>NW_022900948.1:28526234-28646984 GCF_012274545.1 Fukomys damarensis | reverse complement strand
TTGGTACATTTTAGGTATACAGTACAGTTACATTCATTATTGGGATCCTGTACCTTTACATGACAGGTCTTGGTTCTCATTTTTTCCCCTTGTCCCTGCCCTCCCTTCATCCCCTCCTCCCCTCCCCATTTACAAACATTTTATTTCCATCTTTTCATTTTCTCCTATTTTTTTTCTTTCCCTTATTACCTGTCCCCTACCCTTCCCACTTTCCTTACACCTTTAGCCCTTTTCTTCCTATTTCACATTGTCAGTTATCTCATTAGGATCTCATGTACCTTTATAGTTTTTCACACCAGAGAAACTATTTGGTATTTACACATGTGTGACTTATTTCACATTTCATAAGTAATTAACCTCATAATTTGACTATTCATTATGTGTGCACATTTGGAAATTTCATTAATTTCAGACATATATTTTGTATGCCTACATTTGGATTATTTGGAGTTAGTGTTTTATCTTTTCCCATGTGGCTTCTGTCATTATTAAATGTGTATTTCTAGATTATTAACTGTAGGTTTGGAAGTGGGGACTAATAGATTGCTTCTCACTGCAGAGATCAACTGTGGCAGCCCTCCTGAAGTGCTGAACGCCATCTTGGTGGGGAATCACAGCTCCAGCCTCGGTGGTGTGGCTTACTACATCTGCCAGGAGGGCTTTGAGAGCCCTGGAGGAAAGATCACTTCTGTTTGCACAGAGAAAGGCACCTGGAGAGAAAGCACTTTAACATGCACAGGTACCGATCCCACCCTGCTGGGCTCCTGTTCCCTGGTGACAAAGCCTTTGGAAGCATGGGTGTCAAACCATTTGCTGGCTGCCTCCCTCTGTGCCCTGCACCTGGCTCTGCCTTTTACCTGGGTGGGCACTTGGCTTTAGAAATGTCAGCTCAACCCTGAAGATTTGGAAAGCGGGTTGGGAAAATAAGTTGGATAGAACATTTTGGCATCCATCTTTTAGATAAAGCACAGTAGTTCTTGTTTCCTCTGCTTAACTGGCTGAGAATTTTTTCTCCATGAACTGTTTTCCCAGAAGGGCACACTCCTAACTTAGTACAGCAGTTTTTCAGAGAAAAGTTGATGTACTATAAAAGAGAGGTCTTTTTCATGTTTTAAAAAAATCGTGGTAAAACACCCAAAACACAAAAAAATTATCATCTTAAATATTTTGTGTGTGATTATTGTTATGTATATTCAATTATTGTGTAACCAATTTGCAGAACTTTTTTTGATCTTTCAGAAACTAAAATTCTGGGGTGGTGGATTTAGCTCAGTGATGCTGCCACCTGCCTTACAAGTGCAAGGTCCTGAGTTTGATCCCCAGTACCAAGAAAACAAACAAACTAAAATTCTATACTCATTAAACAATAACTTGCTACTGTCCCCTCCCTGTAGCTCCTAGCACTCTGTTGTTCTTTCTGTCTCATGAATTTGACTGCTTTAGGTGTCTCATATAAGTACAGTCATGTGCTTATTTGTCTTCTTGAGATCGGCTTGTTTCATTTAGCATATCTTCAAGGCACGTCCATGTTAAAGCATAAGTCAGAATTTTTTTCCTTTTTAAGGCTGGATAATGTTCCATTGTATGTCTGTGTCACATTTTATTTATTCATTCGTCTATCAATGGACACTTAATTGCTTCCATTTTTGGCCACTGTAATCAATGTTGCTATGACATGAATGTGCAGATACATCTCTGAGATCCTGTTTTCAGGTCTTTTAAAAATATACCCAGAAGTGGAATTGCTGGTAAGAAGGGGTTTTGAGGCTTCAGTTCAATTTCTAGTAGCGCCATGTAGTAGCTCAGTGTCACTGGGCAAGGCATTGCGAACCTCCCATTTCCTTATCTCGAAGAGAGGGAAATACAGTCTGGCTTTTGTTTCCAAAAGCGTTGAGAAGAAATCAGATGAGATCATCTGTGGCAGCATTTTGCAAAGTATAGAGCACTATGTGCATGTTAGTTTTTTCCTGAATTATTGCACTGATGTATAGATCTCATGAATCTGAACAAGTGTGACTTTCCACGTGCTTTCACTTCTTTGCTTCCGAGAGGCAAAATGGAAAAGGGCAGTGAGCAATTCTTACTGTTTGTGGTAGGTGGTCACAGGATGTGACAAATAGTTGTCATAGTCTCCAGTGGCTCTGGGAATATATTTCTGTACAATGACTTGCTTGGCCCGGAAGACAGATCTTTGAAGAATAAAGTCACAGTGTAGGTTTACTCTAGTCTCTGGATTGATTAGCAGCAGGATTGTGGCAGAAGATCTTGGGTCTTGCCAACCAGTTTTCTATAGCAAAACTTAACGAAAGCAAGCAGACCAACTAGATTTATGGTGATTGTTTTTCCACAGGGCAATGTTTATAATCATTTTGGGATAGGAATTTGATAAAATCTATTCATTCAGTAGATATCTGTTTAGCGTGCTGTATGTGTGAGGTACTTTTTGAGGCACTACCCTATTGGAATTTACGGTGCAACAGGAGAAAAAAGATCTTTCCCAAAATAAATGTGAATAGTTTTGCAGATAAATTCAAGGCATTCATGGACCTTGAAGCCCTGGGTGAAGCATTCTTGGAGAAAATGAGAAACTCAGCTTTGCTGTGGGAGCCCTGTCTATGCCATAAAATAACTACATTCAGTTATCTCTGTCATAAATGCAAAAGGGTGTAGGCCAGAGGCTTCCATCACAGGAAGCAAATGATGAAAATCCAGAGATCTAGTTCAGCCTCTTTTAGAGAGGTCTCTTCAATTTGCACAGAGAAGCAAGGGCGAACCTGCAAGGACTCCAGGGTCCCAGGCTTACTAACTGGAGAGACAGAGGAGAGCTGATGTCATACTGGACTGGACTGATGGTCACGCCAACCTATCATTGCATCTGCCATAGCACCTCCAAGAGTTATTTGGAGGAAGTGAGGTTTGCTGCCCCCTGGAAGTGTTCCTGACAGGAAACTACCATATGGAGCCATGTGGTAAGAGAGCTGGGTTTGATTTCTAGACTCTCAGCTGCTTGCTTCACTGCCCAAACTACTTTGTCTCCACCATTCAGAATTTAGTAGGGGCACCAGAATTAGTCACTACACGAAAAACCAGTGGATCTGCATGGGGCACAGTAAACTATTAATTATCTGATCCTTGTAGAGCACTTTGAAGAACAAACACGTTATGTAACTGCTAATTATAATTACCGCCCTTAGCCTGACACCTTTCACAAAGTCTGTGGCTCCAGCTGCAGCCCTTTCCCTAGGCTGACGCAAGCTTTGATTCAAGGAAAGAAAAGGCGTTTTGCTCTGTGAGCTGGGATCTTTCTGTGAGGAGGCCTCCGTGCTCTCAATCAGGATTGGCAGCTAAATTCAATTTCCACAGATGCAGGGAATGATCTCCATGCTGATTAATTCATGATGCAGTGCAGATAATCTCTGGGTGGGTAGGTCGGAGAGGCTTCTGGAAATGCAGTGAGAGATCTTGATCACCATGGCTCTTGCTCAGTTGCCCTCCTCTTCCTTCCTCTCCCTGTTAGTCACCAGGTCTTCAGCCCCCATCCACCTCCTCCATGTTGTTATTTATGTTCTTTAATGTTCACTTTTGGTTTCCCAGACAATCTCCCTTCCTTCTCTGGGTTTACTTCATGTTTTTCTCTTTCCATATTTGAAGGTTTAGTTCCAAACTAGGTGTAATAATTTATTGTCACTGTACATGGATTGTTTTTAACTACTTAAAAATATTTTTTTTGACTCCCATTCCTTTGGATTAGTGGCATAGATCTGTAATATTTTTTTAATGAAGTGGGAACTCCAGTGAGATGGTGGGACTTTTTTCTCTAAGACCAGTTTGGACTGGAAACTCCAGACAGCTGGGAATTAGGCAACCACTTTCCTGTCTGGAAAAACCCCAGATGGAAGCTTCATGGTAGCGAGTTGGTTTACCTCCAGATCAAAGAGCCTGATTCATTCTTGATAAGACTGTCTGGCTTGCAATGTGCACAGGTCATTTAGCTTTTCATGTTTAGAGTCTGAGTTAATAATTATAACATTGACATTACCCACTGCGTGCTCTTAGGAGGGTAACACCTCCATTGGAACACAGATTTCTTATTTGGCAGGACCCTTTCTGTGCCCCCACCTTGTCCTGGGTCCTTGGGGAAGTGTTGCAAATGCTTCCAGACTCCCTCCCGCTGGCCTCTGTGCCTTTTGTTTGGTTGGTGACCTCCTCCTCTCCAGCCTAGAGAGTGCTCGTTTGCAGCTCCATGGATTGCAGATGGAGAAGAAAGGTCAACTGGAATAAATGGGCACATTTATACAAGTGGCCGCATGGCTGGGTTGTGTCTGAATATGTGAATAATGTCTGGGTCATCAGCTGTGTTTCTGCTACTGCTGAGTGAGCACTAACTTATGTGCCCAGGGTGCTCCTTGGGGCCTTAATGCTTGCTTTTGTTTCATCCCTGGACAAACCCGGAGAAGTAGGTATTGTTAATTTTCACTTCACAGATGAGTAATCTGAGACTTGTAAAGGTTAAGCAACTCTGACAGAGTTTTTAATAAGTAGCAAATGGTAGAGTCTGGGTTTGAACTCAGGTCTATAAGTTCTGAAAACTCATACTAGGGTGTCTGACAATTGAATTATTTATATATATTTGCTCAATATGTTTCTTAAAACAACTAGTATTTTAAAACTTAAAATTTATGATTTAAACTTATCAATCAAGACCACTTTGCAATATATATGATGAGTATGATGAGCTAGATTTTTCTTGATATGCATAAAAATCAATACATAGTGCACATATAAAAATTTGTTCACATGCCACCCCACATCACCCTAAAATGTGTAACGCATTTCAGAAAAGCACTATTCTAAGCCATGCTACTTCTTCCCATTTTAAGAAAATGTCAGAGCCTTTATAGCATTTATTCAAGGTAGTCACCTTGGGAAGATATAGCTAATTTCATTGTTGCTGCCATTATCAAAATGGGTTTGCTTTGTTTTGTTATCCCTGTTTGGGAAAGGCCTTTGGAAGTGGTCTATAAGGGGTATTAAGAGATTGTCATATTGTTTTGAAATCAGATACTCTTTCAGCTAGAGATATCATTGGGCTTGACCATCTGCTTGGATCCCTTGAATGTATTCTGAATGACCTTTTACTGTTTCCAAATACAAAGAAAAAGGTTATAAAGTTGGAACAAAGAAAGTACACTAGATTTGTCCCTGTCCTTGCACAATCCAGCTTCTGAGAGTTTGTGTTCAGTCCTCTCCTCCTGAGGGGAAATCAGAAATCTATTATCCTCAGTTCTCTCACTAAGATCTCTACTGACCGTGTAGCCACCAAACTCATGCTCTGGTTTCAGTCCTCATTCTCCTTAACCTTTTTTGCAACATTTAGCATCATTGATCATCCACCTGTCTGTTTAGCCATTCAACCAGATAATAAATATTTTTTGAATACCTAAGTCTAAGTTATGTGCTAATATGTAGGGATAGAGAGCTAAGCATGGCCTTTGTTATCATAAAGTTCCAGTCAGGAGAGATAAACGTTTAAAAACTAATTATATAGTGATTTAGTTACACATGTGGTACCACACAGAAACATTAGATGTTAACAGAATATCAGAGTATATACTACATACATGTACTTTTGTATGTTTACACATCCCCAGTAACACATATGGAATAAAGCAAAGCAGAGGTGTGTACTCCATCACCTGTGTAGGCTTTGTTTCCCCAAATCTGGGGAGGGTTCGATTGGACACGGTGCAGGAATCCTTTTTTTTTTTTTTTTTTTTTTAAGCTGTAGAGGCCTAAGTCTCTCGCAGCTTGGCAGGACAAAGGCCTGCCCTGCCTTCCTTTGTCCCAGCTCAAACTTCAGGTCCAGTCATTACATTGTGGAAACTCCATGAGGGGCAAAAGCCATGGAAGAGGAGGCTGAGGGATCGAGCTTGCCCCTGCGGCCCTGATGACCTGCCCCCGTCTCTTCTGTGGTGGGGTTAGAAGCTTGTAGAGGAGTGCTGAGGAGAGTGACAACTTCAAGGGGGAGACACAACTTCGTGTATCCTCTCTTACCTTCCCTTTCTGGACATCACCTTCCCTCAGCTGCAGTCCTTCCTGTCCCGTGCTTTGTCCTTTATCCTCTCTTTCTTCCTCGGCTTTGGTGTTTCCCAGTGTTCTGCCCCCTCTGTGGCTTCTCACCTGCACCCATGCCTCGTATCCACAGATCCATGGCTTTCAAGATTCTCTTTCCACTGGATAGGCAGCAGATAATCAGACTTAGCATGTCCACAGCACAGTTTATTACTGTCTTTCTCACAGACCTACTCTGCCTCCTATTATGTTTCTTAGGAGAGCAGTACAAAGCCATCCATTCACATGCTCAAGCTCAGAGGCTGGCAGTCAGCCTGGACTCCTCTCCATTCTGCTGTCTCACCTCCTATTGATTCTCCTTCAGAATTGTCTCTTATTTTATAACACAGCGCCCAGTTTTATCTCTTAACCCCCTGGCCGAATAACTACTTCAATCCAAAGGCTCTTAGATGTGGTGTCTGACGCATCTAATTGTGAATCCTGACTTGATGGCTTATTAACTGTATGATCTTTGGCAGGTTACTTAACATCTAAGTCTCTGGTCTATAAAATCAACACAGTGATACCTAATTCCTGAGGTTATTTTGAAGGTTAAAGTACTGTACACCCTATGTGGTCTGTAGGAATAACTCATAACTGTGTTTCTTGTTTTCATTATTGCTTCTTATGGCTGTGGGATTATTGAGGCCAGGTCTATCCAGAGCTGCGTGTGTCTGACAAACGGTAGCCACTGAGTCAGTGGCATTGTAATCTTTCCATGTGACCTCCAGTTCTCCTGTACTCTGGTGCTTCCTTCAAAAGACACTAGAGCTATCTTTTTAAACGACATTTTCCTGCTTTTAGCTCATTTCTTGGAGGAGTGAGCATGCGCTTAATCTGGCAAGCAAGGCGTCCTCCAGTCTCATCTGCGCATCCTCAGAAGCCTCACTTCCCATCTTCCCTCCTCCTCAGTTATGTGACATTTTTTTCACCACTTTGAATATGCCACACTCCGTACTGTCTCAAGCATCAGACTTGCTGTTCTGTCTGTTCACGTGTCTTCTTTACTCTTTATTAAAGATTAAAAAATATTTTATTAGTATATGTTTGCAGTCTAGAATATTTACCTTCCTGTGTGGGGTTGGTACATATACATAACATGTCTTAATGCTTTTGTCAATCCCCTTCCCTGCTCTTTATCCCTTAGGTCCCCTTCCCATTTGAGAAAGATCTATCTCCCTATTCCTATTACTAACTCTTATTCTGCTCTTTATATTTTGGGTTTCTTATGTAAGAGAAATCATTGATTTATTTCTGCCTGATTTATTTCACTTAGCATTATGTTATGGTCTCAGGCTGCATCCATTTTCCTACAAACAACTCAAGTTTATTTTTATGGCAGAGTAGTACTCCGTTGTGTAAAAATACCACATTTGCTTTATCCATCATCTGTTGATGGACATATAGGCTGCTTCCAAGATTTAGCTGTTATGACTCGTGTTGTTATAAACATGGGAATGCATGTAGCACTGTTATATGATGTCTTTAACTCTTTTGCCTTCTTGAGGGAAGGACAGTGTGATCATTGTCACAGTCCAGGGCCTGGCCCGTTAGGATGCGTGGCATTAGACACCATTCCTTCAGTGGTGAGTAGTGAGTGAAATGTCCTGGAAACAGTTCCAGAGAGCACCTCCAGAAATGTTCTTAGTTATCAATACTTTTGGAACAATCGCATGACTTTCCAGGTTGTCTCTTAAAAGGACAGTGTCAATGTGGTGCTTGTATTATTTGATACGTTTATAAAGAAGCCTTTCCGATGGATTTGTAGGCACTTGGAGAGAAAAGCCACCAAACTTTGCTAAACTGTTCCTTGGGATGAGATATCTGACATCCCTGTAATTGGATCTGGATCTCATCTATTCAGAGAGCATGGCACAGGCTGGAGGCAGATGGCATCTTTGAGATGTCATTTAAATTAGTCATAGTGAATGAGCAAAAAGGAAGGGCAGGAAAGGGAAAAGCTTCCTTTTCATCTCTGCTTGGGTGACAGAGGAACCCAGAGTGAGAAGGAAATTCACTTTATGGCAACCCAGGCAGAAGGTGAGGGATGAGATGTTTTCTTTTCCCTCTGGACCACACAGTGAGCTGGCAGCAGAGGGTTGTGTGAGTGAGCAGAGATGTCTAGAGGTCTGGGGATTGGAAGGACCAGAGAGGAAGGGGACAGGAACATTTGGGGCTTGTTCAGGCTGGTAAAAGACTTCATGCTGCCTATGGAGGTGAACTGATCATTGCATCTCTTAGGTTACCCAGGTGCACAAGTGGAATATTTCTTTGATTTCTGAATTATCTATGTCAGAGAAGAAACATTGATGTGGAGACATAAGGATTCTTGAGACAGTTACTAGGTGATCCCCTGATATCTCTGTAAGAGTTTGTGTGTTGTGGGATGGTTCAGTAAATATGTAAAATCTTCAGTGGGCAGAGAGATCAGCAGATCAGGTCAGTCTAAACTGGGCATTGGTTATGAGTAGGGGAGAAATGAATTAGCCCTAAAAAGTGTAGACTTTTTTTTTCCCGACTGGAAGGTTGAGAGGAGATTTTATAGAAGAAGGAACAGAAACTGAGTTGAAGAGGGTCATTTTCTGAGATGTTGTCCCATCGACACGACAGAAGTGTCTTTGTATACTCCCATGTTGGGGAACACAGGAGAAGGATTTACCTGCTAGCTCTTGTTGCCATGGGATTTTTAACTCCCCTGTACTTCCAAGTGCATGTGTTGTGGTATGGGAGCCACAGCAGGGAAGCCCCAGAGCAGGAGGCAAGACACAGATACATTCAAAACCTGTGTGGTGCCGGGTGTGAGGGTGCCACGTACCTGGAATCCCAGCTACTTGAGATTCTGAGGCAGGCGGATCTCGAGTTCAAAGCCAGCCTGGGCAGCGTATCAAAAGCTAATCACAAAAACAAACCATAACAACAAAAACAAAAAAACTGCAGAAGGCTGGAGCAAAGAATGGGTGAGACTGAGAAGAACTGAAGAATCATGATTCAGTGGGAAAGCCTGCATTGGGCTATAGAATACAAAGGGTGATGGAAATATACAGGGAATATTTAAACCTAAATAATTATTACAATAAGAGGCACACTGCCATTAATCTCCTGCCAGATGCTCTCACTTCAAACAAACTCAGCCCATCATTCTTGCCACTTTCTGAAGCAGTTTTGGAAGTCTTCTTTTGTGTCTTTGTGAAGTGTGCTAAAAATACAGTTAATGCTGCTGCTTAGTGTCCTGCAATGAAAAGCGCACCTTGCAAAAAACATTATAATGCGTCCTCAGCCACCTCATTCACTGGCTCTGGCACCATGTGACTTCTGGCTCTTCCGTAAAGCCAACCTGATGATGAAAGGAAAAGTTTTTTAATTGATTCAGGATGTGCATGACCGTACAACTGAAGATCTTCATGAAAGACTTCCAGAACTGCTCCAGAAAGTGGCAAGAAAAATGGGATAAGTGTGTTCAAATCAAGACAGAGGATTTTGAGGGGACTAATGGCACTGTGGCTTGTAATAAAAATTTTAAAAGAGTAGTAAACATTCACTATATTTTTTGATCACACCTCACATTTCTTTTGTTTTTTTTTGATGCTATTATAAATGAAATTGTTTTCTTAACTTCATTTTGAATTGCTTAACTTTGGTATATAGAAACACAACTGAGTTTTACACATTAATCTTGCATCTTTCAATTGAACTCCCTTTTTAGCTTTAATAGTTTTTAAATGTTTGAATTCCTTAGGGTTTCCTATATGTACGATTATAACATTTGCAAATAGAGACAATTTTAAGAAATTTTATTTTTAAGAAATAAAAAGCTAGATCCTCTCCCTGCCTCCCTCCTTGTCTAAATAACTTCCTAGATGGTCGGTCGAGTGGGCCTATTGGGAACTGTGTTACTTCAGGAAACCAAAGGCTTAACATTGTTTCCCGCATATACGTGGAATATATGCAGAATATTTAAAAGAGGCAGAGCCCCAAGAAGTCATGGCTTCTGAACGAGAAAATAGATTCATTCATAGGAAAATGGATACATATTGGAGATATACTCCTAAGTGAAATAAATAAGTCACACATGTGTAAATACCGAATAGTTTCCCTGGTGTAATAATCTGCAACAATGCATAAGATTCTAATAAGATTACTGACATTTAGAAATGGGAAGAAAGGAGCTAAAGGTGTAGGGAAGGTGGGATGGGTAGAGGAAGAGTAAAAAGGGAAAAGAAAAAAATGTGAGAGAATGAAAAGATGAAAATAAAGTGTTTGTAGATGGGGAGGGGAGGAGGGGGTGAAGGGAGGGCAGAGATAAGGGGAAAAAATGAGAATCAAGACTTGTCATGTAGAGGTACATGATCCCAACAATGAATGCAACTGTACTGTATCCCTAAAATGTACCAATAAACTCAATTAAAGCTGAAAAAAAAAAAAAAAAAGAAGTTATGGCTTCCTCATAGACCAGGATTACATGGCATCAGTCACAGGAGTCCTAGAAGTAACCAGGAACTTGGTGAAGAAGTGTGGTTCACCCCAAGCCGCTCCTGGGCGTGGTTCTGCGTGGTGCCACGTGTCATTTCCCTCCTGTGAACAGCGATGACTTGAATGAGTCCCTCACCACCCAGTTGAGATGAGGAAGGCAGGAGCAGGTTGTACCTGTGCGGTTGCAGGGGAAATTCCATTTGGGTCTTGGCTTGGGCCTCCTTCCTTCGCACACGAATGGAACGCCAGTGGCATCCAGTGGCCCATCAGGCTAATCACAGGTTGGCGTTCTTTCCTCAGGCAGGAGGAAAGGTGACTTCCCCACCAAGTCCAGTAGAGGGCTGGGCTCCTTCATGATGAACGAAAGTTGTATGATTGGCCTTAGATCCCTTGAGTTGATCAGTTCAGTATCTGAATCACAGTGTGAATGGTGATCAGCTGGGACAGCAGATGGACAGAGAAACTAATCTCCGTTAGGATTTTTCCAAAGCCCATTGGTACATTTTGTGAGTCAACTCTCTTTTTCTATTCTAGAAATAACGACAGAAATGAATAACGTATCAGTGTTTAATAACACCTGTCTGAGGTGGCAAATAAGCTCAGGAGGAATAAACTCCAAAATAATGTATGTGGTAAGGAATATCATCTACTTTTTTCTTGCTAGAACGGAAATGGTAAACCCATGGGACTGTATGAGTCAGAAGGACTTGCTTCTGTAAGAGCCTCTCATTTTCACTGCTTTCCAATTCCATTGCCATTTTAAGAAGTGAATGGCTTTTTAAAGATATCTGAGTTGTGTGTTATTTTACACTTTATGTTTTAGCATATGGTCATGTGACACGGTGTGTGTGTGTGTGTGTGTGTGTGTGTGTGTGTGTGTGTAGGGAGGGCTTTGTACTGACATCATCATCATTGCTTATTTCCAAGCACTCATATTTCACTTCCCCAGAGCAAGTCTGGAAACATCTGCTCACTTGGTGGCGGGTGCACAGGTGACCCTTGGTTGTGAGCCTCCACTTACTGAAGACCACTTACGGGCAGGATGGCACTTCCTAGAGGCCTCATTTATGTCACTGCCTAGGGTTATTGGTTACCAGCTTGATCAGACTTCCTCATCAGATACTTGGGGGCAGAAGTGGGCCTTGTATATCCTCTAAGTTGAGCAGTGCAGGGTGGGATAGAATGGTAGGCTAATTAGGCTCCAGTTCTGAAAAGTCTTTATTGTTCTGACTAGAGCTGTGGTGGGCTGTCTTGTCCTTTCCTCTCCTAAAGATAAACATAAAAGGACGACGGTCGGACCCTCTGGCATCAGTTCATGAGGAGACAGTCAACTTGACCACAGACAGCAGAACTCCGGAAGTGTGCCTCACCCTGGACCACGGCACGAACTACACGGTGAACATTTCCACCGCTCCTCCCAGGCGCTCTGTGCCTGCCATCCTTGGTTTCCAGACGACTGGTAGGTGGACGTGGAGACTCATTTCCTGCTGGGAAATGCCCAGCACAGGATGTGGCAATGAACTTTAGCATCAGCTGGGCAGGAGAGTTCCTGTTTTCTTTCTGAGATTTGTGCTTGGGGTGTCAGAAAGCAGAGCAGGTATGGAAGAGAGGTGCTTGTTCTATTAGCAGGGGGGCTGAAAGGCACTGGTGGGCACTTTCTTGGCCTTGCCTGTGAGAGAGGAGGAGTCGGGGAGGATGATCCAGCAGTTTCACATCCAGGATGGGAGCAGACCCCAGGATCGATAGGGGCTGGAGAATCAGATCAGGAGTGGGTGAGCGGAAAGGGGGAGGCAGCTGAAGGATCCAGGAGGGTCGGTATTGGTTGAAAAAAAGGAGTGGACCCATAGCTTTAAGAAGTAGGAATAAACTTCATTTCATATAATTGTCATGGGGTTTTTTAAAACAACACTGTAACAATTATAGGAAGTTTGTTTTAAAAAATATAACTCTTATTTAATAATACCTTATAGACAAACCTGGAGAAACCATTGGTGTCATTTATGAGTTAATTAGCTCTTTGATGACCCACTTAAGAAAATCTGCATTGGTGGAGTAGCACAGGAGTTTAATCTCACCTATTTAGGAGGCTGAGGCAGGATGATTGCATGTTGAAGGACAACATAGTCAATTTAGTGAGACACTGTTTCAAAATAAAAAGCATGGGGGATGTAGCTCAATGGTAGAGTTTTTGCCTATCATGCTTAGGGACCTGGGTTCAATCCCTAGTAGTACCTCCTCCCCGATATACATATACGTCCTAAATCTTAGATATTGCTGCCACTAGGTACTGGAAAGTGACAAAAATTGGACAGAAATAACTAAAAAGTCTGCCAGTTTTAGGAATATAAAACCAACTGCAAATTACACAAATTAAGCCTCTTGGTATTTGTATATAAAATAAAACAAAATTACTTCTTTTAAGCAAGTAATATGTAGGAAAGATTATTATAAAATTAATATACAACTAAATTTATAAAATTAGTAATAAACGACAGTGGAATTGTAGGGCTCTATCTTCTTTCAGAAATCATCCCAGGACCTCAAACTGGTCTGTCACTATGAGTGGGAATGACAGCTTTCAGTTCAGTGTCGGCTGTTTTTACTGAGGTCTGTTTAACCTCTTGGGTGACTTTCCACTGGGCAGAGCCTCCTCGTCTTTGAAGTCAGACCTGGGAGCAAAGTGTACTTCCTGTTTGTTTATGCACTGGTGTACATTTCTCACCCGATTCCCCTGGACACTGTGCATTTTGTTGTTTGATTTCCTTACCAGGGTTATCCCAGTGCCCTTAAAACGAGGCAGGAAGTTTGTATATGTATTCACCCTAGAGAAGTTTCTGCCACTTTGGAATTTCTTTCTTTCTTTAAACCTGGACAAATTTGCTTATACGATCATTTAACTTTCACCCTTTCATGGAGATGACAACTTGGTCATTTTCTTCCATGATCTTTGGTCTGTTTCCATTTTTTAGATATTCTGAGTTAATTTGTGTAATTTATATTTTCTTTAAAATGTCTATTTGGTTGAGGTTTTAAATGTATTAGAAAAATGTTATAGGAGATATTTGTTTGCAGCTACTTTGGAGTTATAGGTTGCCTAACCCCAGGTTATTCTGATTCCTGATTTTGTTTTGTTCTCTCCTTTAAAAAATATACTAGCTTGTATTGCCTGTTTTATCACTATTCTCTTTTTCCAAAGAATGAACTCTTGGGTTTTAAAATTTTTTCTCATTTTCTATTATTTTTGTTATTTCCATCTCCATGCTTCTCTTGAGTTGGTTGTATTGTTCTATTTTTGTATTTTTTTTTGTACCTAGAATCGAACTTAGGACCTTCCTCTTGCCAGGCAGGCAGGGTACCACTGAGCTAAATCCCTGGCCCCATACTATTCTATTTCTAAATTCTTGAAGGCATGATTCAGCTTATCCCCATTCTTTCTTATTTGCTAATAAAATCCTCAGTGCCTCTTTCTACCTTCTGGATTTGGGTTTTCAGACTCTCGAAGGCCTTGGCACACATTCTCTCTGTTCTTACTCTCAAGTCATGATAGAATTGCTATCGGATTTCCTTTTGGTTGAAAAATTATTTACGAGTATGTTAATATGTGTTCTCTTTACCCTTACTTTCAAAGAATTGTGTTGATTTTCCCCTTTGATTGAAGAGTTACGTATAATTGTGTCATACAAGTGAAATTTTTTTTCTTTGTAATATTTATACCTTATTAATAATTTCTGGCTTGGGAAATTTATTGACATTTTCTTGGGCCTTACTTTCTGTCCATGTTTTATTTTTTTAGTAGGTGCTGGATGATGTGGTAGAGCATTTGGATAGAGTTGGAGTAAGATAATAGTTTTAAATCAACTTTATTGATAAAAACTCTCCAGGTCTCTGTATTTCTGTAATAGATTGCCATTTTTCTCAATTTCCGTGACATATTTTAGGTGGTTTGTTTCACAAATGCTGATGTTACATAATTTACGTTCATGACATCTCAATTATAAATGCTTTCACTAGTAGCAAATGGTTCACTTGATCCTGTTAAATATTATTTTCTATAAATTATACATAATACTATTTTCTTGATTTCTTTGTGCTTATACTTACATAATATGCTTTAGCTTCCTTTTTCCTTCTTAAAAGCTATCTGGATAATATTATTTTTATGTGTATTCTAGGAATTAGCAAATGCAGAGATTCTTTCTGAGGAAAGTTTTATTTAGGTATTTTTGTTTTTCTGACACATGGTCCTATTTTGTAGTCCAGAGTGGCCTTGAACTAGTGATCCTCCTGCTTCAGCCTCCTGAGAGCTGGGATTGCAGAGTTGTACCACCATGTCTGGCTAAAAGTTTATTTATTTAGTTAGTTATTTATAAAGTTTTATTTTTGAGTAGTAGCAAATTTACATTGCTATTACTTGTGATATGATTTTCCCTTTCCTCTATCTTCTTATTTTTTCTTTTTTTTTTGCTACCATCCTATGTCTTTTGGTTTTCTTTTTTGCTACCAAGATTTCTTTTTCAGTGAGTCAGATTTTGTTTTTATTCTATAACTGTTCAGGCATTTTAAAAATATCCTGCCAGGCGTGGTGGCACGTGCTTATAGTCCCGCACTCAGGAGACTGAGACAGGAGGATTGCCATGAGTTTGAGCTCAGCTTGGACCATATAGTGAGTTCAAGGCCAGCCTGTGTTAAAAAAAAAAAAATCCTGTTTGGGTATGTATTTTTCTAATTACCAGTGGTTTTTTTGTTTGTTTGTTTTGTTTTGTTTTTTTGGTACCGGGGATTGAACTCTGGTCCTTGCACTTGTGAGGCTGGCAGTGGAACCACTGAGTTAAATCCCTGGCCCTCATTACCAGTATTAAGACTAAAATAATGTTTACTTCTCCCTGAATAAGATGAAGAAATTAACATTCATTACTTGCTTTTATTTCTTCCTCTCTTCCTTTCCAAATTGGTCTAATATGGCATTTTATTTTCAGCTTTTTAATTTTCTGCTTATTTATAGCAATATCTATAGCAGTTATTTAACCATATGTGTTTATTTATTGATTGATTGATTGATTGATTGATTGAGACAGGGTCTCACTATGTAGTTCAGACTGACCTGGAATTCACTGTGTAGCCCAGGCTGGTCTTGAACTCACAGTGATGTTCCCTGCCTCAGCCTCCCAAGTGCTGGGATTACAGGCATGCGCCACCATGCCCAGCTTCATATGTATGTATTTTAATAGTTTTAATTCTACCAGTTTTTTGTTCACTTTTTCTATTTTTTGTCTATTTTTATTTATCTGTCTGGATGATAATTTCTATCTTTTCTCTACCGAGGAAATGGGGTATTTTCTGAGCCCATGATTACCTGAGAGTGTCTTTTTGTTCTTTATATGTGAATGAGAGTCTGATAGAAGATAAAATTCTTGAATCTTAAACTTTTGTTCTGTGAGTTCTAGCAGCAGTTCGTATTGGCTTTGAGAATTTAATGCTTTGAAAGAAGAGTTGGGAGGAATGACTTCCTTCCTTTTTCTTTCCCTCCCTCTCATCCCCCTCTTCCTTTTTCTCTTTCTTTCTCTCACTTTTCCTCTTCCTCCTCTTCTGCCTGGAACCCTGGGTCTCTCGTATGCTGGCCTTGTGTATGCTGTGCATATGCTTTACCCCTGACCTACACTACCAGCCCTTTTTATTTTCTTTAATAAAATTCTGTGTAGGCAATGTAATTTTCAGCATCAATGTCATAGAAACTTCCTTTAGCTGCAAAATTAAAGATATTATTCATTCGTGTACCTTATAAATATTTATTGACCACCCATTATATGTGTGCCATTGTTACAGGCATTGGGAATTCAAAAGTGAATGAGAGGGAAATATTTTCCCTCATATCAGTCTGTGAGTGATACAAATGTTAATTTTTTTACAGAGTTTTTTTTTAATAATCTGTAATAAGTTTTGGTCATTTTCTTTCATTACATTTTTTTTTTTTTTGAGACGAGGTCTCTATGTATTTCAGGCTGGCTTTGAACTCACTGTGTAGACCCGGCTGGCCTTGAATTTGCAGCGATCCCCTGCCTCAGTCTCCTGAATGCTGGGATTAATTACAGGGGTGTGCCAACATGTATGGCTCTTTCATTACACTTCTGATGATTGCTTTTTTTTAAAAATAAAAGTTGTTTTTTTTTTAAAGTAAAAGATACATTTTAATTCACCATGCTTAATTAAGACACTTATATATTAAGCTCAGAGATACACAAAAATATCTATGTCAACTCCTATTTTTATATTAAACTCTACAGATATACATAATTTAGATATTTAAGTGATTTACTGAAAAACAATGTATGTACTTTAGGATCTCTATCTAGGATTTTATTTTTGGAAATTTTATGGAGAAATATTAACCTTTAAGCATTTTGTATTATGGGAGTAATTACGGGAGTAATTATATCACTCTACTGCATAAGAAATTTTCACAGGATTTTCAAAATGGGCTTACATATATAATTTCTCCCCAGTGAGATTTCTGTCATGTATTTGACAATACATGTGTACTGAGAGCATTCCAACATTGCTTATATGCATATGGTTTCTCCCCATTGTGTCTTTGGCAAACACCAAGCTTTCCTGCATTGCTTACATGCATACAATTAATGCTGAGTGTGAGTTCTTTCATGTATTTTACAATAACATTGTGTACTAAAAGCTTTTCCACATTGCTTCCATACATAGGGTTTCTCCCTTGTGTGAATGTTTTCCTGTATTTTACAGTAATCTTGTGTACTAAAGGCTTTTCCATATTGCTTACCCTACATAAGATTTCTCCCTAAAAGGTTTGTTTTGACTCTTCCAGTTCCACTATATTAGATTTCCAGCTGTCCATGTTGGTTTCCCATTTTCTCCATTTCTTTCTCCCTCCCATGAATTGTAGTTCATTTGTTCTCTACACCCATTTGTACATTTCTGCGTTGATATTTCTGATCTTTATCATATGCATTTAAATTCTGTTGTACTTTAATTTCCTCTCCTGCTTTTTTTTGTTGTTCTCATCTACTTCCTTTTTTATTTCTACTTTTGTTGTTTATTTTTCAAATTAAAAAAATTTTTTTTGTTTTTTTAATTTTTAAGACAGAATCTCACCATGCAGTTCATGCTGGCCTTGAATGCACTAAATTGCCCAGGGTAGCCTTAAACTTGAGATCCTCCTGCCTCTTGAGTGCTGGGATCATAGGTGCGCACCACCATGCCTGGCCTAACTCTGCCTTTGTCAACCATTTTCCTCTTTGCTATTACATTCTCGTTATCTTATCCTTTATCTCTCATTGGAATCCATTTTAAAATGTTTTTGTTAAGGTACGAAATGAATGCTCCATGATATTACCATCGCTTTGCTCAAAATTCTTTTCAAAACTGTGCTGATTCTTTGCTTCCTAAGTGTGATCTCCCATGCTTTGGTAGAATCATATGATAGCCCTTTTGGGGTGGCGGTGGTGGTGGTGGAGGAAGTGCTTCTAGACAACCTGGATAAAGATTCTGTCTTGGTCTCATTTCCTTCGCAATAGAATGGATAGCATTCCCTTTGATGTCATTTTTTTTTAGTGTAATAGCTCAGATCTCCTTGTGAAGGATTTGCTGTTGATTGGGTGAGCTACTCTCTTTTGGAGCAGCTGTGGGAAAGCCTACCACCCTGAGCTTTACTTCTGAGCACTTTGCCATCTTGACTCCTGAAGCTGTTGACGTTGGGCCAGCTCAGCATTGCTGGCTTCATTCTGTTGCTGCCTGGAGAAAGGAAAGAGGCTGGTCTTTGTGTTACCAAGGCTTTCTGCCTAGAGGAACCTCCAGGTTCCAAGGTCTCTCCTTTGAAGTTACTGGTCTCTACTGCACTGAGAAATTATTGTTATTAGTGTAGTGATGTACAGCTATCCTTTTGTGTCCTGACTGCCCATCAGAACTGCCTGGTGACTTAAAAAAAAAATGCAGATGTATGAGCATTACTTCAGATCTGCTGTGTCTGGGTGATTCTGACATAGGGTCACTGGGCTAACTGGCTTCAAAAGGACATTCATCACTGACTTGTCCTGTGTCCTGTCTGGATTCCTCTGTGGCCACCAGTTCCTCTCAGTTCCTTCCTTTGCAATGTGGAGACGGTTTTCCTTCACCTGGGAAGCATTTTGCATAGTAGCTCTCAGTGTCTTCCTGTATCCTGGTCTCTTCCACAGTGTGCTAAGCAGAAATATCTTTACGTTTCAACCTTGTGTGTGGCAACTAACCTTTCTTCCAGCCCAGATGCAAATTTTGACCCATTTTTATTTTTTCCTCAGTCATTTCTGTCAGGATTGGGCGTAGGAAGTGGAAGCCAGATGCCTTTGTTCACACTGCCGTCTTCCCCTGCGTTCCGACTCTAATGGCTGTGTGATGTGTGGAATTATGCAGACAGTCCACCTCCTGCTTATGTTGTCTGTGTGGCATTTCTTACGTACATTTCTTACATAGGTACGTTTGGTGTTCCTCAAGATTACAAGCTTATGTATGGCTATTTTTCTCCCTGATGTCCTTATTAAACCTTTAAAATAAAAGTTGCGAGGATAAAAGAGAGCACATATGATAGATCTTCAAATTCTTTTTCATAATCATATTTTTGCATTTTCTAGTTATAGTCCGGAATATTTTCTCTTTGTTCCCTTGTGCTGAATATGTTAGTGTTATTGAAAACGCTGAGGACAGATCTGATTTTGATTAGAATAATTTATTGTTATTATGAATACTTCTTAGGCTGCAGAGATTCCCATGGGAGAAATGCACATTAAAGGTAGTTATAAAATAGCTTTTGTCTGGTAGACATTTAAACTGTTTTGGAGGTTGGCTAAGTATCTTAGTGTAGAGCAGGTGCTTCCCTCTCCCTCTCTCCCTTTCTCTGCCTCCTTCTCTCCCTTTTTCTCCCTCCTTCCCTTTTCCTAATCTGTCCTATTTCCTCCACTTTTCCTTCATACTAGGTGTTGGACCCAAGACCTTCATATTGAACTACATACCTAATTCATTAAAAATAAAAAGAAAATTTGATACAGGTTCATACTAAGTTGCCCAGACTGGGCTTAAACTTGTGGTCCTCTTGACTTAGCCTCCCAGAGTGCTGGGGTTACAGATGTGCGCCATCACATCTGGTTCCAGAGAGTATGCTTTGCTTTTGTGAAGATCTCATTTCAGTCCTGAGCATTGAGAAGAGAAGAGAAGAGAGCACATTTTCTCATTGTGGAAAACAGAGGCTTGTTTGTTAGGAAATTTGCTTTTCCTTAAAAATTACCATGTTTCTCCTGGACTCTCTTTGAATTGTTTAATTCGTTGTAAGAAATCTTGTCTTTTTTGGCTGTATGAAGGAAATGAAACACTGCAGGAATGAATTTGACTGGGGAGGTATGAAGTAGCTTTTTCTGTACAACGGTTGAAACCAATCTGCCTTCTGGTTATTTTATTGCTTTAGCTGAGCACAGACAAATAGCTCTTGAAATGCTATCTCCTGTGAAAATATTATCTTCCTGCCTGGTCATTTTCTGCATTGGAAAGCACCTGACCTGAGACTTCAGGGCCTTTGATTTTTATTCATCTTTTTGCTTTATCTCAGACTTTCTGATACATGACAGTTTCCCAAGTGATAGGGTTAACTTTGACAAAACCATAGCTTTATTAGTTTACAATAATATTTAAATATTTCTTTTGTTTATCTCAATAGTCTGAGGTATCACTTAATTTCACAAATTAGGAAAATGACACTCAAAAGATTTAAGGAACTTGGGTGAGGTTATACAGCCAAGAAATTTTGAAGCTGGGGCTCAAAGCTAAGTCTGCTGATGCCAGATTTAATGCTGTTCTGGTTAAAACACCGTAAGAGTTCTCAGTTTCATTTGTACTTAGCCATGATATTTTGTCTTGATGGTACAACTTGTCTATATTTTCTCTTGTCTTTTAGAAGACGATTTCTTAGAAGATGATGGAATTTTCAATATCTCAGTGTTTAATGAAACTTGCTTGAGACTGAGAAGGCATTCTAGGAAAGCTGGAACAGAACAAATGTACCAAGTAAGAAGATCTCTTATGCTATCTGTCAAAGAATTGGCCACTTAACAATTTGCATAATCACCAAGTTAGAATCCAAAGTATTTAACAACTACTAATGGAATGAACTTCTAGACAGTTGGTGATTATTGTTTCTGGAGACTGATGGGAGGTGTGAAATGGGTATAAGTGAGTGACTAAATTGAAAGAAAGAAACAATATTTGGTGACTTTCTATCTTTTCCTCTGCCTATACTTCATGTTTCTATTCTGTTGTAGGCATTTAATGATTACACTTTATTTTTTCATCAAATTTATATATGGGTAAGGATTCTCAAGGAACTTATTGTAGGGCTTTTGGCTCTCATTTAACTTAGAGAGAGAGAGAGAGGGAGGGAGGGAGGGAGGGAGGGAGAGGGTTTACTGGGGTTTGAACCTATGATCTTGTAGATTTGGCAAGCACTCTACCATGCAGCCACACCCCCACCCCTAATTTAATTAATTATTTGTTTTTGTTTTTTGAGACTATGTAGTGGAGACTGACCTGGAACTCATTTTGTAGCCCAGGCTGGTCTCGAACTCATAGTGATCCTCCTGCCTCAGCCTCCCGAGTTGCTGAGATTACAGGTGTGCGCCACCACGCCCAGCCTATTTAATTTTTTTTTTTAACATCACAAAGTCATAAGTAAATTCAAGTGTGAACTGAGATTTTTGTGTTACTTTTAGTGTCTAGGAAATCATCTGACAGGGCCGGGGTTTTGGTTCAGTGGTTCTGCTGCCTGCCTCGTAAGTGCAAGGCCCTGAGTTCGATCCCCGGTACCATTAAAAAAAAAAATCTGGGAAAAAAAAAAAAAAAGAGAAAATCATCTGACAGAGAGCAGGAAGTATTAAGTTAAAATTAATTGTTCACAGGCTTGGGATGTGGCTTAGCATGCACAAGGCCCTAGTTTCAATCTCAAATACTGCTCCCTTAAGAAATCAATTATTCATTCCATAACTATGTACCAAAAGAATATCACATATTTGGACCTAGAACTTCCAGTTCAAACAAATAGAAGTATATAAATAAACAGGTAACTACTGTATGGTATAATGAGTACTTTAATAAAAAATAGTCAATGGACTGGGAGATTTTTTTTTGTATGTGTATGTCTGTGGGGGGGGCTAGGTACAATTTTTTCAATGAGACGTAAAGACTGCTGAGTCATCGAAAATGAATAGGAATTAGCCATTTACAAGAGCTGGAGTGAGGGTAAGGAAGGGTATCGTGGGTAAATAAATAGCATATTGGATAGTAGAGAAAGCAAAGGGGAATAGGGAGAGATAAGCCAACATCTCAGCAGTAGTCAGATCGTAAGAAGCCCTGTATGCTATGCATTTATTTACATTTGAATTTTAGTTTTATATCTGTGTAGACACACTGAAGGATGTTTAAATAGGTAAGTAAAATTAAGTAGTTAGGTAGGTAAGTAAAACATTTCCATCTTATAAACAATCCCAGGGCCAGGAACATATTCACATAGACAAGTAATTTAAATCAGTAAAGAATGGAATGCTTATTCAGTAAATGGTTCAGGGGCAATGAGTTGGTTAATTATCTAGTTAAGAAAATAAAGAGAAAACAATTATTCTAAGAAGAAAATAGATGATTGAAGAGTCAAATTGCAAAAAATTGGTGTTTGCCATGATGTGCAGGACAAAGATTACTTGATGTAACATGTGAGACCCTCTGAAGTCCACTGGGAAAAGTGAACATTCAAAATGCTTTTCATGAGAGATTCTTTATATTCCTCAAATGCATAACACATGTTGTACCTCACTAGTAAGTGGACCGGAAGAATAGCGCACTGTGTGATCTGAGCATTTTGCAGTCCAGGGTGTGGCTGTGGCTGTGGCTGTGGGTGGCTGAAGTGGAATGGAGGACGTTTATAGCTGTGGAGCTCAAGGAACTCTGAGGCCAAGTTCTGATAGCATATCTGTGAGGATACTTTCCTGATCTAAGAGAATTCCAGAAGTTGAAGGTGAGAGGAATCCTTTGAAGGTTTCAAGGATTTGCACGGCCTGGTAGATTGGTGTGTACAAGTCTGTTATTGGCAGTGATGAGGAAGAATAGAGAGTAGGATAGTGTTGACCTGTGCATCAGTGGAAACAGTAAACAGATGGTTTCTAGCAGGTAAAGTGCATGATCTTGGCTGATCATGTTTCTCCTGAGAGTGTCACAAAAGTGTTTCCCCAATAGCTCCCTGTATCTATTGCCTGTGTGGTGATGGGTGGACTATGACTGAGTTAGCAGTGTGTGTGATCACTCAATGGATCAAAAGCTCTTTTCCCAGAGCTCTAATGGGAAAAATCAGTGAATTACCATTGCCTAGTTTTAAATGCATAATCTGGGTAGTCCTCATAAAGTTTAAGTATTCTGCACTGTGAGACTTGTTTTTTGTTTTTTTATTTTTATTTTTTGGTATCAGGGGATTGAACTCAGGACCTTGAGCTTGGGAGGCAGGTGGCAGAAGCACTGGGCTAAATACCTGGTCCCCTGTGAGACTTGTTTATGAATTTTTTACAATGAAAATAAATTAATGGAATTTTGCCCAGTAAGTCCAGTGCGATATCTTTCACTTACATGGGCATTGAGGGATTACTTTAGAATAGCCTGGTTTATTCATCTGCGATGTATTTATTCATCTGAGATTTGTCTGTAATGAAATTTACTCTTAGTCCTACACTAAGGGAAATTGAATGGGATAGGCAAGGTAGCTTTGTAAAATCTGTCCCCAGTGCAGCTCATTTTGTATTTAAAATAATTCTGAATGAGAGAAGATAAATAGAAGGAACTCCCTTGTTTTATCTCCATCTTATATCTGCAAGCAACAGAAAATTTAATGCAACATTTTCTTTTAATCCCATGACAGTTTAAAGTCCTGGGTCAAAGGTGGTACCTGGAGAACTTTTATCATGAAACATTTAACTTTACAACAAGCGAACAAGCTCCAAAAGTGTGTTTGGATCTGTATCCAGCAACTGATTATACAGTGAATATCACCCTGCTGGGACCTTCTGAGCAGCACTCAGTGCAAATAATAATGATGACTGCACCATCAGGTAGGTGAGGATGTCTTTCCCTTTGTACCCGGGACAGCGTGTGAACAGAACTGTGCACAGTGGGGCAGAGTAAAAGATGGAGGTCAGGAGATTTGGGTTCTAGTTCTAGCTCCCCCTAGTGGGGAGGGATGCAAAATTCTCTACCATTTTTTGTTTAATCCCCTGGGTTTAACAGACAAATTCACAAGCAGCCAGGAGAAGAGGCTGTATAGGACCTGCTTCTGCCTCCTTGAGGCCTGTCTCTCATGTTCACCACCGCTCTGGGTGGGTCCAAGGTGGACAGTTTGGCCTTTGCATTTAAACTACAATAAATGCATGAGATGCTATTACTTTTGTTGTTTCACAATTTAGCAAGCATAAGATTTATCTGAAGAGCTTATTAAAACATAGGCTCCTGGGCCTCATTGCACAGATTCTGATTCAGTAAGTCTGGGATGAGACCTAAAACTTTGGTTCCTTGCAAACTCCCAGGTCTTGATGATCCTTCCAGCCCATGTTTTGAGACCACTGTTTCAATCACACGGATCTTAGCTACTTCTAGGCAGTTTAAAGGTCACAGGTAGAGGTATGATGAAAACAAAAGCGAAAATAAGTGATAGTTAAAATAATTCTATCTGCTCAGGCCTTAGAAGCCTGCATATTAAAACTTTGCCTTGGTCAGGTGTGGTGGTGCGCACCTGTAATCCCAGCACTTAGAAGGCTGAGTGAGGCAGGAGGATCACCATGAATTCAAGGCCAGCCAGGGCTATGCAGTGAGACCCTGTTTAAAAGAACAAAAAACAAAGAACAAACAAACAAAAAGCACCATTGCCTAGTTGTTGAAACTGTCCTGATAATTATGTATTCACTATGTCTGTTCCTGCATTCCAGCTGCAGAGACTAAATCCCCAACCTTCCCCGTGGTACTCTATCCTCCTGTGGCAGCTCTTGCATTTATACTATAGGTCCAAATCAGTATATCCATATTTACAGGTGGAAACTGAGTCCTAACTCTCCTTTCCACCTGAGATTGCTTAGGATGAATAGCCAGACAAATGAGAAATGAAGCATCTATTTTATTGATCAGGGCAAGTTCCCAGGAACTGACCCCAAAAAGATTTCAGATAAAAGCTTTATTGGAGGAGAAGGTTTAGATATCTGGGCAACTGGGTTTGAAAATAAGCCTTGACTGGCTTATCTGCCCAGTGTCAGCTGAGCAGCAGAGGAAAGGAACCCTTGGAGACCAGACCTATATGAAGTGCCCCATGTGTCTGAACACAGGCAGGTCCCAGAGAGGAAGCACCTGCCTTTTCGGTCAATCCCTGGGAACTCTTTGCATTAGGAAATGTGACTCAAGCAATAGTATCCTTCTGTCAGTCAGAGTGCATATTTGCTGTTCCTTCCTTGAGGATCAGTGAGTAGGTAATTGTCCTTTCCTTTATAGAAACGAGAAGGTAAGTGGTGACCTTTAACACACTTGAACAAGGTCATTGACTCCTGTGATTTTTGAGGCTTGACCAGGAAATGTCTATTGTAGTCCCAGGAATCTATGTTAGGAAAGGAATTCGAATTACTTTCAGGCTCCTTCAAATTTATTATTTCTTGATTGATCTGTATACCATATTAATTTTATTTATTGTCAAATGTTATAAATATTATTATTGATATGTATGAATATTTAAGGTACTCTGAGCATTAATCCTTTATTGTTTATGTCAAACATTTTCCTCATTTTATGGTTTCTTTTAATTTAATCTGTGATGTTTTTGACATACTAATGTTTTAGATTTCTGTATAGTCAAATCTTTTGATATTTTCCTTTGTGATTTATTACATTGATATTTAATATATAATTTTAGAAAGAGTATCTATATACTACTTTATTTCTAGTGACTAAGTGACCTACATGACTCTATAAAATAAAAGATAATAGGTTATAAATCTAAGCTAAAGAACAAAAACAAAGGCAGGGACATAAAAATAAAAGAATAAGAATAATTCATATCCTTATAACACATTTACTTTTCATTGCTGGCTCACAAATTTGAGCTTACATTTTCTGCCTGCCTGGCCAAAAAGGGAGCCATGACATGGTCTTACTGTTTTTCAGAAGGTGTGCAGGTTTTTTCAACAGGAAGGTCAGATTACTATTCAGATCCTGATTTCAGGGCATCTCATAAATAGGATAAGGGATGAGTAGCATTTTACAAGGAATTTGTAAGACTACTTTTAAGCAGTGTTTCCCTTTTACATGACTCATTTTATTATAGAAAAGCACAGTTCAGTGTGTAATAGACAAGGGAAGATGTACCAGAAATTCCTGCTCTCTGCCTGTCTGGCTTGTACCGGGGACAGGGCAGGGTTACTCAGACTATCTGCAGGGATGGCTGGAGTGCATTTCTCTCAAGCAATGTTTCAATGTTTCCTAAATATTGTTTCTCTCAACTGAGGTGATGTCATCGAGCTCCAGACTGTTCTCTCTCATCACTTCTAGGAGTAGTTGTCCTGTAATGTCAGCTGAATGACAAGGCCTTGTGCCTGGGTAGAAGGTTGCCTGCCTCTACTAGAAGGTTGAATCTTGGGAGCTGAGCCGAGGGAATTGTCTGAATCTGCTCTGCCAATGGGTGCTGATTGAGCTCCCCAAATTATCTCCATATGTAGTCGTATTCTTTTAGCCTGAAAAATTTCATGGTAGTTGTAACCAGATACCAAATTTGTATAAAAAAAGTTTTAATAAAATAACAGCAAACCTCCTAGCTTTGAACAGTTTTATGTCTTCTTGTTCTCTCTAAAGTTCTCCCTAACTGCTCAAAATAAGTATGTCAAGGATGACTAAAATGACACCACTATTTATATAGCTGCTATGCTTTGAGACCAGTGGATTTATAGCCATTCTTTCTGACAATATTTAAATTGCAAAGTAAACTTTCTAATTTGGCTATTTCTAATTAGACATTTAAAAACTGTATCATTTGTGTATAAAAGCAAATTTTCTTTTCAGCTCTTTTTAGCAGAGAATTGCCTGCATTTAGATTATTTCTAAAATAGTGTTGGTAGCCAGGTGTGGTGGTACACTCCTGTAAGCCCTATATTCAGGAGGCTGAGGCAGGAGGACTGACATGAGTTCAAGACCAGCCTGGGCAACATAGTGAGACCCTGTCTCAAACAAAAAACAACCCCCCTCCAAACAGTGTTGGTAAATAAAAGCAAAAAAAACTAAAAGAAGAAAAAGAATATTCTTTCCAGAGAATAAAGCTCTAGAAATTCATAGCTCTAATTTTTTGATTGACACATAATATTTGTAGAATATATTTATGAGCTACGATGTGATATTTTGATTCATGTATATTTTGAGTAATGATTGATCCACTTGAAGTAATTGGCATATCCATCACCTTAAATTTTTATTATTTCTTTGTGATGATTACATTCAAAATCCTATTTTCACTGGGCATGGTGGTGCACACCTGTAATCCCAGCACTTGAGAGGCTGAGGCAGGAGGATCGCTGTGAGTTTGAGACCAGCCAGGGCTACATAGTGAGTTCCAGATCAGCCTTAACTACACAGTGAGACCCTGTCTCAAAAAACAAACAAACAAACAAACAAACAAATCCTATTTTCAAGTATGTTGAGATATTTAATATATTAATGTTAATAATATTCATTCTGCTGTGCTATAGAACACTAGAATTCTTTCTAACTATAAAGCAGCAAGGAACATTTCATGAATTTGCATGTTATCCTTGCCCAGGGGCCATGCTAATCTAATGTTCTCTGTATGATCCCAATGTTGGTATATACAAGAGGAGATTGAAATATATGGTGTATGCTTAAATTATAAAAAATATATAGTAAAAGACACATTGCCAAGAACAATGGGATAAGTGTGTTCAAAATGAAGGGGTATATTCTGAGTATTTTGAGGTGGATTAATGGCCGTGTTGTTTATTGTAATAAATATTTTAATTTAAACATTAACCATATTTTTGATTACCCCTTGCTGATCAGACATTTACGTTAACTTCTGTTAAACAGAAACATTATGGTTGTCCTCATCCACCTTCTTCGCTGGATCTGGCCCTGTGCTAATTCTGCCTCTTCCTAAAAGTCAAAATGCCCATGAAAGATAAATATTTTAAGTCAATTCAGAGCATCAAGGCAGCCACGACAGTGCAACTAAAGCACCCATGAAAGAGGACTTCTGGAAATGCTTCCACAAAGTGGCATGACTGATGGTGTAGTGTATTTGAAGAGAGGGGAAATATTTTGAGTTGGATTAGTGACAATGTGTCTTTTACTGTAATACATTAAAAAAATTAAACATTCACTGTGTTTTTCAGTCATGCCTTATATAACTGCTGAGATGGGTACAACCATAGTGTTTACAGTAGCTTCAGGATGCATAAACAATTTAAGATCTGTGGGGACCTTAAAATCTTTCCCTAGGGCTGGGGATTTAGCTTTGTGGTTCTGCTGCCTGCCTTGCAAGCGCAAGGTCTGAGTTGAATCACTGGCACCAAAAACAAAAACAAAAAAACTTTCCCTATGACTGATTTCTGTGCACATAATCAAAATCCAAACAAAAGATAGTGAAGACTATCATTTATTTAACATTATTTTTAATAGTGTCCACAGAATGATAAGTATTATAACAATATTCTATGGTGGCAGCGTTATGGCTGAAAGCTACCTGTTTCTTTATGGACCATTAGCTTGATGAAATCACATTTGTAGCTGGACAAGTTAGAAATTGGCATATATTTTATACAGAAGAGCCAATCACCTATAATGTGCCAAGTATGGGGAGGGAAATGGTTCTATTTTTTCCCCCCACTAAGTTTATTGGTACATTTAAAGCAAACAATATAGTTACATTTATCATCGGGATCTTGTACCTTTACATGATATGTCTTGGTTCTTGTTTTCCCCCTATTCCCCTGCCCTCCCTTCACTCCCTTCGCCCTTCCCTACCTATTTACAAAGACTTTGTTTCCTTTTTTTCATTTTTTCTTTTCATTTATTTCCTCTCCCCTCCCCTTCCACTTTAGGGAAATAGTTTTTTTTTGTTTTTTTTTTAAATATGACATTGTAGATCTAGCTAGGTGGAACCGTACCCATCGTATTTACTCATAAAGATGGCTAAGTTCTTTGGAATCAGAGCCTTCTACTACATGGCCTCAAGTGGCTTTGCAGGTAGTGGGCTTGTCTCATTCTTCTCAGGACCTCCATACTCTAATCATGTATAAGGACAAAGAAGCCCCAAGAGTGTTCCTAGGCTGAAACAGAAAAGATCACTTCCGTGCTAGTCTGGGTTTCTGTCCCCTCTAAAACTCATGTTGAAATTTAATTCCCAAAGCCATAGGTTAATTGTATTTGGAGGTTGGGCCTTTGGGAAATAATTATGACGAATGATGCTTTGAGTGTGGGGCCTATGATTGCTTTAGTGGCTTAGTAGGAAAAGGGAGCAAGATGTAAGCAAGCTTGCTGTGACCATGTGATGCCCTCTACTGTGCTGTGACCCAGCAGGAAGGCCTCACCAGGTGCTGAGCGAATCCTAGTGTCAGGTTTCAGAACTGACAGCAGAATAAACACCTTGCCCTTATGAATTACTTTACCTAGTTTGTAGAAATAGTTAGCAACAAAAATGGGCCAATGCAATATCCATTAATACAATGCAAAGAAAAGCTAGCTGCAAGATAGTCTTTTTTTTCTTCTTTTTTTTTTGGTACTGGGGATTGAACTCTGGACCTTGTGCTTGCAAGGCAGGAAGTGGCACTACTGAGCTAAATCCCCACCCCTGCAAGATATTGTTTTAAAATTTCATTCACTTGTTACTTTTTAATTTGATATAATTTCAGATTTTGCCCTTTCTTGCATGCATTCTTTCTCATCTTTGCCTGTGAAACATATTCCATTTGATCATAGTGTATTCTTTTCTTATGTGGTGCTGGATTTTCTTTAATAATATTTTCTGTAGTATTTTGGCTCCAGTATTTATAAGTGATGTTGGTCTATAATTTTCAGTTTTTTGTGTTATCTTTATCAGTTTAGCCATAGTATTTTTCTTGCTTCATAAAAATATTTGAAAGATTTTCCTCATTAGTTATACTATGGGATAATTTATGTAGCATTTGGACTCTCTGAATAAATGAATGATTTGGTAGAATTCATCAAATTCTGTGAAACAGTCTGGGTATGGGGTTTTTCTGTGGCTTTGCTCTTTGACATCCTTTTCAATGTTTTTTTCTCCTATGGAAATTGGTCTAAGTTTTTCAGGTTGAATGGGGTCAATTTTAGTAAAATATATTTTCCCAGGAATTACCTGTTTCTCTACATTTTAAAACCTACTTACACAGTAGTTTGCAAGGCAGTTTTGTTTAACTTTTTGGATTTTCTTATGATTACATCTCCCTTTATTTTCATTTTCTTTTTTTCTTTAAGTTACCTAGTGATTTGTCTGTTAGTGCGGCCATCTCATTGTCCATAGGGCCTTAGTTCCTGGACACAGACAGATTAGCAAAATCTGAAGCTGTCTGAATCTTTCATGTAAGTGGTGTAGTATTTGCATGTAACCTACAGGCATACTCCTGTCTAATTTAAATAAGTACTTATAATATCTAATACAACCTAAATACTGTGTAAATAGTTGTTCTGTTACTTAGGAACAATGATAAAAACAAAGGTATGTACATGTTCATTACAGACCCATTTTTTTTCCAAACAATTTTGATTTGAGGTTGCTTGAATCCATAGATAAGGAGCTAATGGTTGCAAAGGGCTAAATGTTTCCAAGATACTGGCTTATTAGTTGTTTCTAACATTTTTCTTTCTCAGCATCGGGGATTAGCAAACTGTGGCTGATGGGCCAATCTGGCCAGTCACCTGTTTTCATAAAAATAGTTTTACAGAACAAGGGGAGAGTTGAGTAGATGTGTCAGAGTTGTCTATACTAGAAAGTCAAAAATAATTATCTGGGCCTTTCTAGAAAAAATGTTCTGATTCTTGTTTTAAGTCATTAATTTCTAATTCCATACTTACTATATCCGTTCTCATGTTTTCTTTTGTTCTACAAAAGCGGTTGCATTCCATTTTCTTTGTGATTGTGGCTTTAGCTTTAAAAAAATGGCCTTTTTTGTCATACTTAATGCTTTTGACTTGAATTCGACTTCATCTTATATCAAGACTGCAAATCCTACTTTCTTATAATTTCTATGTATCTAATAAATCATTGCCCATTACTTTAGCTTTTCTGACTCATTTCACTTTAAATGTCTCTTCTATACATAGCATATGATTGAATCTTTATTGCAAGTCAAATTGAGAACCTTTACATTTTTTAATAGGTAAGTTAAAAAAAATTTTTTTTTTGGTACCAGGGATTGAACTCAGGACCTTGTGCTTGCAAGGCAGGCAGCAGAACCACTGAGCTAAATCCCTGGCCCCAAATTAGCCATTTATACCAGTGATTTTTTTTTTTTTTTTTAAATACCAGGGATTGAACTCAGGACCTTGTGCTTGTGAGGCAGGAGGTGGCACCACTGAGCTAAATCCCTAGCCTAAATTTTTTTTTATAGTTACTGATGTTTGGGTTCAGATCTGCTCAACTGTTTTAGGTTTATGCTATATTTTCTTTTTTGTGTGTGTTTTTTTGTTTTTGTTTTTTGAGACAGGGTCTCACTATGTAGTTGAGACTGACCTAGAACTCACTATGTAGCCCAGGCTGGTTTTGAACTCATAGTGATGTTCCCTGCCTGAGCCTCCCGAGTGCTGGGATTACAGGCCTGCACCACCACGCCCAGCCTATGCTATATTTTCTGTATTTCTCTTTTCCATGTGGTGTGCTTTCTTTGCTGTTTTGCCTTTGTGCCTTTAAAAAATGCTCTTTCTTCTATGTAACTTTTCACCCTCTCATTTGCCTATTTTTATTAGTTTAATTCTCATGTATTGCATTTGTGACTTTAAATTAGTTTATTCTGTTTCTTTTTTCTCTGTCCTTTTTCCTCCTAGTTTCAATTGTGTTATTTCTGCTTTATCAAAACATGCATAGTTTGTATATTTTTACTTCATCCTGACTCATCTTTATTTTAATCTTAGAGCTGCAGTTTAATATGGCAAATGTTCATCATTACTTCTTTTACTAAAGTTCTCCCCAGTTATCTGAGTTTTTTTTTTTTTTTTAGTTTTCAATCAAGCTTTTAATGAAAGATTATAAAACAACAGTTTCTCATCACTGTACATTAAGATTATGCTTCTGAATGGGGAGATCAGTCTGAGTTCTTGAATGTTTAAAATTGCTTTCTGTCGGGCATGTTGGTGCATGCCTGTAGTCCCAGAACTTGGGAGGCTGAGACAGGAGGATTGCCATGAGTTTGAGGTCGGCCTGTGCTAATGAGCTCAAGGCTAGCCTGAACTACAAAGTGAGATCCTGTTTAAAAAAATTTTTGTTTTCTATTGCCTTGAGACATGAGAGGCAGCTTGGCTGGATATAAATATCATAGCTCATACTCATTTGATTTGAGTTAAAAAAAATTCAGAGTTTTTTTGCCATGGTTTTTGTATAGTGTTTGAGGAGTATCATATAGACAGATTCTTCTGCCCTTGGATCTTTTGTTGTTTATTTATTTGAATGGAGCCTCAGAAGATTTTTTAAAAAAATTTATCTCTAAAGCTTTATAATTTTACTTAGGTAAGTTTTGGGGTTGATTTTTCTGGATCAGCTTCCTTAGGTACCTATGTATCCTTTTACTATTTATATTCTGTTCTTTTTATTTTTGTAAAGTTATCTTGAATTACAGCTTTAAATATTTATTCTGTTTGAGTGCTTTATTTTTCTTTGGAGAGTTTAATTATACATGTGTTGGATCTTTATATTTCATTTCAGTCACTTTTTTTATCCTTTTTATTGTGATCTCATTTTTCTTTTTTGGTTACTTTATTTCTTCAGTCTCCCTTGTTAAATTTTATTTTAATCTACTCCTTAGGTATCAAGAAATTTAGTCTTAATTCTGATATAATTTCATCTTTTCCTTTCATTTCTTTGCTAAGTTCAGTCAATTTTTCATTTCCTCGCTAATTGATGTCTATTCTGTTCTAAGTTTTAAATTTTCTGACTGAAGGTATTTTTCGTTTGTTTTGTTTTAATACCCTCAAATGCTTCTTTGAAGATTTTTTTAGGTTTATTGTGTTACAGGTTTTCCCCTTAGTTTAGGAGTTATTTAAAAATGTGGGGCTTTTCATAAGCTCTGAATGGTTTTAGTTATAATTTTGTGTTTTAAAATGAAGACTGCATTTATCTGCTAATCATGGACAGAATTGGTGGTTTAGGATGGTTAGCAAGATTTCCAAGTTAAAAGTGCCCTCTTCTGTCATTGAGTGAAGTGCAGTTTCTTTAAAGGATTTTTGGTTTTAGTGCTTTTTTTTTTTGGGGTGAGATGAGGGATGAGTTGTGTAGTCTTCTAATTTTGAATTCTCCTTTGCTTTGTGGGATCTTGCATTTATCTTTTTCCCATCACCACTTAGTTGCCAAGTGTCCCTTTTCATTCTTCTTAGCCTTCAGTTTAGCCTTCTCTTTGCTGGGAGCAATGACTTTCAAATTGCTACCTGACACTCACGGACTTTTCGTCTCTTCCCTGTAGTCAGTGCTTTGAGCACTTACCAGGTTTCTTTTTTAGTGTTTTTAACTTAAGATGGAATGTCTCTTTCTGGGAGAGACTGTAGGCTACTTGTGGGCCCCTTTTATCCCTTTTCTCTTTTATACAGCTCATCTAGAGCCCTCTGCATAAAGATATGTGGGAGACAGAGAGTCTTGTTTGAATCTGATATTTAGTTTTCTATTGAATGATAATTTCAAGTTTATTGTATTCTGTTTTCTAGTTATGATGACAGCCTTAGGGTTTTGTTTTTTTTTGTACCAGGGACCAAACTTGGGTCCTTGCACTTGTGAGGCAGGCTGCGGAACCACTGAGCTAAATCCCCAGCCCTAGCCTTGGTTTTATGTTGTTTTATTTACTCTTCTTGTTGACTTGAAGAATATCTTGGGTGATGTGTAGAGAGATTTGGATTTAAAGGACCAGCATTGTCCTTGACATATTAGAACTCCTGCCTGTCTGCCACCTACTGTGTCTATGCCTTTGGGAAAACTACATAACCCCTGTGCCTCAGTTGCCTTCTCTGTAAAAATGGAAATAATATATCATGGGGCTGTTGTCAGGACGAAGTGGGTTAGTGCATATGGAGAACCAGCTCACTAGCTGACCACAGGTTAGCCATCAACTGTTAACTATTACTTAAATTTACTAAATGTTTATTATAGACTCCATTGTATTTGTGTTATATGGGATGTGACTCCTCTACTAGATTAAATGCATATTAAGGGCAGAAACCGTGTCTTATTCAGAGTACCTCTATTCCACTGGATTAATACAATGCCAGTTGCTTGGCTTATTCCTTATTGCCGATTGCTTACACTTACACAACCAGGAATTCTGTGCATGGCACTGTCCTAGAGACTGGGAGCACAAAGACAGGAACACACTTCTCCACTCATGAAGCTCTCCGCTCAGTTGGGAAGATAGACAAGGATCAACAGTACAGTGCAGAAGACGTCATTGTGGTGTTTGCAGAGCACCATGTTAGCAGAGAAGTAATGACTGATTTTGCCCAGACTTGCTGTCCCATATGAATGAAGCAGAGACAAAGTTCCAAGGAATTCGATGAACCTAGAGCCACGTTTTCTCTTCTCCGAGGCATTCTTGCAGGTTTGGTTTTTCTGTGTCAGGACTGTAAATTAGATTGTCCCAGTGGGTGGAGAGAGATAGAAAGGAGAGTGGCCCCTAAAAATGAACCAGTGAGGGAAGGTTTGTGCAGTGAGTCAAAGCACACAAAGGATTTTCATAGTAAAGGACCCTAGAACGGCGGGAAGGGATTCATGATGAGCTGAATCTGGATCTTTTTCTCTGAGTGAGCTCTTGCTGGGCTCAGCCTGCCTGTGGTTCACATCATAACGCCTCTTAAATGGAGAGAGGGGACCTCAAATAAGAAAATTCACCCCCTCTCCCAAGACCTGCTGAGATGTCTCCTGTGAGTAGGAATCACAGGCTCACACTTCTGTCAAGTTATATGTGCGTGTGCGTGTGCGTGTGCGTGTGTGTGTGAGTTTTTTAAAAAGTGGATTGTGTATGAAGCATTCTTTATCTTGCTTTCCTATTTTTTTAAATTTTAGCTTTACAATATTTTCAATTTTTACAGTATTTACAATTAGACATATGTTTATACCAGTTCATAAAGAAATTATGTGTTATGTACATGGACCAACTCCACATGAGGAATGTCAGCATGATACATTGCAAGCACATACTAACAAAGCCAAACATTAATGCCATCTCATAGCTTTTGTGGGAAGCGTGGCATTCCATTATATGAAGTTATACTAGTTTATTAATTTACCCACTATGGAAGGATGTTTAAGGTTTTTTTCACCCCTTCAGCCTTTTGTAATTACAGATAATGCTGCTGTTGGTATACATGCATTTACTATATTTTATTATTTCTTAGATACTCATTTTTCACATTTTGATGTCTATGACATTGCTTCTGTGTGCATCAGATTGGTCATGCCTGCTTACGGAGTTTTTACTTCTGTTTAATTGTGGACATTAGTGGTACTATTTATATTTTAGGTTTAATTGCCTTTCAAAATTTTCAAAAAAAGGTTATATCATGAATTGTCATTCAGACAAAGTTATTGTGTATGTGGAAAACCACAGATACAACAGCAATGTGTAAGATGAAATATTAGTGTCAAAATGGATATCAGTGGAGAAAATAGAGTAGATTTTAAGAAAATCCTACCTCATCAAAACTCTAGATAGTAGCTGGGCATGGTGACACACGCCTGTAATCCCAGCACTCAGGAGGCTGAGGCAGGAGGATTGCTGTGAGTTCGAGACCAGCCTGGGCTACATAGCGAGTTCCAGGTCAGTCTCAACTACATAGTGAGACCCTGTCTCAAAAAACAAAACAAACAAACAAACAAAACAGAAAACAAACAAACCAAAAAAAGTCCCCCCAAAACCTCTAGATAGCAAATAGGATGTGTGGAAAAATACAGACACTCTTTATTGAAACTCTTAATTAAAAAGTGATTGACAAGTGTCATATACCAAATATGACAACGCATTAGGAATGTCCCAACCAATTTTTGTTGTATTAGGATATATGATAAAAATACAGTGTCTACATGGGTCTGCAAAAGCTCTTTCGGCCAGTCTATATTAATTTTATGAGATATGAAAAGAATTATGATCTAATTTACTTATAAGGATTTTTCTTTCTTAATATGTAAAATATTGATGTGTCTTATAAGAATAGCATCTTGGATTCAATGACTATGCTTTATATTTGCATACTGAGAATATTTCTTTAGAACTGAGCTCTTAGGAGTAGAATAGCTGATGCATGAATTGTTATGTTTTATATCTAGATGTCGTCCAAGTGCCTCAGGCACTCAGAGACAGGCACAGCTTTTGGAAGATATTGGATCATGGGGGACTGTGGTTGATTTATGGTTAGGGGATGTGATCTGGTTGGAAGAGGTGGGTCAGTGGGAGTGTGGCTTGGAAAGGTTTATCTCCTTCGCTGGCTCCTCTCTTGATCTCTTTCTCTCTCTGCTTTCTGTCCGCCACGCCATGAGCAGCTCTCCTTTGCCATTCTGGGACCCAGTGGACCATAGACTGAAACTTCTACAAACTGTGAACCAAAATAAACCTCTTCTCTTTTGATTTGTGGGTGTTGGGTATTGTGTTTCAGTGATAAGAAAGCAACTGATGCAAGGATCCTTATGAAGTCCTCTTCACAAAGATTTTATCAGTTTACAAACACACCAATGGAATGTGAAGGCCAGTTTCTCAATACTTTACTAATACCAGATATAGTCACTAAAGTGTTTGAAACTTTAATAAGCAAGAACATTTTATTTTAATTTGTAACTCTCTGATTATTTAAAAGCCTTTTACTGTTACTTTTTCTATTTATTGCCCATTTCTGTATGCTGTTTCTGGTGTTTTTCTTCACTATAAGTACTCTTTAGATGTTGAGTAATCAGTTTTTTTCAAATATGTTGATTTTTTTTGTTCTCCCATGGTTTATGATTTGTCTTTTAAATTTGGATGTCACATCCTTTGCCATAAAGAAAATAAAGACTATCCAAAATTTTAAAAATAGTTTTTTTATTATTTATTTCCTACCCCAAAGTGAAAAAAGTATGTGTGTGTGTGTGTGTGTGTGTGTGTGTATAGTATACACATATTTTAATTTAATGGGGGTAGTACGGGAGATTGAACCCAGGGCTTTTTCACTGAGCTAAATCCTCTTTTTAAAAATTTTTGTTTTGAAGCAGAGTCTCACTAAGCCACTAAATTGGCCAGGCAGGACTTGAACTTGTGATCCTCCCAGCATGCTGGGATTATAGGTGTGCTTCAGTATGGCTGGTGCTGTAGTATATTTTTAAACTTAAAAATTTGATCTAGCTGGAATCATTGTTACCTGTTATATCAGGTAGGACTCTAATATCCATGTAGATAACTATTTTGCAGCTAATTTATTTCCCACTGCTTTGAAATATAATTCCTATCATATAAAGTCTCATGAATAGATATATCTATTTCTGGATTCTGCTCTGTTCCATTGATCTATTTATGTATTCTACTGCTAGTAAAACAGTAATTCACTCCTCTAACATTCTGAATAGGGATTATATCACCCCCTGCGGGGTTAAAATCACCCACAGGGAGGCAAAAATTGGTTCCTGTAAAGAAACACTCTGTGTATGAAGCATAGATAAACATAGTGCATAACAGACAGCATATTCGTGGCATTATAATTTTATAGGGATGAGATGAGCAGTTAGGAAAAATGTCTCAAAAGGTCCCTTTCAAGGACTGTTACACAAGGAAGTTGAGAAATACTGCTCTGCTTATGCTTCTTTTCAGGAGATTTCTTTAAGCTTTTTTTCTGCCTTGTTTTTCTCATGAATCTCCCCAAAGGCATATACTTGTAATTTCTTTCTATTTGAAAGCGTCACGCAATTTGCTTTTGGGGCTCCCTCTGTGGTTCCTTCTCTCTGACCCCTTTGCTGGAGCCCTCAGTGACTCACTCCTCCTGGTCTTCGTCATGTGTCACCCCCGGAGGGCCTCTTCAGCCACTCTGCCAGTTTGCACACTGCTTTTCTTCATAGGCCTTGCTGGCATACGAAGTTGTACAGAAAATACAGTTACTAAGTTATGCTTAATAAGTTACTAAACTATACCTAGTTACTAATCGTTATAATTATATGAATATATATAGTATTTGTCCGCTTATTTTCTGTCTCTTTCTCTGGAATGAACTACATCAGGGAAGACTTTTTTTTAAAATCACTTTATCAAGTGTAGCCCCTAGAGCATGCCTAGGACACAGTAAGAACTGTAAAAATATTCATAGAATGAGCAAATACATTTACCAGATTCCAAAAATTGCCATTGGAATGGTATTACACTTGTAGATTAATTAGAACAGAATCAACATTTTCTCATGTTTGAGTCTTTCCATTTAAGAACATGAGATTTTTCTCTGTATTGTTTTCTTTCATGTCTTTGAAAAACTTAAAAAAATCTTTGTGCACATCTTGATATTTCTAGTTAGATTAATTTGTAGCTATTTAAATTTGGTGGTGTCTTCTCTCTTGAATAGGATTTTCTTAATCTTCTGTTTTGTTACTTATATTAGTTTCCTATTGCTAGTTTGAGAAATTACCACAAACCTAATGGCTTAAAACAGCCCAGATTGTCTGTGTGATAGTTATGGAGGTCAGAAGTCCGGACTCAGTTTCATGGGGCTATAACCAAAGTGTGAGCCGGCCCATGTTCCCTCTGGGGCTCAAGGGAGAAAATCCATTTCCTCACTGTTTCTGGTTAGTTTCCAGAGACTTCCAACATTCCTTAGCTTGTGGCCCTGCCTCCCATCTTCAAAGCTTATCTGTTTAAGCTCTGCTTCATCCTTAGTTTCTTTTCTTTTCCTTTTTTTGGGGGAGCGGGAACCGGGTGTTGAACCCAGGCCCTTTGCACTTTGCACTGAGCTATATTTCCAACTCTAAGTTGCCCTGGCTGTGTTCAAATTTGCTGTTCTCCTGCCTCAGCCTCCTAGAGTGCTGGGAATTCAGTTGTGTGCAGCCACACTCAGATATAATTTTTCTTTACTTGTGATCTTCTTGTCTCTCTTATAAGGATCTTTAGAAATACATTGTGCTCATCTGGAAATTTCCCTACCTTAATCACCTCTACCTGTTTCTTCTGCCACAGAAGGTAACACATTCACAGGTCCCAGGGACTAGGATGTGAACATTTTTTGGGTGTTGTTATGCAGACTCTGTACTTGTTCTTGTAACTATATAGAAAATGATTCATTTTTGTATGTTCTTTATTTGGGTGTACTTTGCCAAACCGCTATTATTTTGTATTTGTTTTGTCATTGATTTTAAAGCAATTTCCTATTTGGTTTCCACTTGATTCTTTTAGATATGCTTGCAGTTACATCTTTTGTTCCTTTCTTTTTGGTATTTAGAGTTCATTGTTTTCTTGCCTCTTCTTCTACACTGTCTGGAATCTCTTGATTCATGCTAGGTGATAGCCCCAAACCTACAGGCATCCTTGATCGTTCTTAGCTACATGAGAAATTACTTGTTTTACCCCTGAGAATGGTGATTTCTAATAAATACTATTAAATTAAGGAATTCCTGTCAAATCAAGTCCTCTATTACTAAGATTTTAGGTTGGGAACTATTGTGATGATTATAAAAGTAGACATATGGCTTTCCTCTTTCAGCCTGGTGAAGCTTTTCCAGCCAGGATCCTCTTTGTGTTCAGCAGTAAATCTTCCTTAGTCATGGTGTCTTGTTCTTTGAATGTGCTGCTGACTTCTTTCTGTTTGCTAGTATTTTATTTTAGATTTTTGTATCTACATTAACAAGTGAGTTTGGCGTAGTTTAGTGATTGGTTGTCCCATCCTTGTAGATTATCTAGTCAAATTGAATAAACTGGGAAACTTCCCACCTCTCTATATGATCTGGAACTGTTACTAGCTGTGTTTTGAATGCTTCAGAAACATAGGGTCCCTTGAGCCAGTTGTGCTAATCTTTTTGTTTTATTTTGTTTTGAGACAGGGTCTCACTATGTAGTTGAGATTAACCTGGAACTCACTGTGTAGTCCAGGCTGGTCTCGAACTCACAGTGATCCTCCTGCCTCAGCCTCCCGAGTGCTGGGATTATAGACGTGTGCCACCATGCCCAGCCTATGCTTGTGCTAATCTTTATGACCATCTTCTGTACCCAGCAGTGGGGTTGCATTACTCTGAATCATCTTTACTTTACCTGCTCTCCCCTGCGGCATTTGAGGTTTAGTTGTGACCTGTGAAACAGGTATTCTCTGTGAAAATCTGCTCAGTCCAGATAAAGGGGCCACTTCTGACAACTTGGCTCCCTTCAGAGACTCCTGTCAGGCTGGTACAATGCAGCCTGGCCCCTCATGGGAATTTCAGGTGCTTTGAGTTGTCTTTATTAATCATTAATCGATAATCATGTAGCATTCCTGTGAAACTTCTTAGCAAGTCGGCTGAATTATTTCCAGTTTAGGGGCAGGGATCATTGTTAAAGGAAGTAGTAATTTCTGATATCAGAGTTTGGAGTTAAGTGGTCTTTGTTTTAAAACTTGAAAGCTGTGCCTGTGCAGTGAACGCTGCCAGATCTGGACTAAACTGTAGATCAGTTATTGTGAAACTGAGAGGAGGGCAAGAAATCTTTTTATTTTTCTTTTTTCTCCCTCTCTCCCTCCATCTCTCTGTCTTTGTTATTTTGAGACAGAGTCTCACTATGTAGTTCAGGCTGGCCTTTGTAACCCAGGCTGGCCTTGAACTTGCAGCAGCCCTCCTGCCTTAGCTTCCTTCCCGTATGCTGGAATTACAGGCTTGCACCACCATACCCCGCATGGTGCTTCTTTGATGATAAGAAATATGGAAGTCCAAACCAAGAGAAGCATCCCTGTCATCATGAAAAGCCTGACTGCTCGAGACAACATTTCTCAGCTCCTCAATGTCTACTGATGTGTTCCTCTCATTTCCAGATTTCATAATGACAATTTGTATAAATGCAGATGTCCAAAGCCCAGTACAATGATTTATTAAGTTTAGTAAACCAAGCGTTCCTAAGTTTGCAGTGAACAGACTTAATTTTTAAGAGATTCTCTGAGTATCTTCAGATCTTAAATCTTTGATCAGGCCTGTTTAATGAAATACAATAGGAGTGCTTCTTAGAGACTGCTGCTATAAATTTCTCAATTAAAATACTGCTGTATTCATCCTATGCAAATGTGAATCCTTGGAAAATGGTTCAATTAAAAGTTGGTTTTTTTTGTGTGTCAAAGGTAAACTTATTTCTTGTTCTTTTTCTTGTGCAGTAAAACAGACCATCAGTAACATTTCAGTATTTAATGAAACCTGCCTGAGATGGAGAAATATGAAGACAGCTGGTATAGAAGAGATGTATTTGGTAAGTTACTGAATACCACTTTATTTATAGATGTTTGTTGTGTGTGGAAGGTTTTTAAAGTATTTGCAAATCTGAAAACTGCTTCTATAGCTGCTGTTATCAGGAGAGGGTTTATTGAGATAGTTCCAAAAAGAAGCAGGAAGACAGCCATATCTACATGTCTGAAGGCAGAAACCTTGAATGAGAAAGCTGCAAGAGTTTTTGTTCACAAGTCTTGGCATAGAGTCGATGCTTGGCCGGTATCCACGGAGAGAGTCCGACTGTCTCTGTTCACACCAGGGTCTTAGACCAGGCCTAGATAGATTGCCTGGAGAATCAAAGGGAACTTTTGCAGATAGATGTGGTTGTGAATAAGAAAGGCAAAGATGGGAGATGCTGTTAGAAAACGTCAAATAGGAAGAAAAAGGTTCAGGACTAGGAACGTAGCTCAGTGGTAGAGTGCTTACCTAGCATGCCTGAAGTCCCCAGGTAATATCCCCAGCACTGCAAGGACAAAGGGGGAGAGGGGTGGAGGAGAGAGAGGGAGAGAGAAAGCCCAGGCGTAGGAAGTATCTTAAATCAGGACCTGCTTAGTTCAGATCCCGCCACATACATTTTTATTAGTGCTTATCAGTTATACAGATTAATAGATTTCATTTTGGCAGATTTGTACATGCACGTAACATACTTTAAGCACCATCCTTTATCACTGCCTTGCCCCAAGTTCAGATCCTTACTTTTCTCCCTAGGAGCATATTCTTGGTCCCTGTTCCTGCAGTTTTGCCACCTGGTTTCTGCTTTGGGCATGTGCACTGTGTACGTGAGAATAAGACATTGCAAGTTGCTACTATTGAAACCTCAGTGTTTTGGGCATTTTTATTAAAAGTATATATTTATTAGCCTCATAATATCATTATCACCATATGTATAGTATTACAACTCTACTATTTATATACCATTGCATTTTACTTTTTGGAGAAACTTTATAAGGGGTGCAGGGATGAGGGGAGAAAACTCATGCAAAAAGGAAAAGCATCAAGGCATTCAGAGCCTCTCAAGCCAGCAGTTCACCATGTGAGCTTTTGTGTGTTTCAGTTCCGCGTCTGGGGCCAGAGATGGTATCAGAAGGGCTATACCGAGGAAATGATATTTAATACCACTAGTAGCAGCCAGTCTCCTGAGATGTGTTTGGACCTGCAGCCGGGTACCACCTATAATGTCAGCCTCCAGGCTTTGTCTTCAGAACTTCCTGTGGTCATCTCCCTGACAACCCAGATAGCAGGTAAATCTCAGATAACAGCATCTGGAGTGGTGGAGTCGCCACAACACTGCTGATAGGCCTGGATAAAGAGGAACACTGTCGCTTTCTGTCACTGTACCATGAGCTTTGAGAGAGAGCAGAGGGAGAATGTGGAATTGGAGAGAGGTGCTAAGGGGCTTGCATGTTTTAGTTCTCAAGAAAATATCTGAAACAAAGATTAACATTGATTAAATCTGTGTAGTGTGTCTGTGACTATTGGCTAAGTTCCTCCTGGATGTTCGAAGCACTTAAAGTAATTCAAATTTAAAAAGGATTTTCTGTCACTGTTTCTCAGTCACGTATTTAATTGGCATTTTTGGTGCCAGTGGCTTATGAGTAAGTCACTAATGGGAAAATAGTTGACAATTCTTTTATAGATCCCTAGTAAGTTTCACTTTCCACTCATTTTCTCATTTGTCTTCAAATCTGTGAATCCTGTGTGTTGGTTCAAATCTGTGAGTATCGTTTTCTTGCTTCTGTTTCACTGAGAAATTAGAAGTGAGGTCCTCCCACTCCTGAACACCCACTCTTACCTGCATACCGCATATTTTGCCTTCTGTCCTGTTCCTGCTCCTATCTCAAGCTGCTGGTCCCTGAACTCGTACACTGGGTCCTCTCCCTTCTTGCCTAATCATCCCTTTCCCCCAATGTAGAATTCTTCCCGGCACTGGGAAGCGTGTGGGATTCCCTTGTTAATGAAAAGAATGAAAGAATCAACACATTTGCTTTGAGCCCATGTTGCCCTCCAGCTACTTTGCCTCCTCTCTGCCTCCCTTTATATTAAAGCCCTTGAGAGAAATGTCTGTCTTGTTTCTCCTTAACTCATTCATCGGGAGGCATCGTCTGTGGCTTTATGGATAGCGTCTCCATTCAGCCTCCACCCAGTTACTGGCATCCCTCCAGTTCACTGCTCAAGCCAAAAAGGAACCCTAATTCATTTTGTCCTACTCCCAAATTTCTAATCCGTGAACAAGCTCCGTTCATTTACTGTCCAGTATACGTTCTGAATCCAACCACCTATCCCCACTTTGGCCTTTGCCACTACCAAACCTCCCAAAGTTAGCACCTCTCAAATCTGAGCACCCAAATACTTGTACCATTAACACATGTCTTTGAAATTTGGAAGATGCATCCAGACCGTAGCATTCTTAGAGATGCGTCCCATAGCCATCCTTTCATAAATACCCTCCTTAGCCTCCATGTCATTACTCTGTATCCATTTGCCTGATTGAATTTCTTCCTTTTCTTCCTCCTCCTCCTGCCCTATTCCCTTCTCCCCCTTCTCTTTCTTCAGTGGCGGAACTCGAACCCAGGGCCTTGTTCCTGCTAGACAAGTACACCAACCCTGAGCTACAACCCCAGCCTTTGAAGTTCTTCATAAATCTTGTTTTCTGAAATAATTTTTTGTTTAACTTTTTATAGTGTTCCTCCCCTGCTAAAACGAGCTCTTTGAATGCAAAGATATTTGTCTGTGTTTCTGTATTGAATCTCCAACACACATTATGTATCTACATCTGAATGATTATTGTAGGGATCAGTGTTGAGGAGGTGTCTGATTAGTTAATAAAGATTTTAAACAAAAGAAAAATTCACCACCTTTTGAGCTGGAGAGAAAAATAGTATTCTATTTGGTCATTCCTTCCCGTGACAACTTATTAAAACAATAGCCATTCAGTCTCCTTCTCTTGGTCCTTTGCCATATTTGTATGGGTTGAATTTCTAACTTCAGTTAATATTTTATATTTTTTAAGTAGGGGAAAAGGGTTTCGTCTTCTGAGAGGCTTATTTCTACCTTGTTCTGGAGGCTAAACCTGCCTTAAACGCCCTGTGTCTATGCTCAGGGCCACCAGGGGACGCTGTTGAGCTTCTCAAGTTCATTGAGACAGGTTTTAAAGTTCGCTGGGACTGGGACTGCGTGCTTTCTAACTTTTTAACCTGCTTTAGAGGTTTTGCAGTTTTAAAACACGAAACTTCAAATTGTTAAGACTTTATTAAAAAGTTAAGAAAACATTACGTGTTAACGTGAACATGTGTGGTTGCCTAAGATGCATGTAGCTTTGTTTCAGTAAAATAACGGATCTTTTAACCTTACCAGAAATGTTAGGTTGAGGATTTGGGTTTGGAAAATAAAGCAGCTCATTTCCCAGAAGAAAAGTGAGTGGAATTTCCCTTAGGCATGTCTTCCGTTAAACTAAATCTTACTGATGGGAACAGGATAAAAACAAATGCGTTAAATATGTTGCTGAACTCAGCGGAGAGTGAAAGTTCTGGGAATGTTGAGGGACAGAACGCGGTGCGAGGAAAAGGGTGCTGGGGGCTTCTGTCTCCTTTCTGGCTCCTGGCTGCCTCAGGTGGCCTGTTGAGCTGAATTGTCAGAACAACCCGACCGTTTATGCCCTTTAGGAAAGAGTGGAGAACAAGAAACTTCCATCCTTGTGGTAGACCTCAAGGGGTCAGAAAAGCTTTCAGGCCGTGGTTATGCTATTTTTTTGATAAGTCTAAAGCCTTATAAGCAAAATTTTCTTTTTAATGGGGTGAGACAGGAAACCAGAGAGGGAAAAATGATGGTGGTCATAGAGGTAGGAGTAGTGCGGGAGGGAGAAATAAAAAACAATGCATTCATAAGTGTGAAGATAAGCAGACCATTTCTACTGCACAACATAGTGATCATTTGAGGTCAAATGTGTATTTCTGGAGGAAAAAAGGGAAGAAAAGATAGAAAGGAAGTCATTTCTACTCATATCTCTCTTCAGTACCAAGGCTGGTCACTTACTAGGGAAATTTCCCATCTCTAGTTACATTTGTAATAAGAAAAAGAGAAAGTACATTTTTAAGTGGTTAGGAAAACAGCTGAAGACCATAGGCATGTCCCAAGCATTGTCACACTATCGTTTAAAATTTACTTATTTATTTAAGGTTTTCTTGGAGACAAGGTCTCACTACATAGTTCAGATTGGACTTGAACTCACTATGTTGCCCAAGCTGGCCCCAAACTTGTGGCATCCTCCTGTCTCAGCCTCATGAGTGCTGGGATTCCAGGCATGGGTCATCACACCTAGCTTGTCACATTATCATTTTATCAGAGAGCTCTAGCCGGGATAGCCTAGATTCTCCCTGCCCTTCCCTCTTACCACAGATATCATGGGAAGGACTGCACTGCCAGTTCTCTTGAGTTCTGCCATGTGCTTCTTTCCCGCGGTTGTCTGGCCGTAGCCATCTAAGGAGGTAGCACTGCTGTGTCTTCATTGAGAACCCTGTCCCTTGTGGCTGCTTCTAGGGTGTATTATCCCCGGGAGTGCCTGTGCCTACACTTGACCTTCACGCTGTGCTCCTTTCAAAGTCTTTTTGTGGATATAGGTTCTTTGGTAATCTGCAAACCCAACATAGGTCGGGCTAGGAGAGGGTATGTGTACCCTTCCACATATCCATGGTCCACGTGCTTCTCCTATTCCCAGGAGTTACCCAGCTGCTTTCCACCCCCAAGCTCCCAAGTAAATGGCATTGGGAATGTGTATCTCTCTGCTCCTTTCATTGTAACCATCTTAATCCTACTCAGTTCAGAGAGACAAGATGATCCACAGCAGAGGGAAATGGGCAGCTGGGTCATTTTCTTGCATTAACTTTAGCTCTTTTAAAATATGCTTAGTTCATAAGCCTAAAAACCAGAGTTTGTGTGTGTGTGTGTGTGTGTGTGTGTGCGTGTGCAGTGGGAGTAGGAGAGGGGCTGCTGAGCACTATAATTTCATTCAGCAAATATGTACTGGTGACTTATGTACAAAGACCTGTGCAAAATGTTAAAGAGAATATAAAGGTAAAAATGGGGCCAGGGATTTAGCTCAGTGGGTCCGCTGCCTGCCTCACAAATGTAAGGACCGGAGTTGGATCCCTGGTATAAAATAAATAAATAAATGTAAAAAGACCTTGCTGGGAGATCATAACTTCATTGATAGGGAAGACCTATCTAGCTTTTGTCATAGCTGATGATTTATGGTGGAAGGCACTATTTCTTTTGTTGCTATTAGTTTCAGTTGATTATGCCTGGGGTGGCATGGTGTATCTGGAGAGGTGCCTGAAGTTTAGAAAAGAATGTTTTTAGTGTCTTTATTTTTTCCCCTAATTTTTAGTATAAAAATTTCAGAAGAATAGTGCTGTACTAGGTTCTCGGGCGCTGGAGTTGTATATATTTTTTTTTTTTTTTTTGGTACCAGGGATCAAACTTGGGACATTCCTCTTGCAAGGCAGGTGGCGGAACCACTGAGCTAAATCCCCGGCCCACTGGAGTTGTGTTTTAATTGAATTCCTTGTGGTACTACCCAGCCATAAAGAAAAATAAACTTCAGACTTTTATAGCTAAATGGATGTACCTTGAAACTATACTCTTAAGTGAAATAAATTGGACACATATATGTAAGTATTGCATTGTCCCTCTGGTGTGAGAAACTGCGAGGGTAAATAAGGACCCAAATGTATAACAGGTAATATGAAATAGGAGAAACTGTGCAAAAGGAAAGGGAAGCTATAAAAGGGGAAGGGGAGAAAAGGAAGGGAAAAGGGAAAAATGAAAAAGAAGGAAAAAATGGAAACAAAGCTTTTATAAATAAGGAGGGAAGAAAAACTGAAGGAGGGAAGAGGATTGGGAGGAAAAGAGGAATTAAGATATATCCTGTAGCCTGGGGCTTTAGCTCAGTGGTGCCGCCACCTGCATGGACCTGATCCATAAAAAAAAAAAAAAAAAAAAAACAAAAACAAAAAAAACAAAAGGTGTATCATGTGCAGGTACAAACTCTTCTTGATGAATGTGATTGTTATATATATTTACATTGTACCAAAAAATTAATTTAAAAAAATTTAAAAGATTCATTCCTTATATTCATTCCTCAGACTTATAAGGCTGAGATTTTTGCATGTGGTGCAGATAAAATTTTCTTTTTTGTTCATTTTGATGAAGAACATTAACATTTTTGATCTAATATTATCTCAACATTTTTGAAGTAATTCTATCTTCTTTTCTTTATTAATTTAATAGTTTGCCTATATTAATAATATTAATCTTGTTATATATATATATATTACAAAGATCATTTACTCCTCAATTTTCTTTTATTTTTTTGTACTGATGTTTGGACACTTTAAATTTTCATATAATCAATTCTGTTGATGCCTTTTCTGCTTCGGATCATACCAAGGAAATCCCTCTGTACCCTGAGATCTGATCAGTTATTTTTCTCTAATATTTTCTTAATGCTGCTCTTCTTGCTGCTGCTTCTTCCTCCTGCTCCTCTTTGTCTTCCTTCTGTAGGACTTTTTTTTTTTTTTTTTTTTTTTTTTTATTTTGAGACAGGATCTTATTAAGTTGCTGGCCTTGAACTTGTGATTTCCCGAGTAGCTGAGATCACAGGTGTGTGGCATTGTACCTGGCCTCCTCTTCCTCCTGTCCTTTCTCCTGCTTCTCCTTTTGGTCTTCTTTCTTCTTATCTTCTCCATCTCATCCTTCTCCTTCAATTCCCCCTCTTTCTCCTGCTCATTTTGAGGTGGATCTTGCTGTGTTGTTAAGGCTGTCCTCCAGTTCTTCAATTCATGATCCTCCTGTCTTAGCCTCTGTCTAATGCTTCTTAAAAGTTTTTCTTTTCTTTCTGTCTTTTTTTTTTTTTGGGTGCCAGGGATCAAACTGGGGCCCTTGCATTGTGAGGCAGGTGCTGGAACCACTGAGCTAAATTCCCAGCCCTGTTTTTCTTTTTGTATTTAAAATGAGGGCCTCTTTGGAAATTGTTTGGTGTTTAAACTTGTGTAGTAATTAACTCCCAACTGATAAGCCAGGTCCCTGTTGCCTTTTAGTATTGTTCAAGTCACACAATATATTCTGTACTTATTTGGTTCTCTTTCAGAACTATCTAGCTTCTTCCATTGCGTTGCCTGTGCTGTGATTGTGTAACTAGATCCCTCTAACTCTTAGGTCCTTCTTTTGGGGCAAGGAAGATTGAAGCCAACAAAGCAGCAAGCGGTGGGGAATTGCCAAATGCATGTTTATTAGAAAGAAAGAAAAGCTCCCCACCAGTCGAAGAGGGGTTTGATTCAGGCAGATATTGTGGAACTTTAGACTCAGGGGTCTTCTATTCAGTTTTTGGTAGCCGTGAATGTGACAGAAACCAGAGATGCTCCTGGTTGCAGGTAGACCTTTGATGTCCCAAACTGCTTAATTTACATTTTACTTGCTCCAGTCTCTCCCATTTGTTTAGGGGTTTTTTCTATGTTTATTGTATTTTATTAGGCCCTGATAATTGGTTTGCTTAAGTTAATTACTTAGGCCCTCTGGTATACTAACTCACTTAGGCCCTGATTTTTTTTTTTCTTTTGGTACTGGGTATCAAACTCGGACCTTGCACTTGTGAGGCAGGCCAAAGCACCACTGAGCTAAATCCCTGGCCCATAGGCCATGATTTTTAATTTACTTTTAAATTAACTATTCAGGACTTGTGTCCTATCTGTCTAACTTGCCCTACTTCCTGGCTTTGTTCCTCCCTCTACAGGAGTGGCACTGACTACTGTCAGGGTGTAGGGGTAACGAAGGGTCTCGTAAGCTACTTCCTGCTAAGAGGCGGCATTTTGGGGGGTAGCAGTCGCAGCCCACTATTGTGAAGCCTATCTGAAGTTCTTGAATAGAAGTTAGGAAGAGCACTTGTTGGAACATCTGTCCACATCATCATTTGTAGCTTTAGAACTGTCAAATAAGAAACAAATTTGACTAAGAGATTGTGAAAACGTGATCTATATAGGAAGGCTACCAAAAGCATTAATAATGGCCCTGCCAGGGGCAGTAACCAAGATGTCCAGTACCTCTGACTGGGATCCCCATGTCTTAGACAATTTCTGACGATTTTTGAAACATGGTTAGCTAGTTTCTGTGCTGCACCTCTCACATCACCAGATTGGTTAGCATAAAAGCAACTGTTTTTTTTTCTAGGAATAAACATAGTTCCCCTCTCTTGGCAGTCAGGAGGTCTAGTCCCCTCCGACTTTGTAGTTACCATTGTTAGGGAATCTATTTGATTTTGGAGAGCTGTCACGCTCCGCACCACCTGTTGTAAACTCTCAGCGAGATCAAGAGAGAGTTGGTTAAAGTAGAAAAATGAGGTTGCAAGCACTACTATCCCAGCAGTGGTCTCTGCTGTTATCCCCATTCCTCCCAATAGAGGAATAAACTGGATGGCCATTTTTTGCTTTTGTTTGGTCATTGACTTGATTGGAACTGGGTCTGGCCGGGAGACATGAGGAAGGTCCACTTGGGGGGACAGATATCCTAGGGTGCTAGTATCTGTCAAGTTGGTGGGCAGGCAGGAATATGTAGGGGAGTCACAGAGAAAGAAGATGCTCTTAGTCTCTGTGCAGGTTGGGAGGTCGAGTAAGAACAGGTGACTAAAGGACAGTGAAGCAGGGGCATATAAGGCACCATAGGAATTTACAATCCCGGTGGTGGTTAATGGGCTAAGTGTGGTTTGTACTTCGAGAGACTGGGCCCAGGCTGCACCTGTGAGTGCTTGAAAGGGAACCAGCAGCTGCTTTGACTGTGTTTACCAGGGAGAGGGTAAGTCTCCCCTCAGCAAGATATAGGAGTAGCTACATCCCCCTGTCTGTGAGTTGGGCACACATAGTTTTTTCACTTGGGAACCCAGTATCTTGGTTTTGAAATTTGGACAGTTAGTTCTCTGTGAGTCTGTAATAGGAGTGGCCTGTTTGTGTGATTGAATGTTGAGCTGGTTTTAAGTCCCCTACTACGTGGATGGATCCTGTAACTTGGTAAGTCTTACTGAACTTTGTGTTTGTGTGATGTACCTGTCTGTGAACGGTGAGGGTGGAGTTACAGTGAAGACCCTGAGTCCCTGCAGGTTGGGAGGAGTGTGTAGGTGTTTGAGAGATGTTATGCAAAGGTCTGCAGGGGCCAGAACACAGGTGCATAAGCAGGGACCGTGTAATGGGGTGACAGAGGGTTGAAGCTACCAAGCTGAGAGTTAAACTGTATAACAAGATCTTGGAGCCCAGTCACAGTTCTAAAGGCAGGACTGTACTTGACTGTGTATGAGATGGAAGCTCTTACCGGAGGCCAGGCAGAGGCTGCTATGGGGACCACATAGTGTGCTGTGGCAGAGGGCAAGAGGCACAACCAGTGATCTCTTTCAAATGCAGGATTGGACTGGTTTGGAAGGTAATGAATGAGTAAGATTGAGAGTGTGATATAAGTATTCTATCTCCTGTGGAACTTAGCAGATTGGGTTGTGTGGTTTACATGACGAAGCAAAGGCAGAAACAAAAGAATGAGATTTGGATGACTGAAAACTCTTGGAAGGTTCCTTGGAGCCATTGTTTATATACAAGAAACATGAGGGTATCTGTTGTTGAGGCAGAGTTAGAGGGCATGGGGTAGCACTGTAAATCAGAGAGAGAAGGTCAAGGGTAAACTGGGTGAAGTGACAATAAGAGAGAGACAGGAAACTGAGATCAGCTTTTAAGGCTATGAGTGTGCCTAGATGTTCTCTCTGACTTAAAAAGGAAAGTGACTTTATTTCCCCAGGGAATTGACAGGTCAATGTAACCAGGAAACAATTAGAATAAGAACCCCTAGTAGGGAGTCTAACCAGACGGAGGAGGGGGTGAGCTAAAGCAGTTCTGTGGAGTATTATACTTATCCCTGGAAATCTTTCTGAAGGACAGCTGTAGGCTCTTGGGGGCCCAGAGGTAGTGAGATTATCCTCCCCTGTTGGTGAGGGTTCTTCAACTTGTGGAGGCTCTTTGTTCTTTGTTCAGGGATTTAGGCAGATGTGATGTATCCAGGAGTCATGTCCAGCCACCTTAGCAGCAGAAGAGGTAGAAAGCATAACAGAGAATGGCTCCTTTCAGCCTGGCTTTCAGGAGGGAGACATGGGGAGCATGGCGCCTCTCTGTGTTGGACTGCGGTCTCTTCTTGGAGGACCTTTTGAAATTGTGCTAAAGAGATAACATGTTGCACCTGTGTGGCCACTTCAGAGTCCAGTAAGAAGTCATTAGTAAGGAATGGCCTTCTGTACAGGACCTCATAAGGGCTAAGTCCAATATTTGCAGGACGTTTCTCATTCTTAGGAAGGCAATGGATAGAAGGGTGGTCCAGGGAGTCTCTGTCCCCTGAGTTAGCTTATGGAGGTGATTCTTGAGAACCCTCTTAGCTCTTTTTACCTTTACTGAGGATAGAGGGTGTCATGCACAATGCAAATTATATTGAATACCCAGGGCCATAGAGACTTCCTGAGTTACCTCAGCCCTGCCGGGCAATTGTTACTTTGAATTCCTTTGGCAACCCACACTGAGGAATGATTTCATGAACCAAGGCTCAGACAACTTCATTTGCCTTTTCTGTCCTTTGTGGGGAAGCCATTATCCATCCTGTGAAAGTGTCTGTCCTTTCTGAGAGGAATTGAAAACCCCAGGCTCAGGGCATATGAGTAAAGTCTATTTGCTGATCTTTCCCTTTGCATGCATGTTCCTGTCCTCTGGAGACTGTGAGGAGCCTGTTAACATCTAAGGGACTGTACTTTGGCCAGGTCTCACATCCTCTTGGGTCTCTAAGGCCCTTTCCAAGGAATAGGCAGCCAACCATTTCTTGTGTCCCTTTTTTCCTGAAGTGGAAAGACTGGTGAAATATCATTGCGATTTTCCATTGACTGTCCTCTTGAAGGAGGAGCCTTCCATTCTTGGCCTAGAGCCAACCAAAGGGCCCTCCTTGAGGGTCTTTTCTGTTTCAGTGGTGGAATATTGAGATTTGATATCATTTAGGGAATGTTCCCACAATAAGGAGTTCATCAGAGCTCCTGGCTGATATCTTTGCATTGCTTGGTGAGTGACTGTGTCAGTGGCCTGATTTCCTGTGTTAATCTCATCATTCCCATTTTGATGTCCCTTGTAGAACATTCTTGCCACCCCCTTGGGGAGATATACAGCCCTTAGGAGACAGTCTATCTCCTGATGGTACCAGATGGGGATCTGGAGGCTGTGAGAAAATTTCTTTCCAAATGGCTGCATGAGAATGAAGGACAAGGAAAGTATACTTGGAATCTGTATATGTGTACAGTATATGTGGGTGTATGTATGTATGTATGTATGTGTGTGTATATGTGTGTATAAATATATACACACACACACACATATATATGCCTGCTTCCTTTCACTAAGTTCTTGCTGAGAGCAATGAGCTCTCAATTTTCTGAGAGTATGTCACTATAGCATCTAGCCTTTCTAGTTTCATTTTTTTACAAATGAACTCCCATCAGTAAAGAGAGTTCAGTCTAGATTTTCCCAGGGAGAATCCTTCAAGTCTTTCCTTCTAGCATGTGTGATACACTACCTGCTCATAGTTACATATCCACTCCTCTTGGTGTCCTGCTGGTAGGAAGGTGGCAGGGTTTCATGGTAGACAAATCTTAATCTGGATGGCTGGCCCCTCTAATAACATGGCTTGGTAATGCTGCCCATGGAGTCCAGCAATCCCGAACCCTGGTGTGAAAAATAGTCAAGTCATGGCTTGTTATGGTTTGGGTCTGGATGTCCCCCCAAAACTTCATGTGGTCAGAGGTGGCTGAATCTGGAATGTGTAATACTGGAATTAAGGGCATGTGATTACTAAACCACTACACATGAGTGATTGGTTGGTACCTCCCTTATCCCAGTAGTCTGGATGGGATAAAAGGGCCAGAAAGACAGTTAAGTCCCTTGTTGTCTTTGCTACCTTGTGTGCACCTTGTTGTTTCCCTTCTCTGATGCCTGTCTGCCATCAGCCCTGCCTTGGAGCCAGCCAATTATGGACTGAAACCTCTATGAACTATAAGATCAACAAACCTTTTATCCTTTAACTTTGGGTGTCAGGTACTTTGTCTCAGCAACCAGAGGAAAGTAACTAACATATTGCTCAGGGTTAGTTTGGCATCTTCAGGGATCAATAGAGCTACAGTAGCAATTGCTGTCAGGCATGCTGGCTATCCCTTAGCCACGAAGTCTAATTCTTTGTTCAGATATCCCAGAGGTTGCTGTGCAGGTCCCAGTACTCCAACTGCAACCCCCTTTCTTTCTGTAACATATAAACTAAATGCTGATAGCCAGCTAAATGCCAGCTAGCAAGGTCAGTCCTGGGGCCTAGAGAAGTGCTTGCTTCAGGGTCTTCAAGGCCTTTTGTTTCTCAGGGTCCCATTGCAAGAGATGACTTCCTTGGCTTGGGGCATCTTTGAGCATCTGGTATAGGGGTGGGCTATTTCCCCATACCTAGGAATTCATAGTCAGCTGAACTCTGTAATTCCCAGAAAGCCTCTTAACTGCTTTAAGATCTTTGAAGTGGGAAATAAAGCTATTGATTCAGTGTCCTCCCTTCCCAGCACTTGAGTCCCCTCCAAGATGACCAACCCCAATTATTGTACTGAGAGTTGGCATAATTGGACCTTATTCTTAAACACTTTATAAATCTTTTGTGTTAGAAAGTTGAGGAGGGCTTGACTTTCACTGTTACAACTTTTTCATTTGGGGCACAAACCAGGAGGTCATCTATATATGGAAAGACTTTTACCTTTGCATAGGAGGAGTCTAGGAGACCTCTTGAAAGAGCCTGTCCAAACAATTGAGGACTGTTAGAAAATTCCGAGGCAAGGAAAAACTGAGAGGATTGTTAGCTTAAGGTTAACTGAAAGGGTTGTGTGGAAGGGTCCTCAAACCCAAAGAGATACTGAGAGTCTAGTTGTTGAGGGATGCAGAAAAAAACGTCTTTTTTATTCAAAATCAGGAACCACTTAGAGCTCTCCGGTATCTGGGCTAACAAAGCGTAGGGGTTAGGCACCATGGGGTGTGAGGGAGTAATGATCTGATTTATAAACCTGAAGTCCTGCACTAGCCTCCAGTCTCCATTTGGTTTTTATGCAGCTAGGATAAGAGAATTGCAGGGGCTGTTACAAGGTATCAAAAGGCCCTACATCTTGAGTTTTTCTGTGATCTGTTTTAGTCACTCTCAGGCCTCTCGATTTAATGGGTATTGTCTTTGATGTAGAAAAGAGGCATTGTCTTGTAGGCAAATTTTTACTGGAGAGACAGTAGTCACCCATCCAATTTGTCCTCCTGTAGCCCAAACCTGGGGCCTATTTTAGTCTCCTCCAAAGGGAGGATGAGATGTTGACTGGAAGCCATCAGAATACTTGTTCTCATATCTCTACCCATAATGCAGTAGGACTTTCAGACATCACTAGAACTGAATGGGTAAACACAATCTCCCCAGCTACAGTTTAGGGAATAACTAAAGTGGTAACTGTCTTTCCTGATACCACCCCTGACAACAGTCTTTGACACGAAGAGGAAGCCAGAATAGGAACAAAGGAGTGAGATAGCCATACCAGTGTCCAGCAAAATGTAATCAATTCATCCTCCACTAGTAGGGTCACCTGGGGCTCTTGGAGCATTATGAGCTGGTTGGTGAGAGCCCCAGAGGAATGTGGCTGGTCTCCTTAGTCCTGTTACTATCATCTGGGAGGCTCTGTGTGGCCCCTGTAGCCTTTGCCTCTGAGAACACCTTCCAGCGACCTTCCCTTTTACAGTGTGGACAGGGGCTGGGTGGTGGTGTGGTGCACTGATTCCTGGAGTGCCCTGATTTCCCACACTGGTAACAGGTCTTGTTAGAAAGAGTGCCCTTGGTGCACTGTGTGTCAGGTTTTCCTAGCAGTACAGCCACAAGTAAGGTGGTCCTTGTTTTTTGGTTCCGGCGGTCTTATTCCTTGGCTTCTTCCTCGTCCATGTGAGAGAAGGTACTGGTGACATGTTGAAGAATATCATCCAAGGAGGTCTGGGGACCTAAATCTAACTCCCTGACCATTTTCTTGGTATCTGGGGCTGCCTGAGTGATAAACTTATCCTTGATTAGAACTTGACCTCCCTGGCACTCAGGTGAAATGTTGATATGCTTAATTAGGGCCCCTTTCAGTCTTTTGTATAAATCATGGGAGGTTTTGTGTCCCTCTTTTATTAATTTAGAGAGCTTCTGGTAATTAACTAGTTTTTCCTTTGGATTTGCAGAGGCCTTCCAGGATGTAAAGCACAAAGTGCCCATGTCTTGCATATCCCTATGCAGTGCTGAGGTCCCGATTCGGGATATATCTGGGGATTGCATCTCTCTTTGTTAGTATATAGGGGTCTTGTGCAACTCAGGCAAGATATTGTTCATTTCCGTATCTTTGGACATTTTTAATACCCTTGGTGGTTGTGAGAGTATGTCCCAGAATAAGGCTTACATCTATATGAACCAGGTCATAGTTTTCAGCCAGTTCAGCAAATACCTCTGTAAACTTGTTCGGATCCTCAGAAAATCTTCTTACCTCCCTTTTTAATCTATCTTAATTCTTTAGGGGGAAGGAGATATGGGCTTCTTGGGCACTTTGTGTCCAAGGGTTTGACCATATTACTTAAAGAGGAAACGAGCTGAGGTGAGGGGCTGGATGTCCTGGTCTCGAGGACTTGCTAGATGGCCCTTGGTAGAGAGGACATCTAGGCAGCAGTGGGAGCTGTTCACCCTCTGGGAGTAAGAGAGGGTAGAGATGGCTCAGGGACGTAGTTTTCTCCCTACTTTCTGTTCCCTTGGTCTTCCCTTGTCCTTTTAGGAGTAGAGGCTGACCCTCACCAAGCCCACTGGGCTCTTGGGTCTCCTTTCATCTTCTTCCCAGTGCCATAACAGCCTGCAGAGCTGGATCAACTTAACATGTCTTACAAAGTGTCTCATTCTCTCTGAGGGCAAAGAAAACCTGAACATAAGGGACCTCCGACTGTTTCCCTTCCCTTTAACAAAATAGATCTAGCTGTACTATGGTAGTTTATGCTCCCTCTTGCTGGCCAGGTTTCTTCATTTCCTAGTGGATAGCCTATCCATGCCTGTGTGGAGAAAAAAAAAAAAGTCATCTTTTCTTCAATAAACGAGGATCAGATTTTTCCTACTTCTTGAGAATGCACTCCAGAGATGTGTCCACAGAGGGGAAACTGACCAAATTTTTCATCTGAAGCACACATAAAGAAGGTGGGAGGCATGAGAGTGTCCCTGAAATACTTGCCTGACAGCCTCCTTTCTTAGCCTGTAGAAGCAGTGATAGAGGATGGCTAACTCTCCCTCATCCTGCCAGCGTGTGCCCTGGCCCACCCACGGGGCAGCATGATGGGAAGTATTTGTTTCATGAGAGTCCTTCTCCTTTGGTCATGGCAGTGACAGGGGGACTCTTTGTTTCCCCCACTGCCTCTCAACAGCAGTGGGGTAAGCTCATTTCCCTTTGGCCTCCTGGCTGCAGTTGCAAGGCGTCCCAGTGACAGCCTGAGAGGAATGGGAGAAGGTCCTGCCCTCCAGCATGGCTTCTAAGGTCCTCTCCACCTGGGGGATTCTCTAGCCAGAATAAATTGACGACTTTCCCACGAATGGTAGAAAGCCGTCTGGGAAAATATCCTGCATTAATTGATGTATGTTAGATTGCTAGTTGTTTTGTTTTTTTTTTTCCTAGTGAATATAGTACTCTCTAAGAGGTGTGCCTAGCTTGTGGAAGTGGCTTGGGAGACAAACATTAACCATTTCTGTGCTAAGATCTGTGCCCTATGCGCGTTGTAGTATGAGTTGACCCAGGGAGAATTCTCTCCTGTGTGTCAGGCAGTTCTTTGTCTGCTTACCTTTTTAACCCAGCCCAAATAGAAGGTGAGAAGCCTTTTGCCGAAGGGGAGGGGAACCTATGAATAAATGATAGATGAGTGAAGATTTCTCTTCTGGTTACCCAGTCAGGCTTCCACTGAGGAGCCTTTGGGTGCCATTCTGGGAGGGAGAGACCCTGGCCATGGCCCCTCAGTTGTCCTCTCAGCTTCCCTGGTTCCAGGCAACCACAGCTCCGTCTCCAGAAAGGAATCCAGCTGCCCGTGTGGTCAACATTCCCACTGGGTTCAGTGGGGGATTAACCAGAAGGTGCTGGGGAAGCCTGTCTTCTACTTTAAGAGTGGCAGCTGCTCTAAGAGCACTTAAGTAGCTGGCAGAGTAACCATTGTTTCTCAGAGTTCTATAAGGGACAGTCACAGATTGTGTGCAGATATGTTTGGTCATTCTGCCACACACTTACCTTACTGTAGAGGAGATGATGCCCCATGTTGGATGCCAAAAATGTAACCGGACCCCTCTAGCTCTCTGGTCCGGTCCTTCCTTTGGAGGAAGGAATATTGAAGCCAATGTAGCAGAAAGCAACAAGCAGTGGGGTGGCCAAATAGGTCAAAGTGGGGTTCTATTGGATACCATGGAAGTTTAGACTCAGGGGTCTTTGTACTGTTTTTGGTACCAGTGTATGTGATAAAAACCAGAGGTGCTCCTGGTTGCAGGTAGGCTTTTGTCTGCTTCATTTGCATTTTACTTGCTCCAGTCTCTCCCATTTGTTTAGGGATCTGTTGTTTGTCTCTTGTATTTTATTAGGCCCTGGTAGTTGGTTTGCTTAAGTTTATTACTCAGGCCCTCTGGTATGCTAACTCACTTAGGCCCTGATTTTTAAATTACTTTAACTATTCAAGACCTGTGTCCTATCTATCTAACTTGCCCTATCTCCTGGCTTCAACTGTATTTTATTACTTCAGTTATTGTAATTTAAAAAGATATATATAATATTTTGGGGAGCAAGTTCTTTTTTATTACTTTCCTCCTTACTCTTCCAAGTTTTCTCAAATGATAATCCTGATTTTCTTTGTCATTTGCTTCTACCAGAGGACTGAAATCATTGACATGCAAGGATGATAATGAAAATTTGCCTTTGGTTCCTCTCCCATCTCATCTACCCAGGATAAAATAACTATATTTTGTAGCTCAGGCAGGACCCAATTCTTGCCTCAGGTGTACTGTAGTTTAGATCAGTAATGTGACTGATGGAATGGAGAGCAGATTTTCCTAGGACAGCAGCTTGGAAGACAAGGAATAACACCTTGGAAAATAGAGCAAGAGATCAAGGTTATTTAACCTTAAAATATGCTGAGAACCAGTGTACTGAGTTTGGGATTTGAAGTTTGGGAGAAAAAGTAGGACTGTTTAAATAATAAGGTGGAGAAGGCCTTTACCAAACAGGACAGAAAACAGCCTATAAGTCACACGTTCATTGAGTTCATTCAGTCAGATGACAGTGGCACCTTTGAAACAGCAAGGCTCATGCTAGACAGGCAAGGGCAGTGTGGCTTGGAACAAGCAAGGATTGGCCTTCATGCTTATGCTCTGGGCCCACTGAGTGAGCACTTTGTTCTGCTGCTATTGAGGGAGGCAAGGAATTGAGTGGGTTTAAGAAGTTAGCCAGTGATTAGAGGAACTAAAATTGTTTATCTTGGAGAAGAACAGAGAAAAAACTTCAAAGAGTCAGGGGAAGGTACTTTCACAGATGTGGTAGTCTACCTCTGGGCTACAACAGGAAATGTGAAATTAAAAAAAATTATTGTCACACAGCACAGCACAAATAGACCCCCAGCTAAAAGGCCAGCCAGAGGGGGCTTTTTCCTTTTTGTCCATTATTACTGTAGGAATCTAGCAACTGTCTTCTTCACATGCATCTTGGAGTTTCTTTCTGGACTCTTGAAACTGGCACAGACCTTCACTAAAGGTGTCGTATGAGACTTTCACTATAGTGAGGTCTGTTCCAGGTGACCCCTGCCACTAGCCCAAGTCTCTGGCAGTCCATTATGAGAAACATGGTTTGTGTCACCATGGCTGGGTGACTTTGGAAGAAATTCTAGATTGACTGAATAAGTGGTTGAACTCAGGGCTTTGGGCATGCTCAGCTCTGTCACTGAGAAATTCTAGATTGAATAGTTTCACAGAAGCTATTGATTTTTCTTCCTCTTGTGCCTGTTTTCTCCCCATCTGCCTTCAGTTCTCTCTCTCTCTTTTTTTTTTTTGGTTTTTTGAGATAGGCTCTTGCTGTGTAGCTCAGGCTGGCCTTGACCTCACTGTGTAGTCCGAGCTGGCCTTGAATTCGTGGCAGTCCTCCTGCCTCAGCCTCTCACATGTTGGGATTACAGGCATGTGCCACCATGCCCAGCTAGCCTTCTCCTTTTATGCAGTTTCCCTGGTAGCCATGTCCATTCCTACTTATGAGCAGACTCCATGGCTTCTCCACAGTTTGATCCTAGCTCCTGGACCTGGACTTCTTGCTGCTTTCTGTACAGTTCCACATGCGCTTTCTTCTCAAGAAGGCCCAAAACTGAGCCACCTCCCAACTTTCCTCCAGACTTGACCAAGGGCGTGCTCACTGAATCAGGGGTTTCCTCCCTCCTTATCTCCCACCACATTCTGTTCTTCCTCTTCCTGGAGTGTCTCTTCAGCATTCCCTCTCCTCAGTCTCAGTGCCATCACTTGCTTCAGACCTCAGATACCTCCTGTGTAGAGTATTGGACAACCTATGCTTTTGAATAGGTCAATTCTGTAAATTGTATTTCTGAAATAAATCTGCCAAAAAGTCTTGAATGGCTCCTTATTATTTCCTGGACACAGATCTGCTCTGCACCTACCGCTCTGACCTGATTACCTGCCTCTTCACTGCTAGAACTCAGCCATGAAGTCGTGAACTACCCACAGTTCCATCACGGCCCCTCCGTACCCTGTTCCTCTGCACATGTCTCTTTCTGTCTTTGATGGCTTCATCCTGCTGTCTTTGGTCAGGTGCTCCTCTCTCCACCTCAGAGCTCTCTGTGTGGCTCCCAGCATCTCCTGTTTATAAAACTACTTCCACCATTAGATTCTCAGCTCCTAGAAATCAAGTAGTTTCTTGTTTCCTTGCTGTCTCCCTTGCCTGGCATAGAGTTGGAAAATAGAGGTGACTGAAAAATGTATGCTGACAGCAGATACAGAAAAACACATGTCACAGAGCTTTAAAAACTATAAAAACCCAGGAAGTCTAGGTTTTTATTGTATGTTGTGATTGAGGGGTTCTACCCCAGAGCTATTTTCTAATCCAGTAAATAGAGTTGTGAGTGTCTGTTTCACCTTCCTGGACTTTAATTTCACTGTGGCAGGGATTGGGAGTTGGGGCATAGGTGGCAGCAGGCAGGTATTCCTATCTGTGTATTTTTCCTTTTCTCTCCTCTCCATGTCCCCCTTTTCTGTCTTTTCCTACTGAGTTGATGCAGTCATAGGCCCTGAAGAAGAGTTGGGCTAGGTCATTTTCCCTGTTGTCCTCACCGTGTGTACCACCCAAGGGTTTGGAGATATGCCTGGGATTCACAGAAATGCGGAGGAACTGCGTCCACCTGGTGCAGTGCCAGAGCTCAGGCACACAGCTGTGTGTTCTGCTCTTCAGCAAAATATCAGGGTGCTAGATGCAGTCTATAATTAGGACTTTTTGAGTTGCAAATGACAGGAATCTAGCTCAGAGCAGCTTAAGCATGTGGAATTTGTTGAACTATAGAAGTGGAAAGTCCAGGAACGGATCTTGCTTGCAGCACAGTAGATCCAGCCACAGATGGCCCTTCCGAGCCCTGTTGCCATGCTCACTCCTGGCTGATTTGGTATTTATAGCCACCCTTCCAGAGGAAGGACAAGATCTTCTGATGTCCTCAAATTAAATGAATTGTTCTTCTTGACAAGGCCTATAGTTGGGGCATGGTGATCTGTGATCACCAGGGCTTAGGCCAGAGGGCCACTGGAGCCCTGTAACAGCTTTGTAAGAACCATATGGGAGGGAGAGAGGATACTCCCCACCGAAAAAAGGACATGGAGAATACAAGCCAACATATAAAGGAAACAATGTAGGAGAATGTCAGGCACAAGGTGCCCCATTTTCTGGGAGTTTTTGCAGTTGTGCAGACTTACAGTTAACCTTTGAGGCTTGGCTTATTTCACCCCCTGCCCAATAAGCAGAACCTCTGATGCTGATTTAAGGACACTCTTGCCTGTCTTGTTTCTACCCCTTTTCCTAGCCAGGACTGCTTTACTATGTTATAGACCCGACTCAGTCGCAGCACCCCAAATGGTTTCTGTTAGAGTGAGAGAAGAGCTAAAGCTATTCCCATAGCCTCCTTTCCTGGCATCATTCCTAAGTTCTCCTACTCACCATTCCCTTGGAACAGCTGCTAATTAAAAGAGCCTGGTATTAGCTCCCGTCAGGCACCTTGACCTCTGTCCTTTGTGATCTCAGGGGCCCCTCATTCCTTCAGGAATCTGTGGGTCCAGGCTTATACTTCTAGGCCATCACTGAGTTTCAGGCAAGGTAAACACAGGCATGTTGACCTACTATGGCAGTGCAGTATGTTGACTCCAGGGTCAAATTAACCTGGGCCCCACACTGGCTCATTTGTAATTAGTGGTGTGACTGAACCAGCCTGAGCTTCGATTCCCTTATTGATCAAATAGAGGTGATTTCTGCGCAGAGCTGCTGTGAGGACTTGATGAATGGGCAGAAGCAAAGTTCCTAGCAAAGAGTTGGCAACCAGGAGATGTGGCTAAAATGAATAATAAAGATGACAACATGCTCGGAGGGCGCTGTACTTCAGGCTCTGTTCTCTTCTGTGTGCAATCACCTACTATCTGTTATTGTTTATTATTTTTAATGGAACCTTAATCCCCTCAACAAGCCTAAGAGGTAAGGATTATTTCTGTTCTCAATTTAGAGATGAGGCAGCCAGAGGCATAAATGGCAGAAACAGGGCAGGTGATTGAGCTCAGTGCAGCCTCTCGTGCCTGCCAACCACAAGGTCCTGAGTTTGATCCCCGGTACCAAAAAACAAAAACCAACAAATGGCAGAGCCCTTGGTCTTAACAACTCTGTATTAGTAATTATTTCTTTATCTTAACTATGGCCTGGATGCTGATGTGAGCCATACTGGATAAATCTGTGATTCCACAGTAACTGTATCAGTGGATTCTTTTGTTGGGTTGATTTGTTGGTAGTCTTTGCAGATTCAGTGTGTTAGATGTAGATTTTATTAATTCACTCAAAGGCAAGAAAAGCCAGCTGGATCAAATCAGTGGATCCAAGCATTCAGAGAACCCCAAGGCAAGCAAGAAAGATGCAAAACAGAATAGGTTCGAATCCTCGCTCTACAACGTTATGTATGCTCTTGGACAAGGAACTCAGTCCCTCCGTGAGACAATTTCCTCAGTTACAAAATTAAATTTTCAAAGGTATTAATCATAATCATTCCACCTCTGAGTTTAGGGAAAAATAAAAACATATAAACAAGAGCAAGATAGGAATCCAGTTATTATTTCTGTTGCTGGCGAATCTGGCTTGGGCCTGAAGCCAAAATAAAGCTTCCTGGAATTTCCTCCCACATCTAAACTTGCACCCCACCTGTGGGAAGGTAGAGTCTATTGGGAAACTGTGGGCCTGGCTTCAGATTGGGCCTTGGCTCAGGTTTGCTTAGTGTATGGAAGATGGGGACAGGAGGTGGAAACATCTGCTTTGCGTTCGGGATGGCCCCATAAAAAAAAGAAAAAGAAACAAAAGTTGGGGACACATGGGAACAACAGCCAAGCTGTGTTATCCCACAGATCATATGGACAGAAAGGCAGGTGGGCATCTTTTCCTAATACTCTGGAGAGGAAAGAAGTTTCTACCACATGGGCTAAGGTAGGTACGCCAAGAGAGGGGGAAAATGAATGCTTCCGTAAGTGACATCCACCAGGAAGCACTGTGGGGAGATTGAGTGATATGAGGCACATACAGGACCCATCTAGTGTGTCTGGTTAGTGGCCAAGACATCTTCACTGTATTACCCACGGGCCAACTGGTGGCTGGTGCGCTGACAGCCTGACTATAACTTTTAATAAGATGTTGGGACACTGGTGTTAGCCAGGAACTAGACAGTATTTTCTTCCCAATCAAAGACCTATTTGGGTCGACGTGGCTTCTCCGTGCTTGAGGGCCAGCAGAGTGCCCAGAGGACGCAGCAGTGCGCAGCCGACGCGGACCCGAGCTCCTCAGTTGATTTCCTTTGGTAATCCCTGAATTAAACAAATTGAAAGGACGAGTGAACTGGAACAGTTGAGGCAGGAAGCAGAGCAGCTGTGGAATCAGATCCAGGATGCTAGGAAAGCACGTAATGGGTGCAACACTTGGTCAGATCACATCAAATATGAACTCTGTGGGTCAAATACAGATGCGAACAAGATGTATGCTGAGGGGCCACCTCGCAAAATCTATTCTGTGCACTGGGGATGTGACTCAAGGTTCCTAGTCAGTGCTTCCCAAGATGGCAAATTAATTATTTGGGATAGCTATACAACAAATAAGATGCATGCTATTCCCCTGCGGTCCTCAGGGTGATGACCTGTGCATATGCTGGTTTTATAAAATATAATATAGTACAGCATTATGGAAAGCAAAACCTATTGTTTCAACTGATATTAAATGTACTCGTCAAAACTGACATGGTACAGTATAATAGTTCAGTGATGCATATGGTAGGGCATTTCAAGCTTTTTCTGTCTTTTACACAGTGGTGCTCTATCCAGTTGTTTTCTTTTCAAAGAAGCATCTGAGTCTTTACATTTTCTTATCCAAAGGCACCCATAGCTAAGTGTGTCTTTAAAATTGGTTAAACTTTTTTCCTGTTAAGGCATTCTGAAAATGTTTCTGTTCACTTAATTTCTACACACTTGTGACTATGAATGTCAGTACTGTGTTTGATTATGGAAAAAGTAAACATGCTAGATTAAAGCCTTTTATATGAGTTTTAAACTATACAAACTTTGGACTTGTGCCATGATTTAACAGTATTCTTGGATCTTTTACAGTGGTTCCTTTATTTGTACAGTTGCTTTGTGAAAAAATATGTGAATTGATAGTTGTAATCAAGAAAGAGCTTTTAACTAAAAAGAAAACAAAAAAAGAAAAAAAGACCTATTTGGGAAATCTGGTTTGAAGGAGTACAAAATAAGAACAGATATAGTACTGGCTGATATGCTGGTCTCTGCTGTATTAGTCCATTTTTCATTGCTATGACAAAATACCCAAGGCTGGGTACTTTATTAAGAAAGAAGTTTATTTAGCTCACAGTTTTAAAGACTGAAAGTTTCCTAAGATCAGGCCGTCCCATCAGTTTGGCCTGATGAGAGGCCTGTGGCAGACAGTATCATAATGGAGTGCATGTGAAAGAGGCCATGTGGTGAGACAGGAAGCAGAGATGAGGTGGGTCTAGTCTCGTTCTTATGACAATCCACTCTCTGGGCAACTCACTCGCTCCTTCAGACCGGCAGTAATCCCTTCCAGGGAATCACCCCCAGTGCCTAATGCCTTTCATTAAGCCCCACCTCTTAAAGGTTCCCACTCCTCATATTGCTACACTGGATCCAACACGTGAACCTTTAGGGGACACATGTAAACCATGTCTAAACCACAGCACCTACCAAATCAGAAGCTCCTCTCCATGCAACTGTCAATGCTGGGGCATTGGTGGAAAATCTACCACTTCAACTGTTTTAAAGTATATAATTCATCAGCATTAAGTACATGTCCAATATCACGCAACCATCGCCACTGTCTGTTTCTAAGTCTTTTTCATCACAGAGCTTGTGATCATTAATCAATGGGTTTCCCTGCCAGTCCACACCCCGAATCCCTGGCAGCCTCTAATATACTATATTACTGAGTCTATAAATTTACCTATTTTAGATATTTGCTAAAAGTGGAGTCACACAGTATTTGGGGGGGGGTCTGGTTATTTCACTTAGCATTATTTTCAAGGTTCATCTGTGTTGTAGGGTGTATCAAAATCTGCTCATTACTTTTTATATTAAAACTTTAATAGCCTCCACAAAGACCACTTTCTTCGTGCTTTTACTTTTTCTGATCATATCACTTTTCTTTTTAATGTTCTCAGAACCTCCTGTTCCAGAAATAGAATCTTTCACAGTGCATAGAGGACATCTACCACGCCTCAAGCTGAGGAAAGCAAAGGAGAGAAGTGGACCTATCAGGTCAGTGGGTATCACTTCTCTGTAGTTGTCCAGTGATCCCAATAGGCTGTTGGAAGCTTTGGTTTGGTTGAGAAGACTTGTGTGTGGGTGGCTGCATTTGAGTATTTGGGGCAATGCCTCAGGACCTCTTTTTTTGATTTGCTTGGCTATAGTCTAGGTCTTTATTCCCAACAGTATTTTTCTGAAGGAAGAAAGAGAGTTCTCAGAGACCAGAGACAAGCAGTTGGGAAATTTAGCTCAACAAATTAAACCTGTTTCTGAGCGCTGACAAACGTGGCTGACAACATTAGGTGTTGTCCTTTGCATTCACACTCATAGTGTATCCTAGTGATGACCCGTCAAGGGCGTCATTTCATTTACTGGAGACGGAATATGTTTCTCTTTATGGAAGGCGGATCTTGGTGGAGTGTGTAGTGGTTTCTATCCATTCATGTACTGAAGTATGGGCCAGATACTGTGTAGTCAGTGACTGCTGCTGGGATTCCAGATGATATTAGGACAGGTGGTATTAGCCTGCTGGGGACTACACTGTGTTCAATTTTGCATTTATTTACAAAGGTCATGGTAGGTTTAGGAAAGTAGAATCAGTCTCTCTCCCCTCCCATCTTTTTTTTTTTTTTAAGTGGAAGATAAAGTCTGGCCTGGAGAGAGAAACAACTTGGCCTCAGTAACAGGTCAAGGAGTTGACAGTGTGCCTGGCTGGACCTACATGGCCTATGTCCCTCTTGACTCTTTAGTGATCTCTCAGTGCATTCCAGATAAAAATAAATATGAGCTATTACAAAATCATGAAAAAGAAAGCCTGTGTATCTATCATAATTCTCAGGGTTTCCCTGCTTTCATATTAGTTTAAGTCCAGTGATAGACATTTATTAAGTGGCTCTGTTTCTTGATTCCTGACAAGTTACTGGAAGACATTGTAATTCTGTTTCTTTAGGAGGACAAGTTGTGATGTCACTGCCTGGGAGAATATACAAGAGCAAATGTGATACTTAAGCCAAATAATTACGTAAGGCAAAAAGAAAAGCCAAATGACAGTCTACGTTTGTGGCTGTGTGACAGCCAGTTCCTCCAAAACAGGAAGTGGAGATTTGTGACTCATCAGGGGAGGGTGGTGATGAGAAAGAGGGGAGAACTCCTTCTAGAACAGTCAAGTTTCAAATTGCCTCAACAGCTTCCCTTATGTCATGAGGCCTCATTACCAGCAGAGAAATGAGGTGATTTCCTCAGCCTGACTGCCTGGTGTGAGCTGGAGCTAGCTGCTTTGTCAGCCTGTGTTGTGCAGTATTTGGGGGTGGTGGCCTGGGCCAACTTATAGAGCAAGCACCCAGGCACTGAGCCTCCCTTCCTCAGCTTGCTGATCTTAAGTAGATGATTCAGAATGTTGCCGCTCTTCTTGAACGCTAGCATCTCCCACCCTTGCCAATTAATAGAGGTCACCTGGATTGCTTTACCAACACTACACGCTTCCGACTCTACTGGAGATTTTGATTCAGGAGGAGTGGGATAGGACTGGGAAATCTGCATAATTATCAGGCTAACTGAGGGAGCTGCTTTGTGTTTGTGAGTGACACTTCTGGGGGTAGTGTACAGTGCCAGATGGGTAAAAGTGAGCCTTGAACTTGTACATGACCCCACCATCGATCTATGCATGGAAAGATGAGAAGGATTTAAAGCTGTGTTTATGGACAGCATAAAGCTGCTACTTTCTAACTGGACCATGATTCACAGGGCTGTCTTCTAAAGCCCTGGGGAAGGTTTTTGTTACAGGAGCTTCCTGTAGGCAGTGGATGCCCAGTAGTGGTTTACTGATGGTGACTTCTTACTGCCCTGCAGGTTTTTACTTTGTCTCCTGTAGAAATCCCTTTATTGAAAACAAGGCAGACTTTGTGTAAATCGGGGCCCTCAGGATCCCTAGGATGTCTGGGAATCTGATAGGTGGCTGGAGACTTTCCAAATACAACACCTACTGCGAGGGGGGGGAAGGGTTCTCTTTTCTTAACCTAGTGATTCTTGAGCTTATAGAAAGCAGGAGACTGGGCATTAGCATGTGGAACTGGAAGTGCAGATTTGGTGGTGAAATAGTATTATGTGGCTTAAGGAGTTTGGAAAATTAATCGTATTTGGTATCCATGCAAGTTTTTCCTCTCTACTGAGTGCTTAACTTGAAAACCATTAATGAGGGGATAATCATAGCCAAAGAAATGTACAGGGATTTGAAAATGTGTAAGAGTAAGTAATTTGACCTCTTGTTATCGAGTAAGATAGAGATAGCAGATGATCAAATATTTACTATACCAGAGGCAAGAGACAAGGACTGAATTAATGGGACTGGAAAGGAAGGCATGACCCTTTCTCAGTGCACTTTTATTCTTACATGTCCTTTCACTGGTGGGCTATTGGATGGAATAAATAATAATAAAATACATGACAAGATGACACCTACAGTTAGGGAACAGTTTTGCAATGTACATATATCATTTTTTGCCTTTCTGTCTGTTTTAAAATTTTGTCAGCCAGATTAACTCAAGGAGACTTTGTAGTACTGGCTTCTCTTTTATTTCACATGAAATTTGGTATCAGTCTGTGAACTGCAGGGAATGTAAATCACATGAATTCTGTTTCAAGTTGCCACATGATTGTCTGGAGACTTTTTCAAACTTAGAACATTAACAATTATAGGAAGTTTGCCTCCATGTGACTGCAAAACCCTTTCCACTGCTTGGCTTTGCTCACCCAAATCACTGATCAGATCAATCATATGACAGACACACAGGGCAGCAATACTTGCAGCAAGTTCTTCTAGCAAAAGAAGCAAGTCTGCAGCTAGAACTTGGAGAATCACTCACCAGTGTCATCTGGCACTGGTGTCATAGTTTAATGTAGCGTTTCATGACTGTTGGAACGGTCAGATGGTAAATCCTTTGTGGGCCAAAACTTTTTCTTGTCCAGTGTTGGGTCCTCAGTGCCTTTGAAACGTACTTATATCATAATAGGAGCTCAGTAAATATAAATAACTGAATGAATGAATCCTCTACATGAAGATCTGATAAGACATTTTTCTTTTTCCTTCCAGTTCATATCAGGTGTTGGTGCTTCCACTGGCCCTCCAAAGCATATTTTCTTGTGATTACGAAGGTGCTACCTCATTCTTTAGCAATGCCTCTGATACTGATGGATATGTGGCAGCAGAACTACTGGCCAAAGATGTTGCAGATGATACCATGGAGATATCTATTGGAGATAGGCTGTACTATGGGAAATACTATAATGCACCCTTGAAAACAGGGAATGATTACCATATTGTATTGCGAATCACAAGTGAATGGAATAAGGTATAGTTATTTAAAAGCTCTTATGAACTTGGTAGTTTTGTCTTCATATGAAATTTAAATGTTTGAACACATGTTTTTCTAGTATTTGAGATGGACACTGCATGTAGTAACTGCTGAAATGTGCCCCTGACTCTTAGGCCAAATGCTTTGTCTTCTAAAGAATGGGCACATGAAACCCTTACAGATGATGTCTAAACATCCCGGGAGAACTTGCTGGATATGCATTTGGATCGATGTGGTTTTGGTTCTTCTTAAGCTCTCATTCTGTTCCATTCTGAAGCCTGAGCTGGAAAGGAACAACTTGTTTTGTTTTGTTTTTGTGAAAAGGAACATATGAATAGATCCTTCTGTCGACTTCCTTGAACTCCAAGGTGCTGTCTCCCCTCATTCACTTGGGGAGCAGGAAGGAAGGGCAGTTGAGCGCACCTCCTTAGCTGTGCCATAGGCCCCACTCTTCCTTCCTATGTCCTCAGAAAGACTGTGCTTTTCAAGCATTGCTTCTTTTATGAGATCCAGAAGTAAATATTCATTTGATAAATAGAATGAGCTAGACCAGCAGAATAGCTAAAGCTGCATGAGCCAGTCTGGGCTAGAAAATAGGAAGAACTTTGTGATGATTAACCTGGGAGAGGTTAAGCTTAATGTAAATGCATATGGGATTGTAATGGAAATTTAAAAATTTAATTAATACTAATCAAACATCTCTTGAATGATACATTCAGGGCAAAAGTATGAAAGTATCTCAGTTGTAAGGTTCATCAAATATTTAAAGCAGACTTCTATTAAATTCTGTGTAGGACACAGGTCTAATGTGCCATTGACATGCTTGAAATTAAACCAGTGGTTACTTTTAAGACTATATCTAAGTAGCAAAGAGGGTTGGTAGTGCTTTGTGACTCTAATGTAGGGATTATTTTTCAGTTTCAATATACTTTAAAATACTTTTAATAAAGTGAAAATCAGAATGCCTAACTGTGTGACTTGAAAGAGAATCTCCTAATGAGGATGGCAGGATCTTTCTCTAATTCTGTTATTCAGCTTCCTCTGGGGAATTTTGTTCTGAGTCTTATACACAGGAATCCAGCAGCTCTGATCGACAAGTATTCATATAATAATGACAAGAGCGACGAGAAGGCATTCCAGCCCACTAGGCTTGCAAGTTTCTTCTCTCATGCATGTTCCTCTTGCTTTCATCCTGGTTTGTGGATGCATATTGGGTAACAGGCTGCCAAGTGTCACCCAGATAGGTGAAATATTATATGTCAGAACTTCTCATAAACCTGCCTGTAACATCCTTCGCTACTTCTTCTGAACTTAGGTGTCACCTCAGAATTCTTTTCAACGTAGTTTTCCAGGCCATCAGTTCCAGTTGCTCAGAACTGGCAATGGGGAGTGAAACTCTTGCCATTCTATTGTTTACCCCTAGTGCGTGCTTTCTCAGATCTACTGGAAACCCGTAGAAGTGATCTCTTGGGTCATTTCTATGCCTGTTACCCATGCCAGACCCTTGGGCACTGATGGTAGATGGCTGAACGGTAAAGCTAGATGGGACTTTCAAGATCTTTTAGCTCAAGTTAAGATGCCAAAATTTGAGTCTCAGGGCTTTGCCCTCTGAATTATATTGGTTAAATGGACACTGTGTGCCACCTAATATGCTGCTGTTTTCCTTTGCAGGTGAGAAGATACTCCTGTGCAGTTTTGGCTCAGGTGAAAGGTAAAACTATTTTCTCTCTAGGAATGCTGTCTTTATTTCTCCCCTGTTCAATCTGCAGTAGCAAGTTTATGTTGAGATCTCTTTTTAAATTGTCACAGGTGACAGAAACCCAACACACTATCTTAAGCTACAAGTCAGAGTTGAAAAGCAAGGTGTGTGTGTGAGCGGGGAGAGTGCTTCTTATAGAATTATACAGATAGCTTTACAGTCAGGCCTCCAGGGACTGGAACTTGGATCTCAGCACTATGATTGGGCTCTTCCTTTCTGTCTGCCTCTTGTCTCTGCTTTCTTTGTGAGTTAGCCTCATTTCTTTTCTACTCTAGGTCATGCTGGGGTCAGATCTGGGCCTCAGCTGCCCTAGCTGAACAATGTTAGTGGGAACAGAAAGTTTTTAAAATACAGGAATAGAGTCTTTTCTTCTAAGTTAAGGGACTAGAGGAGTCATCGTTTATAGGAGATAGGTAACTATGAACAACCTATCTTAGATTTTGGCTTGTTGGGAATTGGACAATGTGAGAAATACCTCCACCAGGGTTGAGAGGGGGATAAGAGTCCTATTAAGAAAAGGCTCAGAGAAACATACATGTTTACACACCAAAGTAAGAGCTATAGCAGTCTACTACCTTCTGTTTGGCTGTGTAACATGTGCACAGTCATATACAGTGGACCCCTGAGTTGTGACTGGACTGACATATGAACAACTTGAGTTAATTAGGTTAATTGAAGGTTCATCTGCCTCCTGTTATTTGTAGCATGTACCCAGGTAAATATCCAAATCTCACCTGTATTGACTTCAACCAACTTGAGCTACAACCAGCCGTTGGAAACCAATTGAGTTCATAAGTCAGGGCTCCACTGTATACAGTCACATGCAGCTTAATGACATTTCAGTCAATGACGGAATCTTATGGGCCCATAAGATTATATTACTGAGAGATGTTGTATCTTACTGGTGTATTTTCTGTGATTACATGATGACACAATTATCAGTGACACATTTCTCAAAATGTATCTCTGTCACCAAACGGTACATAATTGTAATATTAAGGAAAACTTCCTGCATTAACAAAATGGAACCCCAGGGAAAGACAGTTGAAAAGCTGGTTGCTGCAAGGGATCCTGGGGATAGTATGTTCTTCTTGATCAAATCCAGATGTGCTTTTCATGATCCATTTAGCAATCTGTGATCAAATGGAAAAGCTAACCATTAAAGGGAAAACTGGATGCCCACAATAAACACTGTCATTTAAAAAGGAAGAAAATACAAAGTAATTTACAGTGATTGGGGACCCAGGACACCACCTACTGGATGGGTCATGCAAGCACCCTCTGTTCCTGCAGCAGAATGGGGCGTTGGGCAGTCAGTCTGGCTGTGTCAGGGTCTGCCTAACAGGAAAGTGCCCCTTGTTCTCCATACCCTTTCCCAAAGGAGGCAGTGGGAAGGATCTCTGCTGGGTGCTATACAGTTTAAGCCTTCTACTTCACAAGGGTGGAGTTATCTAGGAGGGGGACGTGCCTGCTGTAGGGATTGAGCAATTGTCACTCTTTGTTTGCCAGGCTGGGGATTTCCCTTGCAGTAAGTTTAAAAAAAAAAAAACAACGGGCAGCCGTCCAGCATATTCAGTTCCCAGGAATTTCAATAGTTTGTAGCTAATACTAACAAGTTTATGACCTTGGAATCTGGAACTTTTCCTTGTGGTTTATGAGTTTTTGGAACAAGCTGAGAAATTCTTCCCTCCACCCACACTATCATTTTAACACCTTATATCCTGTCCCTTGCCTCAGAGCAAAATAGCACAGTAGGCTGGTATAGTGAGGACCACTGATCTAATGGCTTTCAGAAGGGCTCCAGTATACAGCACTTGACACTGGAGATCTGTCACCCCATCAGACAGTAGAGGATACTTTGCAGGAAGGGTAAAGAAGGAGTCTGGGATATTAGGCTTCCTCTTTCTTTTTTTCTTTTCTTTTTTTTTTTTTTGCTTCTTCCCTAATCTTATATCCCATTGTTTTATCTCCACTTAAATCCTCTTCAGCAAGGGTAGGGGAGTTGATTTTCAGCCGAACAAGGCAAATTACCTGACCATCAGCCATTTGAGATTGCTGATCACCAGGCAATGCAGGGCTGCCTTTGCAAAGATGTGTGTTGTTCTCTTTCTGTGTGAAGATGGGCCAAGCTCCCATCTTGAAGAGGTTTAATGAAGGGCACAAGAAACAATCACATGCCAACATTGGAAGACTTTTTGTCAGTCCATCCCCTAAACCTCTGGGGATGGGAATGGAGTTCTCACAAGGTAGAGGTACTTTTATAGAAGAGTTAAGATGTGCAAGCTTTCAGACACAGAAATAATAGCTCCCAGAATCCACTGCACTCAGCAACTATTTGATACAATTGGAAGATATTCAGATTGGGTCAAAGAAATAACCAGAGAGCTGGCTTCATTATTTGGCTGTTGAGTAAGTTAATAGGAAGGATTTTGCTTAGAGAATATCTTAAGTGGCTTTTGGCAGTGCCCTTTTCCCCACTCCACGTAAGAGCCACTACTGAAAGAGAATTTGAGCCTTTGTATTCAAACAGTTGGAAGATAACAGAGCTCTGGAAGATAATAGAAAACCCATTGTTATGTGGAAATTCTAAAGACAGTTCCAGTATACATTTATCTGTGTATAAAATTTACCTGTGTGTTACATTCATCTCTGGAATCCTTATTCATAAAACTTTGGAGACTGACACAGAAATTTGGAGAGAGGTGGGATATAAGTTAGTTCTGAAATTGTTGTAGTTCAATCGTGCCAATCCTCAGCCCCATCCTGGCCTTTGATCAGTGATGAATTATACAATTTACCTTTTGCATGTTGCTCCTGGATTGTCTTATACCCGAAAAGAGCTTTGATGTGATTACCAAGGGACCAGAAGTTGGTTTGATGGCAAATGAAGAGGCCCAGCTTCCTTGCCTGAGTCAAGCTGCTAATCAGCCGAGTGTCTTTGAAATGTTTGTTTTGGCCAGTTCTTAGTTACTTCAGTCTGGGCCTTCTGAGATCTCTTCTAGCCGCAAAGTACTGTAAGTCTATGATTTCTTGAGCCATTGAGATAATAATAAGCTATAATCAGGGAACATTCTTCAATCACAGGCCTGAAAACTCTGAGTCATTAGTGACTACTCCTCATCGTCTTTCAGAACACATGTTGTACTGGTTTTTATTTTTGTGTTCATTCCTTCATATATAGCACAGGCTTTCATCCCTGTAGCATAGATGGCTGGAAAACCCTTCTTGTTCATCTCTCATCGCAAGAATTCAGGATTTCCTTCTTCAGCCTACACATCACCACTTGACTCATTTCTAAATGGCAGCACTAATTTATTATTTCTCCCTATACTTTTTCTGTGGTTCCCCATTATTTTTAAGCCTGGATTTTTCAGTTTGACACCAGTGTACTGTCTAGGTGCTTCTCTCCTTTTCCGTTCCGACTAATGTGCCCGTTGTTCCCTGGATATGACCCAAGCCTTTTCCCCTTAATGTCTTTGCTCACACGAGGACTTTATTACTCCCACCTGGATTGTCTTGTAACCTGCTTGTGACTACCTACAACAATCCCATCTGTTCTTCAAGATTAAAACCAAGTGCCATCTCCTCCCTGAAGCTTTTAACATTTCCCCGACAGGGCAGGATCTCCCTCCCTACCTCTCTTTAGCCATTCTGGAATTCTGTAGAGCACCTGGTGGGCACTTATCTTCACCTGCTAGATTTCAGATCCTTCAGGGGAACATTAGAAGAGTTGGGACAACACTTGGCACACATTCGGTGCTTAATCAGAGTGTATTGAATTGGGACGAGTGTCTTTCGAGTAGCCAGCAGTCTGTTTTGTGGGAAGTGATGGATAGTTAGTGTAATATTTGTCAAATTAAATAAGTTTGAGAAGACCTGATTGAACCGACTATAGACCAAAAATATGTGGAAAAAAATTGCATCTGGGGCTGAGGGTGTAAAGTCATAGAGTGCTTGCCTAGCATCCATGAAGCCCTGGGTTTGATCCCAAGCCCTGAAGGAAAAAAGAATCGCATCTGTACTAAACATGTACAGACAGTTTTTCTTGTCATTATCCCCTAAGCAATACTATTCGCACAGCATTTACAATGTTTTAGATAGTATAAGTAGTGTAGAGATGATTTAAAGCATATGATAGGATGTGGATAGGTTATATACAAATACTTTGCCATTATATATGAGACTTGAGTATCTGGAGATTTTGGTACCCTCAGAGGGTCTTGGAACAATCTCCTATAGATACTGAGGAACAACTATATATGTGTAGACACACATACAGTCATTTAAAACATGACTTCTCTTGCCTATTCATTCAAAGACCATTGCTTTGAAGGGATTTTGAACATATAATTAAAGTCTCCAATGAGGCAATTATTTCATTGGGCTGGAGCTAATCACATGAACCTGGGTCTGGAGATCAGGGGAGATCAGAGTCTCAGGGTGAGATGGACTTGACATAGGGACATTCTCTTGTTAGCTTTGAAGATGGAGAGAGCCACATGGAACCCTGTAGGAATTAGGAGTGACTCCCAGTTGACAGGCAGTAAGAAAATGGAGATCTTAGTTCTACAAATGCAGGAAAATGAATGTAGCTGATAGTCAATGAATTTGGGAGTAGATTCTTCCCCAGAGCCTCCAGACAGAAATGCAGCTCACCTGACACCTACAGTTCAAACTTGTGAGATCCTCAGTCCAGCACCAGTCACAGTATGCCTATTCTGAATGACTTGTGAGCTAACAAATGGTTATAGCTACCTAAATTTATGGTACTTGTTAAGCTACAATAAAAAATGAATATAGCTGTATTGCTGATTTATCAGGTATTACTAAATTAGTTTTCTACTTCAGTCTGCTTCACTGTATCTTGCTTAGCAAGGAACTCAAGTGAGAATAGCAAAGAGAAGTTGGACACACTAAATATAAGTCACAGCACTTATTTCTACCTTTTGGTAAATAGAATTATTGCTTTCTGGAAATGACTATGCCTGTCTGTGCATTTATGGAAAAACATGTCCATACCCAAAAGAAAGTCTTTAAGATGTCACAAGTATGAGAGTAGGCATAGAGTCTCTCTAACTTCCTTTTCAGCACCTGTGGTATTTCTATCACTGAAAGAGCAAGAAGGAACCCAGAAACCCCGGAGCACTAGCCTTCTCGAGAGAGCTGCCGTAAAAAGAATGGTATAATACCAATGGACTCAAATTCTCCAAGAATAAGTAACTGATCTGGGATATAGCACATAAGTCATTCAGCTGGGTTTCTAAAAGAATGCCCTGCAAGTGATTCCGAAGAAAAATAAGAAAGTTTCCATCACGAGACTGTGGAAGGGACAGTAGCCCAAGGATGGCAAGGCTATAAGAAAAGCACCAATGAAACTGGCCATTTGTAGATTTTCTTAGTAAGAAATTCATACATGATGTTCCTAAAGAAGCCTGTGGTTTGTATGCATGAATGCTCTTAAAGAGTTTTTCACAGTACATAAAAAAGACACATAACCGAGAACTTTTCTGCCAGCAAGAAACATGCCCAGAGCCAAAACCCAAATGGTGCTATCTGTGCAGAACAAACAGGGATCATTTGTCAGTACTTATGTCTTAGAGTAAGGAATAGTTGGGTCCATTGCTTTGGATGGATCCTGCTGGCAGTAGCCAAGAGAAAGTCAGGTTCCTCTATTCTAGTTTTGCTTCTTCCCTTTTGCTTCTGAGGAGATATTTGAAAGCAAGGAAAGAGCCGACTAATCTGTGTAGGTTCAAGTCTTCCCACCTGGTTCAAACTCATTCTAGCAAGTTCTCACATCTTTCTAATAAAATAGACAGACCATTTTCAAGTGATCTTTAGATATGTGGAAGCAGAGAGACATGAAAAGGCTAGAGATGAGTGAAGACCAAGAAGCTTTAGACAGAAAAGGAGCACCGGAAGTGTACCTGATGATAACTTGAAGTCAGGGCCAGGCTAGATCTTCGAATGGTGGCTTCGTCTCCGGGAAAAGCAGCAGCAGCTCCCACAAGCCAGCACAGGATCGCTGAGAGCCTACTAGTCAGATTGCCCTCCTTTTCTTCTTGCCCTGAGTCACTCACTGCTCGGGAAATATGGTAGGGATAATGTATTTTGACTGTGGACAGTGTGGAGACATATGATGGCCACATGTAGCTTAGACAGGGGCTGACTATGTAAAGGTGACATCAACTCACGAATGACTGTTCATGCATTGATGTAGAGCCCAGGGCTGTGCACAGAGTGGATCTCTGTGCACAGTCATCTTCAGCTCAATATTTTTATTAACTGAAGATTAAAAATATAATGAGTGTATAGAGGGGAATATAATGACAGAAGCTGAGAGGAATATTGGATAGTGTGAATGAAACCCCACCCCACTGCAATGCTGTCCTTTCTCTTAAAAAGCAAAAACTTAGCTAATTTAGCATAAAAAAATGGTATCTCAGTGTTTTAATTTACATCTTCATTACTTGTAAGAAAGTAATCAAAGATTTATCAATTCTTTAACCACATTTCATATATAACTGTGCATATTCTTTGTGCAGAATTTTCTCATTTTGCTTTTGAGATATTTGTCTTTTCCCTCTTAATTTGAAGTGCTATCTGTATGCTTATTATTGCACATATTTTACCCAGTTTGTTATTTACCTTTTCACCTTGCTTCTGATAGTTTTCAGTGTATGAAGTATATGCTTTGTAATGTAGCTAATTCTCTCAGTCTCTCATTTTAAGACTTCTGCATTAATAGCGTTAGAAAATTCTTATCCTCTTTAATACTACATATTCACTAACATTTTCAAATTCTTTTTGGTTTTGATTTGTCTTTAATCCATTTGGATTTTATTTGGCATATAAGCTCTAGTGATCAAAATTATTCCAAGTGGTTAGCCAATTTTCTTGCACTAGTTATAAATAATTTATCAGTTCCCCAGTGATTTGAAACAGTAACTTAACAACAGTATCAATATTGAAATAGCTAAAATTTGCTTATTTCTTATTCTGTGCCAGCCACTGCTCTGAGTATTGACTCATTAATTTCTCACGACAACCCTGTATAGTAGGTACTGTTGCTATCATTTTCATGTTATTGTAACATCCTTAAATGTAGAAAGTGAGGCATAGACTGACTGAATAACTTGCTCAAATTCACACTGTTGTGAAGAGGTGGTGTTCAAATAAAGATAGGAACAACCTGACTCACAGCCTGACTCAAGTGTTCCCCCTCTGAGCTGATATAGTTGGCTTTGTTTCTAGGCTGTTTATTTCGATCCAGTGTATCATTCCTGTGTTGATATTGCAATGTCTTAACATTTACTAATTCAAGTCATTCTCCTAATGTGTATTTGTATGTCTATTATATAACAATATATTTTAATATATATATATGAAACGAATTTCCAATTAAATCACTGATATTCCTTCCACTCTGTAATGTAGCTTCTTAAAGTTTCAAGGCCCTTCTGAACACTGAGAGCAGTCAAGGAATGTAATCTACATGTTGTGTCTCTTGACAGCACTTTTTGGGACAGTGGGCTTTGCCTTTGCTCTTTAGGACCAGGCATGCTCCGCAGCTGCTCTTACTAGTGCCAGGTAACCTGCAGAGTCCCAGTAGAGACAAACCATTTTCAGCCTGGTGGTAAAGATTGGATCTGTGCTTAACCACTCCATGTCTTTTTCCCCTTTGTAAAGAGGGAGTAATGATAGTACCCAGTGTAAAAGGTGGACCAAATGAGTTAACATTTGTGAGGTGCTTAAATTGCTGAATAAGTGTTTGCCAATGGAGAACCGAGTCTTTGCTGTAGTCTGGTACGTAAGCTCTGACTCAGTCACTCAGCCCAAATGTGCAACTCACATGTGGGTGTTTTATAACCAGGGATCTCCCTGGAAAGATATGTGATGCTCTCCAAATAGAATGCATACCTTTCAAAGTGCCCTTGCATCAGTTTTCTTACTTTATCCTCATAACACTCTGCTGAGCAGAATAGGGTGGTAATATCCTTTGTTGGGATAAGGGGAAAATGACAGGTGACTTGATTCAACAGAAGATATTTGTTTACTATACTGGACCACTGGAGCTAGACAACATTTTTTAAATCCAAATTCAAATGATAGCGAAATGACTTCTTAATCCAGGTAAAGGAAAACTTCCTATAAAAATCTATCAAGAGTAATTGACAGGAAATTGATGAGGAGAAGAGACCAACACAAAACAATACATTGTGTGGTATTTGTTTGCTTACAAGCTCAGCTTTTTTATCCCTTGTAACTTTGAAGTTTTACCTTCCCTTTCAGAAGTACTATGGAGCTGTGGTCTGCTGGAGCTCCACATCTGCAGGACCAACTCAAGGCCACAAAGAAACTGTGGGGCATTCTTGGGATTTTTTTGTGAAATGGGGCCCAGCTCTGGAGTCAAGTGGACAGAGCACCTTTGGCCTGTGCCTTCCGGGAGGGCCATGGTGTGATGCACTGTGGACTCACGTGTGGTTTCATCCCACAGATTCGTCACTCACACTGGAGCAGATGGTGGGTGTTGGACTGGGCTCCATAGCTTTTGTGATGGCTCTGGCATTCTTCTCCTTCTTAGCAGTGTGGTATGTGGAACTGCTGTCTTTGGGAAATGAGTGGTACAGAGGGGAGGATGGGGTGGGAGTCAAGCAGAACAGCTGGGGACGAGGAGAATCAGAGTGGGTGGGAGTGGAGATTGTCTTGGCTCAGTAGAGCATAGTCAGCTATCCCTGCAGCTCAGGGTAGGAAGGGAGATGCACTCCTGACCCAGGAAAAGAGCAGGAATTGCCGTAGTGGTCCTGGTCACACACAGCGGGTGGCTGTCTCATGCTGTTCCCCTCACAGCCTCCCATGAGCTACACTTAGAAATGCACAGTGAGAAAAGAAAAGTGTGTTCATGACCTGCCTCTTCTCTTGTTCTCTCCGTGTCTAGATGGCAGATGGTACTGCACTGGTGAAGATACACTGCTATGGAGCGGATGTCTGACAGCTTCTCAGGTGCCTGCACGTGTCTGTCCATCCAGAGGGTGTGTGGAACTTTCTGCATTCCCAGCGTGGCCTCATCCTAGATTCAACATGGTGGCTGTCACAGTGGAGTCCCCTAAAAGGAGAAACTCAGGAATTATTGACCTCTTTCCTGCTTCTTCAGGACCAGTTCTATGTCTGTGAATTTCAGACGTTTGATGTCTAATGTCTTATTGACCACAGGCTGTGGCTCATGAGAGTCTGGTCTGAGTGATACCTGAGAGTCAGCTCCTCTAGACACTGGATACATGGTAGTCTCTGGATCCTTCTCTATAGCATCTCTGCTAATTAGAACCCATTCCTCAGGATGTATTCTTCTGTAAGAAGCAATAAGATAGGCTTAGGTTTGGACTAAAATTGGACTTTATGAAGGAAGTCATTGAAAAGGTTGGCTCAGCTCCAAGGCTCAGTAAGAAATGAAGGGGGAAAAAAAAGAGGGTTGTGGCTTCCTTCCTTCTTTTTTACTCTGTCGGGTAGGCCTAGACTAGGCCTAGGGTTTTCTAGAATATTCTAGAAATTTCTAGAATATGTTCTAGAATTAAAAACTGCGCAGAAGAAAAAGAGGGTTGGTTACATTGCACAAGGTCAGGGTGGAGCATATATGAATGTGGTCCTGAATTGTTGCACCTAAAATTCTTAAAAAGTAGAAAGCTGTTTTTGTGTGTTTTCCTCTGCTGCGTATTGGTGGAGGAGGAGGCTGAGTGGCCTAGCAAGGTGGTCTGGTTGTCCCCACCAAATCTCACATTGAAATTTGATTGCCATTTGCACTAGTGTTGGGGAGGTGTAGGGCCTTTAAGAGGTGATTAGAATGATCAGGAAGGATTAATGCCTTTCCTGAGTGTGACTGAGTTCTTGGTTGTTATAAAGTGAATTTACCCCTTGTTTGTTGTGTCTTCCACATAGTCCCACTTGCCCCTCTGCAATCAACTGGGCTTTGAAATGGCCTGAGGCCCTTATCTAAGGCTGAATCCATGCCATGCCCTTGGACTTCCCAGTCTACAGAACTCTTGAGTCAAAATAAACCTCTTTATTCTATAAATGACCCAGGTTCTGGTATTGTTATAGCAACAGAAAACAGATGATGGTATCTGGGCTTGTGAGAAGATGAGGATAAAACAGGAGCAAGTGCTAACTGTCCATCAAGCTGTTCCATACCAGGAGTAGGGTGGCACATTCAATTGGGAAAAGTGAGAGTTGGAGGTGATGTCTTGACATTTGTACATTCAGTGTCAGCTGCACTAGGAGTAGTTGTCTTCTGTTCCCTGAGCTACTACCCTAGACTATGATTTATAATCAGCTTTTAAAATCTTCACTCTCAGGTGAATTATAGAGTAGGGCTCTCAATAGACTAATACAAATAGCTTTCCACTTTTTAATATTTCTAGGTGCAGAAGTTCAAAATCACCTGATTTTTCACTCAATTTGGAATCATTATGAATTGTTAAAGTGTAGTGCAGATCCTTTAATGAAAAAGAAGAAATTCAGGGCCATCTTTAACAAAAGAGATAATCCACTCTCCCTGTTTTGTTACCAGTTCTGTAAACATGCTGTGTTTCTTTATCTCCCTCATTTCCCACTCTGGAATTAACTGAAAAAGTTGTCCACATGGGGATACATTTGCCCCCAAAATAACAGTTGTCCAGATAGGGACTCAGCATAATTGTTCCAGAAAGAAATCCTGCTTGCTTATTATCAAAACTTTTGGCTTAAAATAACTTACTGACTATTAAGTAAAATAGCAACTTCTGGGTATAGTGCACAGATATAAACACAGTTCATGTATAGTTACTAAAATAGAAAAAACACAGACTTTGTCATTTCTTCTAACTGATCCAAATTATAATTCAAAGTTGCTCAGTGTTAATACGTAACAGAAGCAGGTACTGAGCATTTGTGGAAAGGATACTTAATTTTCTCACAGTTCTTTTCTAATTTATTCTTAAACGTGATGCCAGCTTTAAGTTCTCTAAATTTGCCTAGTACCTTTACCTTAATACCGATTTTCCCCCCTCTATGTGGATTCCTAGCTAAAGGGGAGAAGGGGTGTCTCAGAACACTGATAGTCGGTTTTCCTGGGAGAATGCAGGGCCTTTCTGTCCAATAGGCACGTCCACATGTGTCTTTTTCATTATATCCCCAGAACAGTTCTTTCTGGTAGCGTCAGGGTGATGAGTCTCTCTGTGGAATGGTGACATGGGTTCAGACACATCTCTTCCTTCAATTATGGGCCAAGTCTTCAGACAGCAAGACTACTTTCTTTTTTGGCATTTGCTAGCCCTTGAACTAGCTACTGAACTAATTTTTGGACAGGCTTTTTGGTTCTTGCCAAAGCCAAGCCTTTAAATTTCCAAACAGCTTTACATATAATTTGAAGTATTACCTTTATTATACCATATGTGTCTTTTATATCTGTCTTTTCATTGTAAGGCACCTCACCCATCACTTGTATAAGGGGCCACAAACAGCAAAGCAAGTGGATGCAGGTTGGTTAGGAAAAATAGATAATAGTTTGTTTTCTGACTCAAGCCCTGGAATTGGAGGTGAATACTTAAGACCAGAGCAGCAGTGACTATCTTGAAATTCCACATTAGCTTGGAATAAAGTTAACATTTAAGTTAATTTTATAAGGATATAAAAAGAATTCTCAGTGCTCCATTTTTTTTTGGTACCGGGGAGAGAACTCCAGACCTTGTGTTTGTGAGGCAGGTGATGGAACCACAAGCTAAATCCCTCACCCTGTGCTCCTTTTATTTTTTTTTTAATTGCTCACCTCACATTTTGATTTCTAAACTTTCTGTTTTTCTAAGAGAAAACCACTGGTTATAGCAATAAATCAAATAGTGGCTAAGGCCTTTTGCCTACCGTACTCATTGATTAAAGCCGAGTGCCTGCTTCTAAAGAGGAAGGGCAGTGTGGCCTTTTTGGTGCTCAGGTTTGTGGGCTGCTGGTGATTCAATGAAGCAAATCAGTTTATTTTTAAATTTTTTTCCTCACTGAGTTTATTGGTCCATTTTAGGTATACAGTACCGTTACATTCATCATTGGGATCTTGTACCTTTACATGACAGGTCTTGGTTCTCATTTTTTCCCCATACCCCTGCCCTTCCTTCATCCCCTCCTCCCTTCCCTATTTACAGAAACTTTATTTCCACTTTTTCATTTTCTCAGTTTTTTCTTTTCCCTTATTTCCTTTCCCCTACCCTTCCCACTTCCCCTACACCTTTTAGCCCTTTTCTTCCTATTTCACATTGTCAATTATACCATTAGGATCTTATTTACTATTATATCTTTCCAAAAGAATTAAAAGAACCATACCATAGTGATATACGCGCACCCATGTTTATAGCTGCACAGTTTGTAATAGCTAAAACTTGGAAACAGCCCATTTGCCCATCAGTTGGAGACTGAATAAAGAAGCAAATCATTTTAAAAAGCAATATATGCTCCTGTTGCGGAGAGACGTGATGCTTTGATGGAAGTGGTGTGGATCTCCATATCCACACTTTTTGGCACAACGAAATGGGCCAAATGGAGTCAGATCATGTGTGTCACACGCTTTTACTCACCAACATTTCCTGGATGTTTTCCTTGTCCGTAACGAGTACATTACAAATGGATGTGATGACTGCTTTAGTAACATGCAGCGTGTTACTGCACGTTCACTATCCTTATACAAGTCTGTGTCAATATATGCAGTTACCAGTGAGGTTAAATTCGTAGAAGTATAGTTGTTGAAATGAGAACCATGTATACTTGACGTCACACCACATATTGCTGGGGAAGTCTCACAGAGAAACGTCTTTGTACTTTTAGCAGGGAAAAGCTTCAGTACCACTGGGCATTGTTGATATTTTTCATCTTGATTAATCTGGTTGGGGAAAATGATATTTCAGTATTTTGTTTGCTTCTCTTGGACAGTTTTACATGCTGGTTGGCCATTCATAACTGTTTTTGCGAATGGCTTTTTTAAAATAAATCAGTAATGTACTTGGACTGTTTTTCTTTTATTGTTTTAAAAAAGCACCTTATATCATTGTAATTTTAATTACCTGCCATGTTTTGTGAAGAATTTTTCTATTTTGTCAGTTTTAGAAAACAACTTTGCTTTTCTTAAAACCTTGTTTGTGTTATACTTTGCCACATGAAAATTTTAAATTTGTGTAGACAAATTTATCAGTCTTTTTCCTTAAGTATTTTGCTTCTGGTACCATGCTTTGAAAGACTTTCCAGTGTCAAGGTAACAAGTAGTTTTTGGTTTTTTTTAATCATTTAAACCATCATTCTATCTGAAATTTATTTTAGGATAGGCATGAGATTGCTGGGGATAAGGAATAAAGAGCCTTTTTTATTGTTAAATGGTTTAGCCGCTTGTCCTATTAATATTCATTGATTATTTTCCCCAAGTGATTTGATCATTTAATAAAGCACATACAGAAGTCTGTTTCTGAGCTTTCTGTTGTTATACTGATCTATTCCTTTTTTTCCCCTCTACTAATCTATTTCTATACCGGTACCACCTACTGTAAATTTAAAATAGTTTTTAGATACCAGCTAAATGTAAGTTACTATTCTGTTTATGGTAACTCTTAGCATGCTGTCAGCCTTTATTACATAGTGATTTATGTATAGGTGTCTATGATACATAAACCGAAGAATTATTTCATCAAACTCTCCATCTTATTTTGGGGGATGTTAAATAAAGAGTACTTCTGTCTGTCCCAGAACTTGGTGTATGTCTCCATTTAATTGTCCTTGTGTTCCTGTCTAGAGTTTTATAGTTTTCAGCTCACAATCTATAACTGTATTTCATTGTGCATGTCTGAATATTTCATATTCTGTTATCATGAACTCTTGAGTCACAGCCTCAGGTCTGAAAGTGATTGCCACACCTCTTACTGCTGGTATTAGTAGGAGCTCTTGTGCTCTGGCCATCTGCCCTGCTTTGGTTCCTCTAACCATATATGATGGTGCATGCTTGTCATCTTAGCTACTTGAGAGGCTGAGGCAGGAGGATCCCAAGTTTGAGGCCAGCCTGAGCAACTACTTTGTGAGTCTGTCTAGGGCTGGGGATTTAGCTCAGTGGTTTTGCTGCCTGCCTCGCACTTGCAAGGTCCCGAGTTTGATCCCCGATACCAAAACAAACAAAATAAAAAGGGCTAATGATGTAGCTCAATGGTAGAGTGCTGCCAAGCATGTGTGAGGCCCTGCATATCCAATCCTTATTACAGAGAGGGAAAGAGAAGGGATATTCTCCCATACAATTACTTTGCAGTAATTAATCCATAGAAACCCACTTAACCCATATAAAGTTTGTAGATCCTTGGCGTGCCAAGTGGAAGATAGCTTAGTGATCACAGTTAAGTCCAGCTCAGACTAATTTTCCTACCCATTAGATCCTTTGTCTTTCAGTGGGTGGACATACAGCTTGCTTCTTTCTGTTTTGCTTTGTCACTGGGCTGACAGTCTCAGCTGCTTGACCCTTGGGTTTCTTATCCCTGGAATGAGACACCAAGTCACTGTGTACTCTGTGCTGATATGGAGAGATCTCTAAGATGTATTGTTTTAATGAGAAAAGTAAGATGTAGAATAGTATCTAGGGTATGCTACTTTTATGTAAGAAAGGATGAATGAAAATATTCAGTTCTACATAAACACTAGAATAATAATGAACTAATGAAAATGGCTGTACATAGGTGGACAAAGTGAGAACGAATCTTTTCAAGGATTCTATGAACATGTTAAGTATGTTTGCATCAGTTACATTTTTGTCCCTGGAACAAAATTCTTGACATGCACAACCTAAAGATGAACAGCTTTACTTTGGCTCATGGTTTCAGAGGTTTTGGTCTGTGGTCATCTGGCTGCAAGGCAGGAAGTGTGGTGGAAGGTTGTGGAGAAGGGAAAGCTGCTCACCTCATGGTAACCAGGAAGCTGGGGTGGGGGGCTTTAAAGTCACGTTCCTTACTACTTTGTGAGTCTGTCTAGGGCTGGGGATTTAGCTCAGTGGTTTTGCTGCCTGCCTCGCACTTGCAAGGTCCCGAGTTTGATCCCCGATACCAAAACAAACAAAATAAAAAGGGCTAATGATGTAGCTCAATGGTAGAGTGCTGCCAAGCATGTGTGAGGCCCTGCATATCCAATCCTTATTACAGAGAGGGAAAGAGAAGGGATATTCTCCCATACAATTACTTTGCAGTAATTAATCCATAGAAACCCACTTAACCCATATAAAGTTTGTAGATCCTTGGCGTGCCAAGTGGAAGATAGCTTAGTGATCACAGTTAAGTCCAGCTCAGACTAATTTTCCTACCCATTAGATCCTTTGTCTTTCAGTGGGTGGACATACAGCTTGCTTCTTTCTGTTTTGCTTTGTCACTGGGCTGACAGTCTCAGCTGCTTGACCCTTGGGTTTCTTATCCCTGGAATGAGACACCAAGTCACTGTGTACTCTGTGCTGATATGGAGAGATCTCTAAGATGTATTGTTTTAATGAGAAAAGTAAGATGTAGAATAGTATCTAGGGTATGCTACTTTTATGTAAGAAAGGATGAATGAAAATATTCAGTTCTACATAAACACTAGAATAATAATGAACTAATGAAAATGGCTGTACATAGGTGGACAAAGTGAGAACGAATCTTTTCAAGGATTCTATGAACATGTTAAGTATGTTTGCATCAGTTACATTTTTGTCCCTGGAACAAAATTCTTGACATGCACAACCTAAAGATGAACAGCTTTACTTTGGCTCATGGTTTCAGAGGTTTTGGTCTGTGGTCATCTGGCTGCAAGGCAGGAAGTGTGGTGGAAGGTTGTGGAGAAGGGAAAGCTGCTCACCTCATGGTAACCAGGAAGCTGGGGTGGGGGGCTTTAAAGTCACGTTCCTAGGTATGGTGAGCCATCATGGTGAGCCTTGACATAGGCCTAGCCATGATTGAACTTTGAGTCACCTTGCCGATAGCAACGGGCGAGTTCAGCTGGTAGCAGATGTAACCCATAATGGTTGTTATTGTTTCCCTCTGGAGTGTGTGGGCGGTACTCTCGCTCCCGTGCAGCTCTCGCTCCCATGCAGCTGAAGAGTATAAATGTTTACACTTTTGCTTTCGGTTTTAGCCTATATATACCCCACCCTGAAAAAAATAAACGGGGCCTTGCTACGGTAGAGCATGAGCCTGGAAGTAAGTTCGTGAAACTGCTCTCCTGTTGTTCCTCCCTCGGGTTTGGGACCTGCTGGCAGGATTCTGATGTTGTGGCTCGCGACACCTAGGGACCACCTTCTTCCAACTGGATCCCACCTCCTGATAGCTCATTCAGCTCTGAGCCCATGGAGTGACCATGGACCAGGTTAGTGCCTGCATCATCCAGCTGCCTTCCAAAAGCCCCACCTCTGGACCCATAAAACCTTTGGGAGGACATTTTAGATCTAAGCCAGGTACTATAGGCAAACATAATTTCAGCAGGAAATTATTGTATTGCCTTTAATATTCTGCAATACATTAATTGAGTAAAAATCTGATAGGTATGCCGAATTTAGAGATTCACTCCAAAAGTGGACATCTGCACTTGATCTTAGCCAAAAGGCCGAGAAGCGATCAAAAGTGGACATCTGAAATGAGTAGATAGATACTTCTCCCCTGAGGAAATACGAATGGCCAATAAATGAATGAACAATGTTCAACATTGCTGGGCATTTGAGAAATGCAAATCAGAACCACACTGAGATTCCATCTTACTCCAGAAAGAATGGAGATTTCAACAAGAAATCAACCAATAACAAATGCTGACGAGGCCGTGGGGAAAAAAGAATACTCTGTTGTTGGTGGGAATGTAAACTGGTACAACTACTATGAAAATCAAATGGAGTTTCTTCAAAAAAATAAAACTAGAAGTTCCATTTTACCCAAGTATTTCCCTTTTAGGTATCTCCCTGAAAGAGTTAAAGACATATCATAGTGATGTATGCACACCCCTATTTATACAGCACAGTTCATAACAGCTAAATCTTGGAAGCAGCCCACATGTCCGTCACTAGATGAATGGGTAGAGAACATGAGGCTTTTATGCACAATGCAGTTCTACTCTGCCACGAAGAAGGATGCACTCGAGTCATTTGTAGGAAAATGGATGCACCTCGAGACCGTAATATTAAGTGAGGTAAACCAGACACACAGGCTTGAATATCACATGATTTCTCTTATATGAGAAGCCTACTATATAAAGTGCAAAAAAAAAAGACCAACAATAGGAATGAAAGAGAGAAAAAAATGTTACTTTAATTCAGTATGGATAAATCTAAAAGTATACCTTGATTTATATAATTGTTTTACGTATTTTTATGTTTTCTTGGCCCATTAGTCTGGCTGTAATCTATATGGCACCCCCAAAAAATCTTTTTAAAAAGGTGGGTGGAGGAAGGGGGGATTGCAATGTATTATGTACATGTACCAATTCCTCACAACGAATGTAATCATTATGTACTGCAAATGTACCATTATATTTTTAAAAATAAATGCACTAACGATGATGATGATGATAATACTAAAACCCGATGGGTACATTTCGGCCTCCTTCTCAGCCTAGACCCAAGACACACAATTCAGATAAAACTGGTTTAATTCTTCATTCCAGAATGAATGGAGTGCCTATGGATGTCCTTCAAGACTTCTGGAAACTCCACAAGAGTTAGAGATGGGTATGTTTCATCCTCATGATTCATTCTTGGGTCTAGTTTCTGCTTCCTATGACTTATGTCCGTTGAGGGGTCATCCCCCCCTCCTGTGTGTGGTTCCTGTTCCTTCTGCACTGACCAACCTGTGGAACTCAGCTCTTCACAATTTCTTCTCAGATTCTCACTAAGGACTTCAAGCATTTAGTTTATGTGAGTAGGGAGTGTGTCTGTTTCCAATTGATACCAAAATCAGTTATCCAAACTTGGTGACATAGAAGCATAACAATTTATTATCTTCCAGTTCTGGAAGACAGAAATTTGACATGAGTTTCCCTGAGCTAAAAGGAATGTGTTGGGGAACTGTGTTCTTCTGGAGCTCCAGGGAGAATCCAATTCTTTGCCTTTTCCAGCATCTAGAGGCCACTACGTCCCTTAGCTCACGGCCTTTTATCCATCTTCAAAGCCAGCAACATGACATTCTCACATCTCTCTCTGACTTTGACTTTTCTGCCCCTTCTTTCACTGAATTACATCGGGCCCATCTGGAAAACCCACGGTAACCTCTCTATCTCAAGATCTGTGACCTCCTCGTGTGCACAAAGTTCCTTTTGCCATGTAAGGTACCATAGTCACAGGCATGAGGGAGTAAGATGTGGACATCTTTGGGGCTTGTATTCTGTCTACTACAGAATAGTCCTGCTCTTCTTTCTCACCTGCCTCCTGTCTTCATTATTCTCTATTATGCCTCTTACATTCCTGAAATGCACGAAAAATCGCATTTTTTGATAATCCATGCCCTAAGCATCCACTTTACCCATATAGTTATGGAAACATATCTTCAGCAAAAGTTTTCTGCTTAAAAAGAATTTTGTTAGCTGTTAATGTAAACTTTATATATTTAAAGTCTTAGAAATTTTACAAGGCTTCTGATTAATGAATGCATTCTTTTTTGATGCATGGTGATAATACATATTTCTTTAAACTTAAAAAAAATGCATCTTTGGAATGAGAGTTGGGAGGGGACTAGGACCTGGAAAGTAAAATATGTACAAATGAGTTAAGAGGAAAGAACATATTCCATGTGTTAGTTTTTGTGGAGAACCATAGATCCGCCCCTCCACCATTTTATGATATAGCCTATGAAGCCATTTTGTATTAGGTTTAGTTTTCCTGTAGATCACATGATATGTTCCCGTGGGTGTTTGATGTATCCTTATAAGGTAATAATCTGTTCTCTGTATGCTGATTGGTTGCATTATGGTATATATGTTGCCACCCCTTCCGGGCGCAGAGAGTGGGGTAGAGATCCGGAGATGAGGAACTAAAGTAAACTCCTTGTGTATCAAGTGTGTGCCTCTTTGCTCGCGCGTCGCCAGTTCAGGCCCCTGTAGTCGCAGACCGAGTTGCCCAAGGCAATCCTGCTCGCGACAGTTTTCTATCACTGTGCAATCACTTATTACAATTAGTGACTTAAGACAATGTGTCGCGAACCGGTGACGCAGAGCACTGTCCAGCAGTGTCTCAAACCTGAAAGAGCAGCGGGGTGGAGATGGGGCAGAGAGAAAGGAAGGACGCCAAGAGTCTGATCAAGGCGGCGTTTATTGCAAGCAAGCATCAGCCTTTTAAAGGCACATCAACAGGAAACACCTGACTCCTACAGCTAACGTCAGATCTTTAACAGGAAGTTGACTCCTACAGATCTTTGGCTATCCGAGTTTCTCTCGTGCAGGGTCAAAACAAGTTTAACACGTGCAGTCCTTAAAAAGGAACAAATGTTGTCTTTCAAAAAGCCGGTGGGCCATGGCTGGCTTCCCACAACAATGCACATTTATTACCTGCTTATTTGGATTATTGGCAGAACTCATTTCCCTGTGGTTGTGCGGCTGGTGCTTCCAACATTTCCTAAGGTCGACTAGAAGCTGTCCTCGGGCTCTAGATGTCACCACAGTTCCGGGAAACTATCTACATATATTTGTCATATAGGCTTCCTCAGCCCTGAAAATATCTTTTTTTGGGGAGGGGGTTGTTAGTTTGTGTTTTTGAGACAGGGTCTCACTATGTAGTTGAGACTGACCTGGAACTCGCTATGTAGCCCAGGCTGGTCTTGAACTCATAGCGATCCTCCTGCCTCAGCCTCCCGAGTGCTGGGATGACAGGTGTGCACCACCACGCCTGGCTCTGAAAATATCTTTAACTGCAGGAAGAGCTAGTTCCATTTTAATGGTTTTCATTTGACTAAGTCAGGCCTGCTTAGACCCAGAATAGTCTCCCTTTGATCTAATTAAAAATCAACTAAATCTTCATTACACCTGCAAAATTCCTTTATCTTTGCCATGTTCTACCAGTTAGAAGCAAATCACACTCAAGAGGCAGAACAACAGGGACAGGGGATTGTAAGAGTCATCTTAGAATTCTGCCTACAAGTTGCTAGAGAAAATTTAATTATAAACTTTAAACTCTAGCACAATAATTCCTGGATCTTTTTGGCAGTCCTGCTCGTCTTTATTGAAAATCCTGGGGCATAATGTTGTTTTTTCCTATGGAGAAGTGGACTACTGTTAGGGGAAGAAATGTCCAGTGGATATAACCTGCTAGGTTTGTGAAGAGATTCATCTCTGATGGGATCAATTCAATGGAGTGTCCTGAGATTTAAGGGAGGGAAAGCACACCTTTGCTTTGTGTCCGTGGACATGTGCCCCATTCCTTAGCATCTGGGTCAGCAAGGTTCAGAATTCATGAACTTGGCCCACAAAAGACTACCTCTGACAAACCAAGAAGAGCCCAGTGTGCAGACCCAAAGCTCTATGCTGTTGCCTCTGCAAGAGACCATCTTGGCAGGTAAGAGGTAAAGGAAGCACCTGTATTACTCTTAGCTGTGGCCTGTGACTCCTTCTATCTCGAGTCCCTGTGACTGCCAGTGCCTTCCAGTAAATAGACCCAAAGATTTGCAAAGGGGGGTCAGTTCCAAGGACCAAGGTTTTCTTGGGACAACCACTGGGGCTTGGTATGGCGTAGAGATGAACATCAGAATTGGTGAGCAATAGATGAACTCCAGTGCTTTAATGGTTCACACGAATATTTCACCATGGTTCTTTCTGGCTAAAGATGGGCAAAATTGTCATTATGGAGCCTAAGAAGGGGAAGTTAGGGAGCAGTGGCTGGGAGGAGCTACTTATATATGGGACAAGAAAAATGGCGCCCAGGTCCTGGCTAGTGAATGTAAATATCCACCCTGGAAGGTCTTTATGAAGGAGAGGGTGTAAGAACTGTCATCCTCAGACTCCCACTTAAGTGTCCCCTACTTGCTGTCAGGGCACAGAGCAGCTTTCTGAGTGTGATTTGGCTTCCTGTGCTCGTGACCATTCTTACCGGTTTTCTCATGGAAAATTAAAACATAGTCATCTTATGTGAATGGAAGTTTGAGTTTGGTGCATCTGAATCAGTTCCCTGAATTAGATGGAGATTTGAGGAACCCCACAAAGGCAAACCCTGACCTTTGGACCCCATCTTGCATCTCCTTCGGTAACACATCTCAGCTGCTTTCCTTCACTGTCCCTCATTTCTGTGGCCAGTCTTCTGGCTTCCTCTGTTTCGACCCCCAGGTTTCTGCTGCCCCACCTTAGATCTTTGTAGGCTTCTGTGGAGATGGCACTCAGACAGGTGGGAACTAAATACAGAACTCATAGCAGAGATTTGGCCGGAAAGTATGTGAATATCAGTGAGAGCAAGTCTTGCCACTGGATCAGGTTAAAAAAAAAAAAGAAAAAGAAAAATCGTCCAAGTACCATGCCACATGCCTGTACTTAGGGAGGCAGAGGCTACAGGATAGGTGTGAGTCCTGCTCGAGCAACTTAGTAAGATCCTGTGTCAAAAACAGAAACCAAAAGGACTGGGAATGTAGCTCAGTGGTAGACCACTCTTCAGTTCTGTTCCCAGGTCCAAGGGGGGAAAAAACACACTTCTGGAGAGAGGGAAGCAGTCTGCTTTTCTTTTGAGGGACACACATTGCAGGACAGCCTTGGGCAGTTGATCGTGTGATTTGGAGAGCTTCCAGTGTCAGCTGGAGGCTCAGCTGTGTCTCGAGGTGCTGACCGCGTTTACTCTACGTTCCGTTGTGACTGTGGTCTGTGCTGATCACATTGCACAGTTAGCTCTCTAAGACAGACCAACCAGGTCCTCGCCCTCAGCTTCTCCTTGGAACTGGGTTGCCAGCTGGCCTCTCATTGCCCGCCTCGCTTGGCCAGCTTGGTTACTCCGGCTATTGCCGTCGGTCATTGTGGGCGTCACCCATTTCCAAAAAGATGGTTGATGCTGCCTCTAGTCTACTATGGTGTTACCCTGAAGTTTGGGACACTGATAAATAATTACCACTTTTATTATAAGACATCTGCTTTGCATAATTCTTGCTTGGTCAACCATCATGCTGATTTCTGGTCAACTGAAAGAGAAGTAAATTGAACTGAGCAACAGGAAAGAGAACTTTTCTTTCTTTCTTTCTTTCTTTCTTTTTTTGGATTTTTGAGACAGGGTCTCATTATGTAGTTGAGACTGACCTGGAACTCACTATGTAGCCCAGGCTGGTCTCGAACTCTCAGCGATCCTCCTGCCTCAGCCTCCTGAGTACAAGAGAACTTATTTTGAACAAATATTTCTGAAATGAGAAACTCAGTGTGAGCCTGAAAGAGAGAATGGCTGCCTGTACTACCACGTGTTTTTCAATTGAGAAGTTCCAGAATTCTCTGATCTCAGTGAATTCTCGGGCTAATTCCAAGGAGATTCCCCAGAAGCCCCGTTACAAGGGTGATGGAGGCCACTAGCATCATTTACAGCCAATTGTATAAGATTCCTAGTAAATACTTAGTGTGAAACTTGCTTTTTCTAAATCATCCCCAAAACACAGGGATGGGATTTGACGCATGGTAAAAAAACATCATGGCATACATTAGCTAGAGTTATATTCTATTTTTTGGTAATACTCCAAACTCTGTATTTCTACCATGTGCTCTGAGACCAAAGTGTATAGATATTATAAATATTATTATTTATTATTTTTTGACATAAACTTGTGAAATAATCATAGTTTTTATTTCTTTTATTTGTTTTTAACTGCAAAATTCCTGAAAGTTTTTGTCCAATTGACTTGCAGTTGTTGAGTCCACAACTGGCTCATTGTTAGAACCTCTCCGTCCCTTGGAGAAATACATTATTGGTAGTCCTGCTTTACACTGCCAGACACATTTTATTTTACTCATTTAATTTTTTTAAATTAAAGATTGCAAAGATACATGATAATAAGAAATGAAGATACTAAATAAAAATTTCAAATATACATATATATGACAGCAAAAAAAGGATATGAAATAAACAAGAATTTATGTAACACAGACTAATCGAAATACATTAGTTTGATATGATCTTCAAACATTATGTTCTTTCTCATTTTCTTATAATATTTTTGAAATAATGTAATTATAAATAAAACCAAGTTACATATTATAGTTGAGAAACTGACCTCAAAATTTTATGATTTATAAACTCCTTGGTTTAATTGATAAATATCATATACTTGTTGATTGTACCACTTACATTTTCTAACAAGACTTCCCACAGAAAAAAATATACTTATATTTGAAATCCAAAAGCAACTAAAAAAATTCACATTTTTAAGATCAGAGTTTTCTGTTTCTATTTTATTATGTCCCATACTTATTTTTATTATATTTTTATAAGCATAATGATAGAATTTAACACCAACACATATATAATATTCTTCCCAAATGAATGACTATGAAGTCAAGCATATAATTTAAAGAAATCATAAGGTTGCCAGAGAAGCTATCAATATGCCAAATGTGCACAATCCTACCACATTCATGCCCATGTTTCTCATTTAATAATGCACACATATATATAAAAACATACCCCCCACACTTATACACAATGCATATTTTCTACAATACAATATATACTTAGGTATAATAAAACAGTGCAGTGATGTGTGGAATGTTGGTGATTTGTATAATTTGAGAAAAAACAAATATCATCTTTGAAGGAGTTGGAGAATTTGTAATATGTATTGGACACTAAATGATATTAATGATTAAGTATAGTTATAATAAAATTTACTTAAAAATTAATATTCATCATCAGTAGAAAGTAGGTACAAAGATATATTGATAACATAACAACATTTATCTTAACAAATATCCAACCAAACAAGCTGTAGTGACAGAAAAGGAAGTTTGTAGAAAGCAGAGATGAAAGAGGAAAATGACAGATGGGCCTTAATACTTTTCATACTACTCATATATACAGATTTCATAAATTCTCACATAAAAAAGCAAAGAAAATGAGAACTAAAATAACTCATCAATTTGGTAGACCAACATATAAAGACAAGGATTAATGTATTGATAAATTTAAAAAATATGAAATGTAAAGCCTGAGATTTATTCAATAGTGCTGCACCTGCCTAGCCAGAGCAATGTGCCAAGTTTAATCCCCAGCATCAGGGAAGAAAAAGAAAAAGGAAAAAAAGAAAAGAGGAAAAAAAAAAGCACATAAACTTTCTGACCTACTCAATAAATTAAAAATAAATTATTTGTTATCTCTTCCTCTTGAATTGTTCCCTTCACAAGGATGTAGTGAGCTTCTTTGTCTCTTTCAATCAGTTTAAGTTTGAAACTTACTTTGTCTGTGAATAAGATTGCTACCCCCGCTTTTTTTTTGGTGGGGGGGAGCTCCTGTTACATGAAGAAGTTTTCTGTCCTTTCACTTTCAGTCTATGGGCTTCTTTTTGCACTAGACGTGTCTTATATACAACATATTATTGGATCTTGCTTCTTAATCCATTCTGCTGGTCTATTTCTCTTGATTGGTGAATTGAGGCCGTTGATATTGATGGTTATAACTGATATGTACTAACTTATTATTATTATCATGTTTTTTGTTTTTGGTTTTTTTTTTCACCTCCTCCTTTTAGTTTCTTGGCTTGCCTATTTGATTTGCTCTGTTGGGACTCATTGTGTTGTTACCTTCATTGTCTTTTTCTAGGATATTGTTTAGAATTTGTTGTAGTGCTGGTTTGGTATTCATAAAGTTTCTCAGGTTTTCTTTATCCTGGAAATATCTTATTTCCCCATCCATTTTAAAAGAAAGTTTTGCAGGATACATCAGTCTAGGTTGGAGGTTGTTTTCTTTTAGTACTTGAAATATCTCATTCCAGGCTCTCCTTAACCTAAGGGTTTGTATTGAAAAGTCTGCTGTAATTCTAATAGACTTTCCTTTGCATGTAATTTGTTTCTTGTCTCTTACTGCTTGTAGTATTTTGTTCTTTTGTTGGGTTTCTGGGATCTTGATTATTATATGGTGTAGATTTTTTTTATCATGCCTAGTTGGAGTCCTATATGCCTCACTTATCTGTATGTCAAATTCTTCCCTTCTATTTGGGAAGTTTTCTATAGTTAATTCTGTGAACAGATTTTTCAAGTTATTTACATTTTCTCCTACTACTTCTTGAATTCCTGTCAATCTTATGTTATTCTTCTTAGTATCGTCTAAGACTTGTTGTATCAATTTCTCATGATCTCCTACTGTTTTTAAGAGACCTCTCTTTTCACGGTCACTGATTGCAATTTTATGTTCTATATCTGAGATTCTATCTTCGGACTCTTTTATTCTTTTGTGAACACTCTCAATGGAGTTTTTAATCTCCTGGATATCTGTTTGAATCTGTCCTATGGATTCCATTTCTTTCTTGTATTGGGCATTTATTGTTTCCAATTCTTTCTTATGCTGGGCATTCATGGCTTCTATTATGGTCCTGAGCTCATCTATTTTCCTCTCAGTTTCTGTTCTAGAGTCACGAATTATAACTTTCATTTTGCTCATCATCTCTATGATTATCTGGGAAATTATTTGTTTTATATTTCTCTAGAGCCTGATTGATCAGTTTTGTTACTTCCTATGCTTTGAGTTCAGGGTGTCCTGATAATTCACTATCAGACTTTTCATCCTCATTTGCCCCACTATTTGCCATTGGTGAACTGGAAGTCTGTCCCTGTATCTTGCTTAAGCATTTTCTCATTTTTACTATTGTTGTTGGGTTATCCTTAGTTTAACCTTTAGATTATTACTTAAATTTTCCTGATATAGTTGGGCTGCAGCCCATGGGTCTCTAATGACTCATAGACATTCTCATTTTCATAATACTGAAGAAAACAGCTCACTGAATCAATCACAATCCTTTATCTTAATTGATACAATCAGCACCACAATATAAAGAAGCACAATTTGCAAATTGACCACTTATGGAGGTCAACAATCTATCACCTTCAAACCATGTAAACTGAATTAAGATCAAGAAGCAATCCAAAATATGCTTACAGTAAATAAACTTTTCAATAAGGATATTTACCATTTACAATGGGGACTTAAAACAAAGCTAAAACAAGAATAGTAGATAAGTATAAGAATTAGAGAAGATTTCATATGAAGCCAAAAGACATAGAATGACTAGACAATCATCAGGAAATTGTTAAATTCAAAAAAGAACAAACAAAATAGAAATATAGTAACCCTTGAGTGAGGTAGAATAACATAAGAAAAGAACATAAAGAAGAAAGGAAAAGAATAAGAAAAGAAGAAATCTAAATTAGGACAAGAGCAGAAACAAAAAGAGAGATGAGGGATACTATAGTGGAGTAAGAGACTGAGTTAGAGAAAGAAAACAAAAAGAAAAAGAATTTGCAGAGTAGGATGAAAAAAAGAAAGAAACAAAAATGAGTTTAAAAGGCCTCTTTCAGACTGTATCACTGCTGTCATAATATACAATATGTGCTGCCTTTTGCAGAGCTGAGTCCCCTGATCTCAGCTAGCTGGTAGCAGAACCCCACAAAGCAGACTGAGCTCGGGCTGCAAGGCCCAGACTGAGTTCCCTGACCTCCTAAAGGGTTGAACTCCACTCAGTTCTACTATAAGTTTCCCCCACCACTTCTTTAAAGATGTTCAAAGTTGAAAGTGCCAGAAAATACTCTTTATGACCACCTCTGCCTCTATAGAGTAGATCCAAAGACTGGCACAGTCAGGAGGTCTAAAAGTGCGAGGGGGAAGGTTGGGGGGGCTCGGGGGTGCCTGCGCAGCTACCTTTTTGGGCTGAAGATGGCGACAGTGGCGCCAGCAGGGGAGGACCTGGCGGAGAAGACCCTCTGGTGCTGAAGATGTCGCAACGCCTCATTTAATTTTTTATTTTTGTCGTTCTGGGGATTGAAACCAGGGCCTTGCACATAGTCGGCAAGGGCTCTGCCACTGATTGTACCACTACCCCTCCACCTACCTGAATTTGGGCAACATCCCAGGGCCAATCCTCCTTCCTTGTCAAAGGGAAGCAGAAATAAAATGATAAAGATGCTGGAAATACATATAGCACCAGGTCAGAATACATGCACATTTGATCTCAAGGCCCGAGACTTGACCAAGTTTTGGAGGGAAGGGCACATTTCCTAAAATCAAAATTTAAGACAACCTAATGGCAAAATCTGAAGAGGAATGGACTTCATACATAGTGTACCCTGGCTTTGTCTTTTAGCAAAGGATGGAAAATCTGTTCCTATGATCAGAAAATAAGCAGCCATGCTCCTCTACGCATGGATTCCACTCTGGTGTACAGGCAAATATGTCCCCTCCATGACTGCACCCCCAGGGGCTGTAGATTGGATGATTTTTCTCCAGAGGGTTCATGTGTTAGAAATTTGTCTCCAGTACGGTGATGTGGCAGGTTGTGCAGCTATTAGGGCCTACTGCAAAATAATCAGGTTGTCGAAGGTGCTGCCCTTTGAAGGAACTAATATAGTGCTCATGTGCCTCTCAGTATTATGAAGAGCATTGTTATAGAAGAGCAAGACTGGCCCTCCCACTCTCTGGCTTCCTTTCTTGCCATTCCCTCTCCCATCCGCTCCTGTCACTCTGATGCCATTGCAGGAAGGTCCTTACCAGAGCCAAGCAGATGCTGGACCCACGCTCTTGGACCTCCCAAATTATGAGCTACATAAAACCCTTTCCTTTATAAAGTACTGAGCCTCAGGCATCCAGAACTATACCCACAGTAAAATTTGTTTTTTGGTTGCTACAGTAATGGACATTATTTTAGATTCGGAAAGAATGTGAAGCTTAGAAACAGCTGAGCAGTTCACTGGGGAGATATATACTCCATGCAAGTGTTGTGCCCAGATCACGATATCACCAAAGACCACCAAGGAGTTGAGTCCAATGCAATCACACGAGGAGTTTATTGCAAGCTCGAGCCAGGATCCCCGGTCCTCATCAATGCAGCGGTTCCGAACGGAGAGCCCCGAACCCGATTTCAGACAGGCGCTTTATCAGCAAAGGGAGCGAAACTAGGGGCTTTCTAGGCGGGTCAGTGCGTGATTGGTTAACATTGGGCAAAGGCAGATGTGTTTCTATTCTATTGGCCAGGGCCAGATGTCCCTCTAGCCCCAACCGCAAGTTCCTGCAGCAAAGGCAGATGTGTTTCTATTCTGTTGGCCAGGGTCAGATGTCCCTCCCTGCAAGATTAACAGAGAAGGACACCTGGTTACAGTTTACGAGAACTGTCGCGGATTTTTTCCGAGAACTGGGTCAAAAGGGCACTCTGAGGCTTTTCCAGTAACTGGGTGGTGGCCTAATCACAAAATGGAGTCACTTTTTCAAAATGGAGTAAGTTTGGTCTCCACACAAGCATGTGTGATTCCGCAATGAACTGCCTAAGATGTGTGTTTTTGTGTATTATGTGAGAATTAAGTTGTGTGCATGTATTCTCTCTCTCTCTCTCTCTCTCTCTCTCTGTGTGTGTGTGTGTGTGTGTGTGTGTGTGTGTGTGTGTGAAGAGAACTGGGAGAATCCTGGTAGGAATGAATAATAGAAACTGCCACTTGTCATATTTTCTCCCTTTCCCTTTAGAGTATGGGGAATAGTTCAGTAGAGGATGGTGAAAAAATTTCTTCAGTTGAAGACCTATACTTTTTTTGTTTGAGAGAGGTGATTTATTCTATATGACTACACAGTTCTTGTCATATTAGGGCAACCACAAGCTGCCTACTATTTTTATTGCACAGTTTCTAATATTTGCTTTCTGTATTCCAGCTTTATTAGTGGGACTGAACGTGGAGAACCTTATCCCAAGAAAATAATTCCCTAGGTAATCCTGGGACAACAGGATGCCCCAGGGCTCTCATGGCAAAGGAATATCTTATCTGTATGTCCTTGACTTTACATTGGGTAGAGTCTTGCTGATTACTAAAATGCCTTCAAGGCATCTTTTCTATTGTCCTAATGGAAGCCACTTGGCTCATTTTCAAATGCTAATCTATTTAGCAACTGTACCCTTGTTGATAAGAGTTTTACATGTGTTTCTTTTCTAAACAACCTACACATTTTTCAAATATTTATGCTGGGCCTTTTGCTCCCAATTATTACTATTAATTTGGCTAAAAGCCAAATATTCATGCTGCAGGCTCATTGCTATGTTGCCTTGAAATTTCTTTCACTAGATTACTTAGCCCATCACCCTTAAACTCAGCCTCCCACAAAATATCAGAGCATGGATAAAATGTGCGCAAATTCTTTACCAGAATGTAACTTGAATGACCTCTAGTCCAGTTCACAATAGAGTCTTCATTTCAATCTGAATCCTCAGGAACACAATCTTTGCTGTCCATATTCCTATCAGTAGTCTGATTTTTTTTTAGTATTCTGATCTTCTGAGCCCTACCAGAATCACCTATTAAGCTTTGCTTGAAGCACCCTAAATTTTCTATAGCCCCATTTTCTAAATTTCATTTCCAAAGGCTTCTGACCATGTGGTCAGGTATAGTCACAGCAATGACACTTCATTGGGACAAAATCAATTTAAAAGGAGGAAGGGTTTATTTTGGCTCATGCTTTCAGCGTTTTAGTCCATGGTTGGTAGGCTTCATTGTTTTTGGGCCTGTGGCAAGGGAGAGCATTAGGTGGTGTGACCAGCCATTTAGGTTCTTAGGTTCAGGTTCATGTGTTTGTCCTTGACAAATCAAAGAAACCGTGCATGTATTTGGGTAAAAAAGGAAATAATTTGTTCACAGCTAGCTCCAAAGAGATGGAGCAGCCTATTTTCCTCCTGTCCTTCTGCGGCAGCTATCTGTATATTCTGTCACCTCTTTTGGACTGAGGAGACAAAGTGGTGTTAGCTATGTATGTGCTCAGCAGAAGTTTAAAGAAGTTGTTTATCTGTAAAGGAAAAATCCAAATGAAGTTCCATTTTGCCATGCCAGTTACAGTGAGAAGTGTACGATAGAACAAAGCTGTTTACTTCATTGCAGCAACAGAGAGAGAGCAAGGCATGGGGTATCCCCATATCCTCTTCAGGGCACACCCCCAAGGCCTGACTTTCTTCCAGTAGGCCCACCCTCAGAAGGTTCCACCATCTTCCAACAGTGCCACAGGCTGGGAAGAAGGCTCCAAAACACAGCCCTTTGGGGGAGATTTAAGATCTAAACTGTAACCCTTTTTTACCTTTTAGTAGTTTTCAGATGAATTTCTTAAATTTTCTACTTTCTGGAAATAATGATAATTTTATTTTCTTCATTCTATCACTAGCCCTGTCAAATGGAACTTTAAAAATTAGACTTTCTGAGGGTAGAAATAAGCAAATTCTCCGAACTTCCTCCCGCTAAGCATATAATCAACCAACAACTCCTCTCATCCCAGCATCTCAGCCACCAAAAAAGCAACAGAAAGCTGACAGCAGGAAGTCTGGAACCCAGTTTTCTTTCCACAGAAAAAGGACAGTGAGCTGAAGATGGCTGGAAGTGACCAAGCAAGTGTGGAGGTTTGCACTATCTCTCTGGGCCCCCTTCTCTCTGTTCTTACTACAAAAGGTGCTGCCCATCTCTAGGTGGTGAAATGGTGATTCGAGGCATGCAGGCCCCCCCATCTTCTCAGAGCTCGCTTTAAATATGTCCTTTTTCTTTTAGCTAAAATATATGGCTTCTGATTTGGTTAGCAGCAAGCAAATGAAACTGAGTGTATGAACTTAAGTGGCCAGTAAAAATTTCAATATTTAAAACTTATTTTGTTCCTTTGTCTAATTACAATGCCTATCACATAAAAGCAATGGCTATCATATTATTGATCCTATAAGAGCTTAGTCACTAAGGGTGATATTGGTTTCTAATTTACGATATATTTCAATGTTCAGGAAACATTCTCGTAAGTCCATTTTATAAAGAGGATTTATCAGAAATTGCTTTCAAATTATATACAGTGTTTTGCTGCTATCTGTCATAGGATCATATGCTTTCCCTCCCTTTGGTGAACATTAGTACGTTTCCTAATATTCAGCCACCTATGTATTTTTGGAATGAACATTTGCAGTCCTGGTGTATTGCTACTTAAATCTACTATGAGGTTATATTTAATAATACTGTATTAAGAACCTTTTAGAAATCAATTTTGAGGTTTTTAAAATTTTGTTTTGGCACATTGTCGACTTAAAATAGTGCCTTGGTTTTTATTAATTGGCATGAACACCCTCTTTGCTGTAGAAGAGTCTTTGCAGCATAGGAACCATCTGTATTTTTCTCTCTAGTTTTCCAGTTTCATGAGTACAGGATTGTTCAGTGCTCCTTGGGATAGTGACTTAGGCTTTGCCTACAGACACAGCCCCAGTCTGATAGAAAATGAAGACCGAGAAGACAGGGTATGCACAGCAGGGTGGTAGCTCTTGCAACATCATGTTCCTGAGTAATCAATGATGGCTCTCAATGGTCTCCAAGTGGGGGTGTTTCTTGTCCTCCAGCAGTTTGCCTATGCCTCCAGCACTCACATAGGTGGGACTCTGGAATTTCTTCCATCTGAGACCTGCAATACTGCACTGTGCTCATGAACTAGAGATCTGAGTTAGATCACGGGACGGTTTCAGTTTGCTTCAAATGAGATTGTATCTGGCTGAGTTCTTCGGAGTCTGTGGTATAATACTGAAGTCTTTGCTGACTACTGCAGGTCATTTTCTGTTTTCTCTTCTAATGGGGTTTTGTATGCATATGTTACTCAGGATAATCTTGAACTCCTGAGCTAAAGCAATGCTCCTAACTCAGCCTCCTGAACGGCTGTGTGTGCCACCACGCTTGGCTAATAGGTTCTGTTTGTTCATTCCTGTTTGTGTTGGCCTAGGCTTTGGGTGTTAATGTGAACTTCTGCTGTAGTGTTCTTTGTAATCCATCACACGTCCACAGTTATGGTGTGGAAAATCCAGGGACTTCCGATGCTGACTTATAAGACAAAGAAGGTAAAATAACTATATAGGGTATTTATAGAAATAATTTTAAAAAGAAGTAAATAATCTGAGATTATCCACTGTGATAGAGATTTTTTACAATAACCAAATAAAGACATCTATCAGGTAAACTGTTGAGATATAGTCTGCCCAGACTGGCCTCAAACTTGAGAGTTCCTCCAGCATTAGTCTCCCATGTAGCTGGGATTACAGCCATGCATTGTTTTGCCTGGCTCCTATTTTTAAGTGAAAAAATTAAACTGATGATAATATACATAGCATGCTAATTTTGTGTAGGAAAATAGAATAAGAAAATACAAAAATGAGAACCAAGACTTGTCATGTAGAGGTACAAGATCCCAACAATGAATGTAACTGTACTGTATCCCTAAAATGTACCAAGAAACTCAATTAAAGCTGAAAAAAAGAAAAAGAAAATACATATGTGATCACCTGGATTAAAAAACACTGGAAGCATACACAAGAAGCTAATTGAATTTTTTTTTGAGGGGGTGGGGACAGGGTCTCATTATGTAGTTGAGACTGACCTATAACTCACTGTGTAGTCCAGGCTGGTCTCGAACTCACAGCGATTCTCCTGCCTCAGCCTCCGATTCTCCTGCCTCAGCCTCTGGAGTGCTGGGATTACAGGCGTGCGCTGCCACGCCTGGCCACTAATTGAATTTATTTACCTGGAGAGGGTGGATGGAGATGGAATTAGCATTCCACTACTGTGACAAAATATCTGAGATAAACAATCTGAAAGGTAGAAAGATTTATTTTGGCCATAGTTTCAGAGGCGTCAGTCTGTGATTCACTAGCTATGTTGGTTTTGGGTCAGAGGTGAGGCAGAAGCATCATGGCAGAAGGGGGTGGTGAGGCAAAGCTGCTGGGAGAGGGAGAGAGGGGGAGAGGGGGAGACTGGTGCTAGGGACAAAACACAGCCCTCAAAACCACACTGCCCAATGACCATCTTTGTCCAACAGTAGAGTATCCACTTCCTACTAAGACCATTCACTAATGAACTCATCAATGGATTAATCCACTTGAGGAGGTTAGAACCCTCTGCATGCAATCACTTCCCCAATATCCTATCAGCTGGCAACCAAGGCGTCAGCCCAAGGAGACTTTGGGAGGACATTTTAAATCCCGAACATAGCGTTGTAGGTATGGAACTTCTCAATGTATGTCTTTAACACCACTTTGATTTTTAAAATTATGTGGTTTTAATTATCCATTCAAAAACTATAATTAAAATATGTAGAAATTTTAGAGAAGAAAATTTAAATTTTTAAAAATCTGAATTTTAAAAATCAATTTTGCCAATGAACAAGTTAAACAGAGTACTAAATTCGGCTGACTAGAGAATTAGCAAACCAGAAAGACAGATTTAGAAAAAATCATAGAAATTGCCTATAATGAAACATAGACAGAGAAGGATGAGTAAAATATAATAGGGAGGTTGAGATATGGAGAAAAGAGTGAAAGTCATAGAACCAACTCATAAAATAAATATAATCAAAATATTAAGAAAGAGCAAAGAGAATAAAGGAAAGGTAATGTGTAAACATTTTGAGATATAGGTGTTTATGAAGTCCTAGGTACAGCTCTACTAGTGTGGGAGTGGTTGAAGTTTAGTCCTGATGGACGTCCCTGCATTGAGAGGTATGAAAAATGGTGAACCATGAATTGGTGGAGGAGCCTGGGGTAGAAAGACTGAAACGACACCGAAGTAATGAAACAGAGGGCGTCTGATGGCGTTGAAGAAGGTTATCTGTGACTTTGGGCTACGAAACGCCAGCGGCGCACAGTGAGGGAAACAAGTATGAGCTGATCTGCACTGGGAGGCAGATGCACCTCCGAAGGAATCTAGAGAATTGAAAAGACAAGTCGATAGTGTATTTTTAGTTTTAAAAAATGTTATTAGGAGCAAAATCAAAGATTAATATTCAGAACAGTGCATTTCTAAGTGGAACCATGTGCCCTTCATGAATGTCAAACTAGTTTAGCTTTTTCTGTATGATCCGGACATAATAGATAATGATAGGACATTCCTGTGGGTTTCTCAGTTTATAAATAGGATCTGGCTGGAGGCAGGATTACCATTTATTACACTCATATCTTTGCTAGGCATGGAGCTAAACACTTTGTAAATAACTCATGTTTTAGATATTGTAATTGTTCTCTCCCACTTTGTATTTTAAATTTGATATAACTAAGGTTTGAGAGAAGTTAAGCCATCATCCCTGGTCACCTAGCAGTATTGGGACTCTAGCTCAGGGCTTCATGTTCTAAATCCTGAGCTTGGAAAAATTTAGCATATACAAATTTGTATCAACACAGGAAGAGATCTAATTATAGAGGATTCCCTGGATGGTAAACCCAGCCTCTGGTTCTCTGGCTAAGAGGTGCCAAATAAAGTGACATATGGGAGTAAAAGTCAAATGCTACAGAAGGTTGCATTTGCTTCTCAAATGTCACTGTGGCAACCTAGTGTTCTAGTTTCCAAATTTCAATATGATTCATTTTGTTTCCTGATAAACATAAACCTATTTTCAGTCTTGCAAACTTTGATTTTGGGGTGGATATGAAAAAGGTGTTTGTTCTGGGTGCTTGTATTTCAAAATAATTTCTAGAATAGTTAATTTTTAAATGTCTCCCGGCAGTTGGTTTAAACACTGAGAGAGTTGAGAAATAAACGAGTTTGCCTCCTAGGAAACCACTAAATGAATGACTCCTTTCTTCCTCCGAGTAATTAAATTCTCACATTCAATTTCATATTAGCAGTAGCTTCTTTTTCATTTCTTGTGATATTTAAACCCCCTTTTTTTTCTGCACAGCTACTAAAGCACCCCATTGTGATTTTCTGATTCTTGCTTATGTCAACCCCCCCTGAATACCCTCTAGCAGGCTGGAAAATACCCTAATGCAAGGTATCGGTGCATTCTTGAAAAGCATATTCTAAGCAAACTTACAGAATATGCTGTCATGTAAATATGTCTTTGCTGTATGTCCCTAATATTCCTTCACACTAGATTTGCCAAGGCTCACATATCTGCCCCAGTTTCAGAAAATAGCAGTATTTTGACAACAGATTCCGAAGCCCGAGATCAGTGATGTGCAACTTCTGTTGCACATCAGAATCACCCGGGGAAACTTTAAAAAGTGCCGATGCTTTGTCTCACATGTTGAGATTCTGGTTTAGCTGCTGTCCTGTTGGGGCAGAAGATATGGGAACAGGCCCATGCTAGGCAAAAGCACTGCTACCATCTTTGTTCCTAGGGAGCAAAGCGTTCCTTGGACCGTTGGGTCTTCTACCAGCACCTCCATTGTTTGTCCTTTGGAGCGTGCTTGCCAGAGCGGGAATCCACTTCGTCCCTATACCGATGGGGAGGAAGTAATTTATTTCTTCGCATTTGTAATCCAGCTCATAATGTTGAACTGAGACTATGATAAATCTTAATCACAATATACATTCTATGAAGCCCATAACTGAGTAATGCTGTTTTATGATAACCATATGATTTGGGTTGCACTGGGAAGAGGATTGTGGGTATGTGCTGTCTTTGATGACACGCAGGTCTTCAATAGGTTTCTACTCTCCTTCATCTCGGGCCACAGAAGTATAAATCTTTCCTGGGTTTGAAAACATTTTCCTTTTTTTCTGTTTCCCAATAAATCCATCATATCACCTTCTCTATTCTTTCACTTACAAATTCTTCAAGAGAACAATCTGTATTTTCCACTCATTTCCAAATACCTTCAAATCTAGCTTCCACTTCCGTGTTCCCAAGGAAGAATACTTTCTTTTTTTTGGTACTCAGGATCCAATTCAGGCCCTTGTGCTTGTGAGGCGGGCGCTGGAACCACTGAGCTAAATCCCCAGCCTAGGAAGTAATACTTTCAAAGGTGATCAATGACCATTGATCTGCAAGTACTTATTATCCCAATCCAAAAGTTTCTCACTACTCGTTTTACTTGACCGATAGTTATTTAACACCATTTACAATTCTATGATGCAACAACAATAAAGAGGATATGATCTTTACATGAGAATAGATACATAAATCAGAGAAATACTACTGAATTGAAAAAGTAACTGGGTCCTTGTGGGCATTAATATAGGATAAAAGTAGACTTTAAGTGGGAAAAATGATCTAATCACTGGTACGGGGTATATACCATGAAGAAAATGAAATTGCATTTCTTCCTTACACATCACATTCTAAAAGTAAATCTCAGGTGATTAAAGATTTAAGTGCAAAAAAAGAAAAAAGTTAGAATATAGGCATACACTTGAACAAGGGGAGAATGCTTAAGCGTTTCAAGAAATCTAGAATTTTTAAAGGAAAAAAATGTCTATATTATATTTTTTGTGTATATTGAAAATGCTCAATCAAAATTAAAAGATCAATGATAGACTGGGGAAATATTAGTGATTATATTTAATAGAAAGAGATTAAGTGTCCTTAGCATACAGAGTTCCTACAAAGTGACAGACAAAACCCCAAGAAATTCAATTGTAAAATGGATAAAGGACATTAATATGCAATTTATAGAAAAGGAAATAAAACTGGCAGCAAATATGGACAACAAAAAATACAAATTAAGGCAATTATGCAATACCATTTTTATTTATTAGATTGGCAAACTATAAAAGTACATGATAATATAGTGAGTATGAATTATTGTAGGCCTAGGAATGCAACCTGGCTATATCTTTTAAAATTAAAGGTATATTTGACTTTAAAATCTCACTCTTTGAAATAAAATGTCAAGAAAACAATGATGCAACTATGTGAGTGTATATATAGAAGAATTTTACTGCAGCTTTGCTTGACTTAAAGGTCAGAAGAGAAGGGTACAGGTGTGTCACTTATATTGGGGGCTGGACCCGGTGACAAATCTCACAGTGTATTAGTTTCTGAATTGACCCTCATCATTTATTATTTAGTTCCTCTTTGCCTCTGCTTCTTTTTATTCTCTCTCTCTCTTTTTTTTTTTTTTTTTTTTTTTTTTTTGGACTGGGGATCGAGTTTGGGACCTTGCACTTGCGAGGCAGGTGGTGGCACCACTTAGCTAAATCCCTGGCCCTCCCATTTTTAAAATAGTAATAGTAATATTTTTAAAACTCTCATTTTGATTTTATTTTTAGCATTTTTGCCTTATTTTCAGGAGTTTTTACTGTATATATTTTGATGTCATGTCACTTGATGCATAAAAGGTATAACACCTATTATACATCAATTATGTGCTTTTTTCAAATTTAATTATTTTTCCCTGAATTCTACTTTATCTAAAATAGTAACTATAACTCTCACTTTCTTTTTAGTTTGCATTTGCTCATATTTCTTTGTTCATCTCTTTTTACTTTTTTCATACTAAGTTCTACTTATAGTTTCTCCTAAGACTTTTAAATAATTATTTGTGCACATGAATTGAACAAAATAATGGATTTCTTTGTGACATTTTCATGAATCTTCTAAGATTTTTAAAGCATTGCTTAAGCACTAATCCTCTATTTGTCAATTATGGGATTTAAATTGGGAAATTTGCTTTCTTTATTTAACATGAGTAATTTAGAAAACTTGCTTTCCCAGCTTTTAACAAGACTTGAAACACTGTAAATCTGTAACTATATAGGTATTCCTTAATAACCTCTGGGGTAGAAGGAGGGTAGGAAATTTGGTTCCTTAGCCACATACTCTGTCATTCCAGGGAAAACCATCTCTGTTGCTATTGGTTTCAGGCCTCTCATAGTCGGCAACTGGTCTTAGCTCTACCAAAGGAGCCAGAACAAGGCCAGATTAAGAGTGTGAACTTGGGGTCTCTCCATTAAGGAGAGGTTTATTCTCTAACTTCATCACTAGTGGTCTTGGTTGATTGACTTCATATACTTAGCTTCCTCATCTGGAAAAAAATAAGGGTGTCAATTGCACGATTCCAAACAATGGTTTTAAGGATTAAATTATATGATCCATATACCTGGCATGTAGGGAGTGCTCATTAAATGTTTGGTGCTATAATTATTGTTACCATCATCATCATCATTCTTGAGAGAGGACTGATGAACTTTCAAGGTCCTTTCTGCCAGGGCCGAATAGAGTGGCATAACAATGGCTGCTCTTTCCTCTTTTAGAACTTTCTGCTCACAATTTCCCCACAGACCAAACACAGGCTGGCCCATAATGGGATAATTGCAGATCTGTTAAGGAAGGGTGAGTTTACTAGCATGGAGTAGAAACCGAGAACTTCTACAGTTTACTTATTCCCCTTATATCACATCAGGGTTAAGGCTCTTTACCATTTCTGAAAAGAACATGGTCCCTGCAGAACATTCCCCAAAGCTCTTCATAGTTCTTTCCACTTCTCTTCTACAGCCACATTTCTTGGTTCTTCAATTCGTTTTCTTGGAAAACCCAACCTTGTTCCAGGGGAAATAGAAGTTGTAGCCCCCAAACCTTCAAAATGGAATGTAAATGTTACCCAGAGATTAGTTTGGGCTTCCTTGGATCAGACTGTGCTAGCTTCCAGGTGAGGTGAGGTAGGCCACTGCTGCTCATCAATAGGTGTCTTAGTTACTTTCTTTTTGCTGGGACAAAATATCTGGCATCCACAAGCTGAAGGAGGAAGAGTTTATTTTAGCTCACAGTTTGTGGAGATTTTAGTCCCTAGTCGTCTGGCTCTAAGACGGGGCATAGTGGCAGAGAGACACAGCAGAGGAGAAACAGCTCATGGCATAGCAGGCAGGAGGCAGCAAAACAGAAGGATTTCCTTTCCCTTTTTATTCCCTGCAGGCTACAAGCCTATTGGTTGGTACCACCCACACCCAGGGTGGGCCTTCCCATTATCCACACCCAGAACTATGTTAAACAAATCAGTGGATTAATCCACCCAAAATTCAGTATCATACACCCATGATCCAGCTACCTCCCAATAGCCCTACCTATCAGTGCGTGAAGCTTTGAGGGTGGATCTAGATGTAAGCCATAGCACTAGGGTAAATGATGAGTTCTCTTCTAGGTTAATTTTCCCACCAAAAGCCATGACTAATTCAGTCATGAGTTGCAAAGCAGCAATTTCACCTGATCATCTGGCTGAGGAGTCTGCAATCTTTTTCTGGAAAAACCAGTTAGTAAATATTTTACTCTTTGAGGTTCAGGTAGTCTCTGTTCTAAATGTTTGGGTCTACCATATTGCATAAAGCAGCCACAACCTATAACTGAATGATTAAGACTGAGTCCCAATAGTGTTCTTTATGGACATGGAAATATAAATTTCATATAATATTCACATGCCATTAAATAAGATTCTATGGATTTCCCCATCAAGCATTTAAAAGTATAAAAAAAATATTCTTAGCTTTTGTGCCTATACCAAAGCAGTTGGCAAGCTGGAACTGGTCCATAAGGAATGGTTCCTTGATGCTAATATAGTGCATCACTAAGACTACTGTTTGTCCTTTCTTGTTGGTCCATTTTGGTATTTTACTGGTGGGAATTGAATCACTTAAGATGGAATGAGCTATATAACCTAGTCTCCCGTTCTACTTTCCATGCTTTCTTCCCAATCTTAGCTGTCCTTTATCTAAAGAGCATATAATTATGGTAAGAATATATTTTTCTCCCACTGACAGCCAGTTGTCCCAGAGCTATAGATTGAATGGTACTTTTCTTCATGTAATGCTTTTGTGTATGTGTTTTTGTGTTTATTTTATTTTTAATTGTACATTGAGTTGTTATCTATATTAGAATCTGTTTCTAGGCTAATTCTTATTTTCTGTTCATCACTGTCTAGTCTAATGAATAAATCTTTTTTTTTTTTTTTTTTTGTACCAGGGATCAAACTCAGGACCTTTTCCCTGCAAGGCAGGCAGTGGCACCACTGAGCTAAATCCCCAGCCCCCAATCTTTTCTTATTGTTTTATAATATATTTTAGTAGAGAGCAGAGCTAGTGTACCCTTTTGTACTTTTAGTTTTCAAAATTGTTTAGTTATAGCCAGGCACAATGGCACATGCTTATAATCCCAGACGTTGGGATGCTGAGGGAGGAGGACTGCCATGAGTTGAAGACCAGCCAGGGCTACATAGTGAGTTTCCATGCCAGCCTGAACTGCATAGTGAGACCTTTGTTTAGGTGTTTGTGACAGCATTCAGCTTAATTCCTCTTATACCCATTCAAATCTGCTTTCTCTTCTTCATACCGAGCACTCAAGTTCCCAATGTCTTTTGCTTCCTGGGCAGACATTAGGTGCAATCCCAGACGATTAACCCAAAGTAAAGTCTACTATCTGGAAAACATTTTACTTTGCCAATAAAGTTTACAATTTTGACAGTTGCCTTTTCTTTCCCCCTCTTTTGTCTTGGATATAAATGTGTGATAGTCATCTTAAACTTCAGGATCATTTTGTCAAGGTAAAAAAAAAAGAAAAACTCCAGTCAATTAATCCAGAGCACTTTATACATCTCTGTGGATGATAGAACTATCTTCTAAAATGTACTTATTCTACAACTATGGAGAAAAATTAGGTAAATACTGGCTAAACTTCTGAGAGTGAGTTTCATTTGTTCATCCATTTGACAAAGCACGGTTGGATCTCCTACTGCAGAGCCTGTATGTAGGGATAAAAAGAAATGATCTCATTGTCAAAAGTTGATTAGTTGCACAGATGAGAGAGAATCAAGTTGGATGGTGGAGTATGTTTCCTTCTGGTGAGACAATGGTCATATCTGGGCATAGATTCCTGCCTCTGTGGGCTTTTTACAAGAATAATTTCCCAACACAAACTACACATTTCCCAGACTTCAGTGCCCACTCATCCCTACTCTCTGAGGATGTCTTTCCTAGCTCTAATTGCCTTAGATAGAGGATTCTCTCTATCAGTAAGCCTGGACGCCCTACTTGGGCCGGAGAGGTTCATGTGGCTATGTAGAAACCATGCTCGAAGCCAGTTGGGTCAGCACAGGGCCCTGAGCTAGGCCAAGAGTGCAACGATGACAAGAATAAAGGTGTCACCAAGCATATGCTTTCAGACTGGAGGGAGGAAGAGGGCCCACCTGAGCTGGGAGATTGAAAATTTTCATGACCAGTGAGGCTTTTCACCTTTTATTCTTGGGATCGTGGCTGAAGTTCCAAAAAGATTAAGCAAGCTTTTTTCCCAAAGCATAAGTAAAACTGGCTTTTGTGAGGAAAGTGGAAATTGGCTGGCAGGTGTTTTTGACCACAAATATAGTATTAGGAATTCTATGGTGGGGACCAGTGACTGGTCAAAATGATTAGACAAGTTACTTATAAGCCACAACTGTGAGTCACCTTTGAGAGAGCCTGGTATACTGAATGCTGTACTTTCTCGGTCACCATTAACTGAGACCTCCCTTTAGAGATTTTCTGAGGAAACCTAAAAACCATTGCTCATTGAGGTCTGAAGGAATATCCTTACCTTGCTGGCTTAGAATGTTGAAGCTTCAACTAGCCCTGGGGCTAGAGAGCGACTCCCAGGCAAGGTAATTTGTTGGGTCCTCTTTGTTTCCTTTATACTTTACTCAACATTCCAAGCAGGTGGTTGAGTCTTTCTGCTTCCTTCTGCAGAGCCTTGTTGGCAGAGGTACCTCCCTTCGTGCCATTTCCCCCTTGACCCTGAGGGATCTGAGCATATAGCTCTAGGGAAAGGAGTAAAATCTTTGATGAGAGCTAAGATTGTTCCTAAAAGGGAAGAAATTAGGTAGCCTTACTTTTTGTAAATAATGGGGCTCTGCCATCCACCCTCCTTAGAAGCTCAGAGAGATGACAGGATTGCTCAGCATGATGGCTGCATGTGGCACTAGGAAGGTCTTCCTGGATTTTTGAGTTCTGGGCATTCAGCTCTGGCAAAGATTCCCATGGGAACACAGGATCACTCAACTTCAAGGATGTATGCAGGCTTAGCATGCAAGCATCTTGGTGGAAATCATGAAGATAACCATGGAAATCATGTTGGTTCATAGGTCAAACCTGGAAGGGCACCTGTTTTTGTGTGAATGGTTGTATGTGTGTGTGTGTGTGTGTGTGTGTGTGGTGCAAGGGATAGAATCCAAGGCGAGAGGAAAAATACAAGAATGCTTTGTGGCACACAATTATACAATTATGTGAAATTCAGTTTCAGTATTCATAAAAAAATCTTCTTGGAACATAGTCAGGCTCATCCATTTACCTACTGTTGATAGTCTCATTCAAGCAACAATGGCAAAGCTAGGTTGTAACAGAGAAGCTCCCTGGCTTACAAAGTTTAAAATATTTACTCTCTGGTTTTTTACAGAGAGCATGTGCAAAATCACTGAAACTTATACCCGTGACCTTTAGACTGAGGGACAGATAAGGCTTTGGCTTTACCAGAATGACTTTGCTCCAGACAGTTCTTTCTTCTTCTGAGGGCTGTGGCGAGGTCCTGAGAATTCGCGTCATTCCTGCCCCCTTCCTATCTGCCCTTCCAGTTGTGTCAGTCATGTGATCACAGCTGTGACAGGAATACCTGGGAGGCGAGGAGGGGAATGTTTCAATGGAACTGGGTGGGATAATAAATGCCTGGGAAGATGAGCAGAGCGGCAAAGTCTTCAGGAGCCGCTGCTGCGGGCTGCTGCCCAGCTCATGCCCACAATCCTCCCGGAGTGCTCCGGCTCCTGGTGTCCAGTCGCCAGATTTAACAATTTCCTCTCGCTTCTGCTTTGCTCTGACTTTTGTGTAATTTAACTGGAAAGGGAGCCAACTCTCAGGGAGAGGCTAAACAAATCTACCTCCTGCAGAGGCAGGATAATGTATGATTCACAACCCTCCAGATTTATTTATTTTTAAAAGCAGAGATATTGTTTGCACTTTAGCCCATGCAACATGCTCTGCACACTTACTTTGATCACTTCCTTCGTCTACTTAGTTGGCTCACCTCTCTGCGCCTGATCCAGCTGAGGGATGGCGCCTGTGTCACATGGGCTGGGCTGAGAGTTTGGGAGTCAGCCATCTTGTTTTCTGGCTCTTGCTCTAATTCTGCTTTTCTCGCTCTTTACTGCCCCTTTTACCCAATGAAAGACTCTCAGAAAGAGGCTTTGTCTGCCCCTAGGATAGCCATGAGGGAGTCCCTGAGGGGATATCACCAGGAGCCAGGCTGGCTATGCACCAATTACTTGTTGAAAACCACTTATGAGAAGTCCTTTTGATGTGAGAGGGCTGGTGTGGGGAGGAGGCCAATGTCACCCTTGAACTCCAGCCTGCGTCTTCCACCTGACATTTTTTTCTCCCCCACAGTCTCCATTAGGTTTCCCCCTGCCCCCAGATATGTTTGACAGACTGTGTGGCTGGTGGAGTTTACCCCCTAGATACCCAGGGCAGGGGCAGATGCACCTTCAGAGGATCTCTGTACTGGGTCCATCTTCTGCTTCTGAGGGACTGAAGTGTGTGATTATCCTCTCTCCTGTATCATAATCACTCCTCTGTGGAGAACCATGACCATGAAAACATGTTATTTTCTTCCACAGCCAGAAACAAACACACGGTAGAAGAAACCCAAGGCAACCTTCCTTAGACCTCATGCCCCTTTTTAGATAAAGTCTCCTCTATGGCTGGATCTCTTGAGAGCTGTAATTGCCCTCTTACCTCCTAGTCCACCTGCAACCCACAGCATTGGGGTTTCCAGCTGAGGCATCTCACAAATAGTACTGCTCTTGGGAAGCTTTCTTTTTCAGCCTTCACCTTGTCTGATCTCTGCTGACTGCTCTTTCTTCCTCCTCCTCCTCCCTCATCTTTTTTGTGGTACTGGGGATTGAACCCAGGGCCTTCACACTGAGCTACATTCCTAGCCCTTTCTACTTTTTTGTTTGTTGGTTTGCAACAGGGTCTCACTATGTCGTTGAGATTAACCTGGAACTCACTATAAAGCCCAGCCTGGTTTTGAATTCACAGTGATCCTCCTGCCTTGGCCTCCCGAGTGCTGGAATTACAGGTGTGCACCACCACACGCGGCTTTTACTTTTCATTTTGAAGCTGGGTCTGCTCTCTTCTCGCAACCTGTTTTCCTTGGGCTTTGGTGACATTACACAGTTGTGGATTTTTCTCTATTTCTCCAGACATTTGTTCTTAGTCTCCTTTATCAATCCTGGCTCTATTCACACATTTCTCACAGTTCCTTTGAGCTTTGTCTCATCCTATACCTGCTCCTAAAGAACCCATGTCGAATTCCTTGGCTATAAATGCAATGGAAGAGCTTATTGGTATAGCAAAATGGCCCCATCACAGTGCTGGAGCTGTTAGCTCTGATGTGCAAGGCCAGGTCAGGTCACTATAGCCTGGGGAAGACGAAAACTGGACTTTCAACCCAAGGGAATCACCAAGGGAGCAGCCCAATCAAAACCTTTTAGGAAAAACCGCTTTTGGGGCCCATCTGATGGACATCAGAGGGCCTGGTCTAGGCTCCTGGATCAGCCTGTGGCTCCCTAAAACAGGACCTCTCGGTCTGATGGGTTAGTCTTGGATCTCCCTTCTATGAAACATCTAGAATAAGCAAATAACAGATCTACAGAAGACAAGTTAATGGCTGCCAGAGAGTAGCAGGGAGGGGGAAATGAAGAATGATTGCTTAACAGGTATGTTATTTCCTTTTGATGAAAATGTTCTGCAACTAGAAAATGACAGTGATTGCACAAGGCTGTGAATGTCCCTCATATCACTAAGGCCGGAGAAAATCTGGCCTTAGTGGTTCCAGAAAAGGAACCACCTCTGAACCAAGCCACCTGGGACAGGGACACATTCAAGGTCAGCATGATGAGTAGGTAAGGCACTGTAACTGGGAAGACTATAATTTGGGATTGCTAGAAAAATCTCCTTTTCCTTGAACGCAGTGGACAGAATGTGCTACTCTCCAAGAAAACTAGAGAATTTCTAAGCTGTATGAATTAACAGTGCTCAGCAGGTACATGGTGTGACAGTAGAATGCTAGGCTAAAGTTAGACTGTGCATTTCTTTTCCTTTTGAATGAGTACTTCTGTGAGTTTCATGAGGTCGGATTTGATGTTTTGGTGGGCCCTTTTCTAGCAGCCTGAACGGAGGCTGGGGAAGCAAGGCTGATTTAAATATTTAAGGCCTTAAACTGCCAGGACCCTGTAATCTTTTGCAGAACTCTAGCACGTCTCCTGTTCAGTGAAGTGAATGAGTACTGCCTGTGCTTGTCCTTTGCAGACATTGTAGTTCCTAGAACAACCCAGAGAGAGACACATTCAAGCCAGGATGGTGCTTTATTTTTCTTTATTTACTTTGTAGGTACTGTGGATTGATCCCAGGGCCTTCACACTGAGCCGTGTCCCCAGCCCTTCTTTAGGTTTTTTTTTTTTTTTTTTTTTTTTGAGACAGTTTCATTAACTTGCTCAGCTGCCGGGGCTGGGTTTGAGCTCAGTCACCCTCCCTCTGCCTCCAAGTGTCTGGGTTCGTGTCATCACATCTGCCTTCAAGCCAGGATTTGAGCCAACTGTTTCCACCATCTGCTAGACCTTGAATCAGACCTGGCCTGGAAGGGAAGTGCCGGTGTCTTGGTTGTTCAGCTTGTGGCTGCTAAGCCAGTATTTGTTGATTGCATTTCTCTTCCTTGGCCTCCAGTCTGGAGTAACCACAGGAAACACGGGCTGTGTGCCCATTCTCTCAAAACCTTGACCTATCTCTGTCCTGCTGATAAGAAAATGTGAGAGAACCACACTGCTGAGGGAAACTTCTAGAGATTTCTTGCTTGTCAATTTCCCCCTGCCTTCATTTCCTGAGTTGTAAACAGGCAGAATAGGAACAGGTAACGAGCGTGCATGATAACCAGAGAATTCCACTCTTCTCAGCGTATCCTGTTATTGAAGATCTCAAGTCCTAGTTTGTTCAGTTTTCCTGAGTCTGTGGTTAAGGGGTGATTTGGTTTATAGGCATACAAATTTTACCTTTTGTTGTTGTTGTAGGAATCGGCACAGCCTATTTGGAGGATCACGAGCCTTGGAATAGCAATCAAATTTCACATCTAACACCAAGCTTCAGTTTCTCATCTTTACTGGGACAAAAATAAAAATACTGAACTCAGAATCCTTTTTGAGGCCTACATGCAATGAAGGGAAAGGGCTCCATATATTATGATGCTGAGGGTAAACAGGATGGGATACATGTGATAAGTTATGAGGAATGTGACATTTAGTTGGAACGGGGGAGGCAGGTGCCTTCCTCCTGCTGCCTGAGTAAAGCAGGAAAGTTTCAGGACACTGCTTTCCCTTCCTCTCTTGCAAAGCTGCTGCCTCGCCCCTCTTTGGCACAGTTGCTCTGTAGGCTTTGCCCTGATATTGCCCCAGCTCCCTGCTCCAAGGCAGAGGGCAGGAGGGGCGTGGCGTGTGTAAATGAGGCCCAGACTTGGGAGAAATGCTAAAATATAAAGTTTTTCTTTTCTTTTTTTGGTACAACTAATATCCTGAATTTTTTCCTTTCCCCCCAGTAGGGGGGAATAGCATTGATCTCTCTTTTCCTTATTCTCCTCTGTACACATCCATTCCTAACCCTCAGCTTCTAGAAAGTATGTGGATGGGTCCAGCCACTCCAGGTGCAGCCTCAGTTTGGCCACAGTGTTTTGGGACATGGTTGTCTCAGAAATGCCCCCTGGAGCAGCAGTGGGGTGAGTCAACACACAATTCCTTGCTTTCACTTACTAACCCGAATACAAGAAAGTTAGTTTATAGCCGGGCGTGGTGGTGCACGCCTGTAATCCCAGCACTTGGGAGGCTGAGGCAGGAGGATTGCTGTGAGTTCAAGACCAGTCTGGGCTACATAGTGAGTTCCAGGTCAGTCTCAACTACATAGTGAGACCCTGTCTCAAAAAAACAAAACAAAACAGAAACCCAACCAAACAAAAAAAGAAAGTCAGCTTAGTTAGATCACTAGTTCTCCCCTTTTTTCTGCATCGGCCATTTGCATAATAATTCCTGGAATAATATCAACAAGTGTATATTAAGTGAACAATGGGTTTGTAGTGAACTGCAAATCAAACCCAGGGAATTTAACTTTATATTCTAGGCTTTCAACATTGCACTAAACCAGAATAGAGTACACAAAATGATTTTTAATGAAGTGTGATGAAGTTTTATGTCATGATGTGGATATCAGTAGTTACTGGGGTGCAATCAGTATCATTTGAATGAAGCTTGTTATTTGTATATTCTATAACAAGAGTTTATATTGACACAACCATCTTTGGAAAATATAATTTACCCCAAACTATTGGAAGCTGTTATAAAAATTAGACTTATGCATAAAATATTAGAATTTATTCTACCAATGAAAAGAAAGTAAAATGTACCCACAAAATTTCCTTCTTCTTTTGGGTTCCACTTGCATCTTCAAAGCACCACCTATCTCAAGGATTGGTGTGGCCTCCAAGTCATATTGTTTTTATGTAGAGAAATTTAAAAGATTGTGTAAATAACTTCTGCTTTCAAACTTGCATTTTCTCATAGATAAAGGATACATTCCAAACTTTAACCTGGTATTGAAAAACCCAGAAAAGGAGAAAACTGACTTTGATCTTAATATTCAGAGAGAGAGGCAAAATCCCCTTGAGTACACCTATGTTTGAGTGGGGTAGCATAATGAATAAGTGCAACAGTGTAATCATTTATACACTGCCCTAGAGCCTTTCAGGCCTGTCCATCCTGAATATGACTGTCACCATTTCCCAGCTGTTACTGCTTGGAAGCCTAACAAGGGCACTACTGGCAATGTCCATGTGCAACCTACAAACTCTTCTTTTGGCACAGGCTCTGCCGTGACGTGGAACAGAGGTAGAGTGGGCACTACCAAGTTCTTCCTCCTCACTAAGATGAGTACAACCAAACACATACCCTTGTTTACTAGAGGAGCAGAGCAGTCACAAATACTGAAAAATGAAATTTACACTATCAGAAAAAAATCAGAAAACCACAAAAATAATGAAAGTAAATTTGAAAGCATAATATAGCATAGTTGAAAGGAGAATATATTAACCAATGATTATTGAGCACTTTCCACAGTGTATATTACTTAATTTTCTAATGAACTCTATAAACTGGGTGTTAGTATTATCTTTATTTTTTGAATGGGAAAACTGAGGCTTTGAAGATTGAAATAATTTGTTAACAGCCACATATCTGTCAGTGGTGAAGTTGGAATTAAAATCCAGTCTAACTCTAAAAACTCACAATTTTAACTGCTAAGCAATGCGTCTAGGCCCTCTAAGACTAGTTTTCATTGCTCCTCTGAAGTCTAGTTGAGTTATTAGTTGATCACCCAACTGGTCGTACAAGCTCAGAAATCATTGTTGATGAGGACTTCTTCATCTGACTCACATCCACTATTGGTTTCACATTTGGAAAGTTCTGCCTCATGCCAGGTAGTACGGATAAGATGGCAAACAAAGATGGTAAAGATTCCTGCCCAAGGTAAGCAAGTCAGTCTTCTCTGGGGTTCTAAAATTTGGAATTAGACCAAGGACATATCAATATCCTGGTCTGAAACAGGGAGATTCTAGGCCAGTGATCCTGGTGCAGCTGTTTCTTGTGTGGAGAAATTCGGAGAGAAGTAAGGGGACACTCAGAAAGAATCACAAAAGACAGATGGTGAGAGGAGCCCGGCAGAAGGGTCCATGATTCTGTTTTCAGCTGTTCCTAGGCCAGTTGCACCCTGCTCTTACCACAGCTATGTGAGCTTTTGATAATTTCCACTTCCTGTTTAAAATGGTGAGAATTGTATTCCAGTCACTTGCAACCCACCCTCTGTTGAGTGATACAAACCACAGCAAAGAAAGGCATTTGCTATCTCAGCCATTTTCACATGGTGGAGCAGACTCTCATGGGAGGATTTCTGAGAGCGTTTGTCCCACTGACATCTCTCATACTGGCCCTGGTCCTCAATCCGCAGGGAATGACCTAATCTGCCACCTCAGAGCTCCTTGGCCGTAGTGTACTCATCCACTTCTATTTCTGGTTGAGCCAACCAGAAACCACATATCTGTCAGTGGTGAAGAAACCCTGTTCATAGAATTTTATGTTCAGACTACAATTTTATGTGTAGACAGAATTTTACGTTTAGACTATTTTTGTTTAGTCTACATGGGAACCATTCCATCAGGGTGGTATAGGAAGAAGTTCTGCACATCCTGGCATATCTTTTCTTTTTCTGTACTGGAGACTTTACCGTGCTGCCACTCAGGAAAGCACTCTACCTCTGAGCTGTATCCCTAGCCCTCAACTGTATCTTCAAGGTACAACTCTTTCTTGAATTTTTTGAGCTATTTTAGCATTTTTCTAGCAAATTTATCCAATCCTTTTTTTCTCCCTTCAGGTGGCCCAGGTCAAACCTAGTTTCTTGGAAAGAACTTTACTGCCTTGTAATCCTTTCTGATGTTTTCCAGATTTTAATTTTGTTTTTTCTTTTTCAAACCTTTATTTAAAAAAATCCTTCATTACAAGTTTAAATTCAAAGTGATACAGGAAGATATTAATAAAGAAAATAGTTTTAAAACTAGTTTTCTTACCTCTATGGACAAAAAGCAAAATTTTATAACAAATTAATTAAAGCGTAACATTAGTTAATACACTGTGTACCATAATCTTAAAGGATTGGCTGAAATGTTACGAGTACAAATCATAGACAAAAGAGATGCTTACAAAAAAGAAACATAGATAATAGCACAAATATTTCTTTTCAGCGAACTAAGAGAACCTAGTGGTATAAGTGAAGCAAATTAGCATATATGTTGAAATATTTTTGAAACCACAGAATAATATAATTTGGGGAATTATTAGAACTTCCAGATTTTAACTTCTTTTAATTCTTTTAGATTTTTCTTTGAGTGTATGTGCAAATATAACATATAATATAATAATACGTGATATAGAATTGCACTCTGTAAGCTGTTTTGTAATATAAGCATTTTTCAAAGACAAATATTATTTAATTTTACAATACAACATTGTGTATATATATGCCGTTGTTTATTTAACTTCTTATTTTTGATCATTTGGGAGTTTATACTTTTCTTTGTTATTAAAAAAATTCTACTCCATGGGCTGGGGATTTAGCTCCGTGGTTTGGTGGCCTGCCTTGCAAGCGCAAGGACCAGAGTTCAATCCCCGGTA
>NW_022900948.1:28508897-28525636 GCF_012274545.1 Fukomys damarensis | reverse complement strand
ACAAAAAAAAAAAAAAAAAAAATCTACTCCTTGGTGAAGACACTCATTCTCTTAAAGGTTTAACAACATTATAATTATTTAATATCCTTGTCCATCTGGAAAATAAAAGGACACCTCCTGTTTTAAATAGCATTTGTTGAATAGCTACAAAACTAAAATCTTTTTTCACCCTAAACTCATGGTTAAAATTATAAAATTCATGTTTTGTTTGGTCTTCTTTTTCATTTTTAATTTGTAAAAAATCTTTATATATATATGCTTTCAAAATACATTTGGTATTTGAAAAAATATTTGTGCTACAAATATTTTCACAGATTTTTGTTCATCTTTAATGTCCCTTTTTATTGTTGCTTTACAGAAATGTTTACTTGTATGTAAAATTTAATCGTATTATTCTTTTCCTTATGGTTTCTAATATTTATTATATTTCTAAAGACTTCACATGTCAAGATTGTATGAATATTCATCTATATTTTACTGTGATTTCTTTTTTACATTTTTTCTATTATATCTGAGTACATTTGGTTATCAATTTCACCCTCCAAACGATTGCTTATCTTATACTTTTCCCCACAAATAGTTAACTATATCATTTACAGAATAATGTCTCTTTCCTTTTATTTCTGGTACTGGGGATTGAACTCAGGACCTTGTGCTTGCAAGGCAGGCAGCAGAACCACTGAGCTAAATCCCCAGCCCTCTCTTTCCTTTTAGTAATACAAAATTTATTATTACCTTAAGCTGCATTTATCTATCATTTGCTTCAGAAATTCCCAATGCAGCCACCCATTCTGCTACTCATGACAACCCTTCAACCCTTCTTTGTATTCCTCCTGAGAGAAAATACATTCCACAGAGCATTTGTAATCAAAGTTTATTTTCCTAAATATTTGCTAGGAGAGGCACAGGAGTTCTGTACCAAAGTCCAAACATGTCACACACCAGAATACAAGGAAATCAACAACTCTCTACTCTCTCTTTGGCTAAGCTGTCTCCTGAGAGTCCTCCTTTGTTCTGTGCTTCACCACGTGGGTCTGAGCCCCGACAGAGGTTTCAAATATTTCTTTCATGACTAAGGTTGGTTCTCCAGCTCAATGCCCCAACTCAAGCTCATAGGCATTCTTGCCAGTCAAGAAAACCAAATACTTGATGGCAAGAGGGAGAGCCTTGTGCTACCCTTACTTGCATCCTTGAGAAATTAGTGTATCTGTGGTTATGCTGTTCACCCTTGGCGATGCCAATTGGACTTTCTGCCTCATAGCAAGTCTTCAGCCTACAGCAGCCCGCTGGTGCTGTTGAGTGTCTGTAGAGACAGGGGACACCTGTCACATCTGAATGCTGAGCAGATTCAGGGCAGATTTCCAAGTAAGAGTGAATCCCCCTTTCCCTGCAGTACCATCCTATCACGTCTTGCTCTTTGTAAAATACTTCCACATTTGTTCCTTTATTTTCTCCTAACATTTCTGCGAGCTAAGTGGTGGTGATCTTCAATTTGCAAGAAGGTTAAAAAAAAAATCAGTGATACAGCTAAAACTTGGAAATGGTGCAGCTAGATGGGGAGTTTGATCGGCTTGATGCAAAGCCATTGGGTTTTTTTCCCCCATGAAACATGCAGCATCTGCTTCTTGACTCCTTCCACTCCCTTGTTTGCTTTCTCCTACAACAAAGTCCTTAGTTCAGTATTTTCCAGGTCAAACTTTGGGCTCCCTGCCTCCCGGTGTCCACTTGGACCAGGCTCATTTTTCAACTAGGCTTTCTTATAGGACTAAGAGTGGGCCCAGGGTTTGCTTGAAAAGAGAAAAGATCACACCACTTGAAAAGAATAGGCCTGTGCTCTGAGGTTTGCAGTGCAACCTGAACATTCTGCATTTGTAGGTAGAGAAAGAGGTCAAACAGCCCTGCCAAGCCAGGAGAGGTGGCCAACAGCCTTGTTTAAAGAGAATTTTTCTGCTTTAGGGGTGCTGAAGTGAGGAGTAACGATTTAGAATGCAACAGGTTAGTAGGAATTTGGCAGGAGCGAGATGAGGTTTCATAGTCACTAGCGCACATGATTTACAGTACTTGTTAAAGTTTTCTGGATCTTTAAATCAGTCATTAAATCCTTTAAAAACTCGCGACAAGTATAATTATTTGTGTTGCCTTATTTTTTTGATTTATCAGAGATTCGTTTCTTCAGTTGGTTTTTGTTTTCATAAAGAAATAGCTTTTGGATGGATTTATTGGTGCCAGCTAGTTTTGCTTTCTAATTAATTGATTTCTACCTATAACTTTATAATTTTTACCTTCTTGATTTCTTCAGTGAGTTATGTTTGCATCCTTATCACTAAATATTAATACATACTTTTCTTCTTTATTTAGTAATAAAGCATTATTAAATAGTCTTCCATGGGGCTGGGGATTTAGCTCAGAGGTTCTGCCCACCTGCCTTGCAAACACAAGGACTTGACTTCAATCCCCAGTACCCATCCCCAAATAGTCCCATGAGTAGTTTTTTTTTTTTTTCCTTCACTATGTAGTTCAGTCTGGCCTTGAAATCCTTGGTGCTTCTCCTGCCTCAGCCTCCTGAGTGCTGGGATTATAGGCATGCACCACCACACCCAGCTCTTCCATGAGTATTTTTAAATTGTACTTTATAAATAATTAACAATAGTATTTCCACTTTTTTTTAGAGGTGGAAGGCATACACTTTTCTAGTTTCCAGAGTATACTTGCCAGGAGAAATTTTTCCTAGGAAATCACCCTCATTCTTCTACCCGATGCTTATTTCTCCCAAGCAGTTTTGGCAGAGGTACGTATGAGCAGCTCTAACCAGTGGAACTCAAAGTACTGTTTCAGTAATAGCCAAGCCAATTCATAATTATGCACAGTGAAAATCTTCTTGAGAAGCTACCTGGGAGCCTAGACCTCAGGCTTAGGTCTAAACAGAGACCTTAGTCTGAATTTTGGGACCAAAGAGTCTAAATTTTACAAACCATGTATGGTATGATCAGAGAATTGTCACTATATCTTTTTATCATGCATATTTTCACATCTATAATTATTTCACTTATTACTTTGTAATTTTCTACATTTATATTCCATTTTATTAGTTTCTTCCTCTAATAGCTGAGAAGCTCCAGGAGTTACAAGGATATTGGCTGCTTTTAATTACAGCCAAAGAAGATGTGCCCCATGATTTGGCTATTTTCACATTTATTAGAATTTGTTTTATTGTCCAGAATATGGTCTATTTTGGCACATATTCCATTTGCTGGTGAGGTGGAGTATTCTATGAGCTTTAATTAGTATCATTTTGTTGTTAGTGTTTAAGTCTTCTATTATTTTACTGATTTTCTACCTACTGGTTTTATTCATTATTGAGAGAGAAGTGTTGCAATCTGACTATAATTGTAGATATCTATTCATCACTGCAGTTCTACCAGTTTTTGTTTCACATATTTTGAAGCTTTGCTATTAAGTGCATTACATAAACATTCAAGTCTGTTATGTCCTCTTTATAGATTGACCCCTTTACCATTATGAAATCTCTCTCTTCATCTCTGGTGATAGTCTTTGCTAGTCTTGAATCTGAAATCTACTTTATGTTAACATAGCCGCTGCAGTTTTTTAGAATTAGTGTTAATATGGTACATCTTTTTTCTACTCTTTTAACTTTAACTTATTTGTGTCTTTTTATTTAAAATAAGTTTCTTATAGACAGTTGCAGACTTTAAATTAGGATATTTAGGGTATGTACATTTAATGTTATCATGGGTACACTGAGTTTAAACATACTATCTTTCTCTCCTCCTCCTCCTCCTCCTTTTTCTTTTTTCTTTTTTTTCGCAGTACTTGGGATTGAGCTTGGGAGGCAGGCACAGTAACACTGAGCTAAATCCCCAGCCCAAACATACTGTCTTGTTATTCATTTTCCATGTGCTCCATCTGTTCTTTGGTTTCTTTTCCTGCCTCTTTTTTTGTATTCTTCCTGTGTATCAGCCCATTGCTGCACACCTCGGAGAACAGAGGCTGCCTAGCATGGCAGGAACAAATGTGCACTAGAGCCAGATTTGGATTGGGGCCTGGTTTTTGCACTGTAAGATGTTATTTCACTCATTGTCATCGGCACCGACATCAGCTAAGACAGAATGTTAGATGAACAGGTGTTAGAATAAATATAACACAACAGAAGGAGGGTGTTAAAACTGGTTTGTTCAAGGAAAACAATAAAACAAACACATTATTCCAAAGTTCATATCTTAAACTTTTTCTTTTGGACTCTAGAGCAATTGGTAGGACGAGATGGATGAGTTCCTTTCTGGATTGCAAGAACAACCTATTTGTGATGCAATGTCCTTATGATTTTCCAAGAATTCATATCTTTTCTTAACTATCAGCTCTTGCCTCACAGCTACTGAGGATGTCTTTCTGGGGGGTTAGTCCAGGTCAATCCCTGTTTAAATCATTGTCTCTTCCTCTGTAATTTCCAGACTAGAACAGAAAGAGCAGTTTCAGAATATGCTCAGTGAGCCAGTGCAAATAACAACACATGGGATAAAAAATATTCAAAAGTCTGTTTTCTCAGTGAAAGAAACTAGGCTTAGAGAAAAGCTGATATTTCCAACAACTGTATTTCATTTAAATATTTCCAACAACTCCTACTCATTTAAATAATTTTACATATGCATTTTTAAAAGTTTGTATCTCTTTGTGAATTTTATGGAGACTTTTCTTCTAAGATCACTGTATATAATATTTTGTGTAGGATAATTGAAAAAGAATACTTTCAAGTTCTAAATCAAGCAATATTTAAAGATGTTCTAACAGCAGGCTGTCTTAAAAAATTGTATTGGTACAATTTAGATATGCATAATGATCACATTCATCATAGGGAATTTGTACCTGTACATGGTATATCTTTTTTTTTCTCATTGAGTTTATTGGTACATTCTAGGTATACAGTACACTTACATTCATCTTGGGATCTTGTACCTTTACATGACTGGTCTTGGTTCTCATTTTTTCCCCCTTATCCCTTCCCTCCCTTCACCTCCTCCTCTCTTCCCTATTTACAAATACATTATTTCCATTTTTTCATTTTCTCATGGTTTTTTTTTCTTTTCCCTTATTTCCTTTTCCCTACCCTTCCCACTTCCCCTACACCTTTAGCCTTTTCTTCCTATTTCACATTGTCATTTATACCATTAGGATCTTATGTACCATTATAGTTTTTTCACACAGCGAAACTATTCAATATTTATGCATGTGTGACTTATTTGTTTCACTTAGGAGTATATCCTCAATATGTATCCATTTTCCTATGAATGACTCTAATTTCTCATTCTTTATGGCTGAGTGGTATTCCATTTTATAGAAAAACCACATTTTCTTTATCCAGTTTCCAACTGATGGGCAAATGGGCTGTCTCCAAGTTTTAGCTATTACAAACTGTGCCACTATAAACATAAGAGCGCATATATCACTGTGGTATGATTCTTTTAATTCTTTTGGAAAGATACCCAGCAGAGGGATGGCTGGGTCAAATGGAACCTCTAGTCCCAGCTCTTTGAAGTATCTTCATATTGATTTCCATAGTGGTTGCACCAGTCTGCACTCCCACCAACAATGAAGAAGGGTTCCTTTCTCCCCACAACCCTACCAACATTTGTTATTGGTTGATTTCTTGATAGCAGCCATTCTTTGTGGGGTGAGGTAGAATCTCAGTGTTGTTTTCATCTGCATCTCTCGAATGACCAGTGATGTGGAACATTTTTCATATATTTACTTGCTGCTTTTACTTCTTTGTCTGAGAAATGTCTGTTCATTCCAGATGCCCGTTTTTGAATTGGGTCTTTATATTTGGGGGGGGCTGATTTTTTTGAGTTCTTTATATATTCTAGATAATAGTCCTTTGTCTGAGGAGGAGCTGGTAAAATTTTTTCCCACATTGTAGGTTGTCTTTTAGTTCTGTTGATGGTTTCTTTTGCAGTGTAGAAGCTTTTTAATAAGATGAGATCCCAGTTGTTGATTCTTTGTGCTAGTTCCCGTGCTACTGAGGATTTGTTCAGAAAGTCTTTTCCTATGCCAAGGTCTTCAAGAGTTCTGCCTAACTTATCTTCCAGTAAATTTAGTGACTCTTTTTATTATTTAAATCTTTAATCCACTTGGATTTTAGTTTAGTGCATGATGAAAGATAGGTATCTCATTTTAATCATTGGCAGGTTGAAATTCAGTTTTTCCAACACCATTTATTAAAGAGGCCATCCTTCCTCCAGTGGGGACGGTCAGCTCCTTTGTCAAAGATGAGGTAGCTGAGTACATCTGGAATGTTTTTGTACCTTCCAATCTATTTCACTGATCCTCAGGTATGTTTCTTTGCCAGTACCATGCTGTTTTTATTGCAGTAGCTTTATAGCATAGTTTCAAATTGGGAATTATACCCGCTGCCATGTCTCTGTTGCCTAGGATGGCTTTTGCTGTTCTAGGTCTCTTCTGATTCCAAATGAATTTTTGGATTATTTTTTCTAGTTCTGTGATATATGCTGTTGGAATTTCAATTGGCATTGCATTGAATCTGTGTAGCAGTTTTGGTAGTATGGCCATTTTCACTATGTTGATTCTTTCTACCCAGGGGCAGGGGATATCTTTTCATTTTCTTATATCCTCTTTGATCTCTTTTTTCAGAGTGCTTCAGTTTTCATTGTAGAGGTCTTTTGCTTCTTTCATTAGATTGAATCCTAGATACTTTATGCTTTTGGATTGCTATTGTTTCCCTCATTTCTCTCTCAGTGAGTCTGTGATTTGTGTACAAGAAGGCTATTGATTTTTGAGCATTGACCTTGTATCCAGCTACTCTGCTAAAAGTGTCAATTAAGTCTAGAAGTCTTTTGGTGGAATTTTTTGGGTCTTCAATGTAGAGTACCATATCATCAGCAAATAATGACAGTTTAACTTCTTCCTTTCCTATCTTTATTGCTTTAATTTCTTTCTCTTGTATAATTGCTGTGACTAATGTTTCCAGAACTATATTGAAGAAGAGTGGTGATAGTGGGCATCCTTGTCTTGTTCCTGATTTTAACATGAACATTTTCAGTTTTTGGTCATTTAATATGATGTTGACTGTTGGCTTTTCACAGATAGCCTTTATTAAGTTGAGATATAGACCATCTATTCCAATTTTTTGCAGGGTTTTTATCATGAATGGGTGTTGAATGTTGTCAAATGCTTTTTCTGCATCTATCAACAGAATCATGTGGTTTTTGTCATTGGCTCTGTTAATATAGTGTATTACATTTATTGACTTACATATGTTGAACCATCCTTGCATCCCTGGAATAAATCCAACTTGGTCAGAATGTATGATCTTCTTGATGATCCTCTGTATTCTGTTTGCTAGTATCTTATTAAGGATTTTTGCATCTATATTCATTTAGGAGATTGGCCTGTAGTTCTCTTTTTTTAGTTGGGTCTTTCCCTGGTTTGGGATGAAAGTAATACTTTCCAGGAATTAATTTAGAAGTATTGCTTTCTTTTCAATTTCACTGAAAAGTTTAAAGAGTAGTGGCAGTATTTCTTCTCTAAATGTCTTGTAAAATTCAGCAATGAATCCATCAGGATCTGGGCTTTTCTTTGTTGGTAAAGTTTTAATTACATTTTTAATTTCACTGATTATAATAGGGGTGTTCAAAATTTTTTTATCTTCCTCGTTCAACTTTGGTAATTCATAAGTATCTAGAAATCTGTCCATTTCTTCTGTGTTTTCCATTGTATCAGAGTACAGGTTCTCAAAGTAGGTATTGATGATCCTCTGAATTTATGTTGGATCTGTTGTGACTTCACCTTTTTCATCCCTAATTGCGTGGATCTGAGCCTTTTCTTCCCTTTGTTGATAAGGTTAGCTAAGGATTTATCAATTTTATTTATTCTTTCAAAAAACCAACTCTTCGATTCATTTATTTTTTGTATCGTTTTCTTAGTTTCCATTGCATTGATTTCTGCTCTAATCTTTATAATTTCCTCTCTTGTATGAGCTTTGGGGTTTTCTTGCTCTTCTTTTTCTAGGAGTCTAAGATTATCATTAGGTTGTTTATTTGAGCTCGCTCTGTTTTCCTAGTGTGGGCATTCAATGCTATGAATTTTCCACGTAGAACTGCTTTCACTGTGTCCCATAGATTCCTGCATATTGTATTGGTATTATCATTTATTTGTAAAAACTGTCTAATTTCTTCTTTAAATTCCTCTGTGACTCATTGATTGTTCAGGAGAGTGTTGTTCAATTTCCATGTGTTTGTGAAGTTTCTACGGTTTCTTATGCTATTGATCTCCAGCTTGATTGCACTATGATCTGATAATATACAGGGGATAACTTCGATTCCTTTGCATTTATTCAAACCTGTTCTATGAGTTGGTATGTGGCCTATTTGGAGAATGACCCACGTGCAGCCAAAAAGGATGTATAGTCTGATTTTGTGGGGTGGAACACTCTATAGATGTCTATTAAGTCCATATTTCAAGAGCTTGGTTCAGTTCTAGTATTTCGTTGTTGATTTTTTTCCTCTATGATCTGTCTATTTGTGATAGTGGAGTATTTAGATCCCCCACTAAAAGTGTATTACTGCTTATTTGGTTTTTCATGTTACTTAATATTTGTTTTATATAGTTTGGGGCATTAATATTTGGTGTATATATGTTTATGATTGTGATCTCTTCCTCTTCAATTGTTCCCTTTACAAGGATGTAGTGGCCTTCTTTGTCTCTCTTAATCAGTTTTGGTTTGAAATTTACTTTGCGAAGAAGATAGCTATCCCTGCTTTTTTCTGGGCTCTGGTAGCATGGGGAATTGTTTTCCATCCTTTCACCTTCAGTCTATGGGCTTCTTTTTGCCCTAGGTGTGTTTCTTGTATACAACATATTGTTGGATTTTGCTTCTTAATCCATTCTGCCAGTCTGTTCCTCTTGATTGGTGAATTGAGGCCATTGACAATGATGGTTATAACTGATATGTACTGACATTATTGTCATGTTATTGTCCTTTTGTTGGCTCTTTTTACTTTTTCCCCCTCTCCTTTTAGTTTCTTGCCTTGCCTATTTGATTTGGTCTGTTGGGCCTCATGGTGTTGTGACCTTCACTGTCTTTTTCTAGGATATTGTTTAGAATTCCTTGTAGTGCTGCTTTGGTGTTCAGGAAGTTTCTCAGGTGTTCTTTGTCACGGAAGTATCTTATTTCCCCATCCATTTTGAAAGAGAGTTTTGCAGGATACATCAGTCTAGGTTGGAGGTTGCTTTCTTTTAGGACTTGAAATACCTCACTCCAGGCTCTCCTTGACCTGAGGCTTTGTGTTGAAAAGTCTGCTGTGATTCTAATGGGCTTTCCTTTGCATGTGATTTGTTTCTTTTCTCTTACTGCTTGTAGCATTTTATTCTTCTGTTGGGTTTCTGGGATCTTGATTATTATTTGGTGTAGATTTTTTTTTTTATCATGGCTAGTTGGAGTCCTATGCCTCACTTATCTGTATGTCAAATTCTTCCCCTCTGTTAGGGAAATTTTCTGCCATTAATTCTGTGAACAGCTTTTTAAAGTCATTAGTATTTTCTCCTGCTACTTCATGGATTCCTATCAGTCTTATGTTATTCTTCTTTGCATCATCTTGGAGATGTTGGATCAATTTGTCATAATCCCTTACTGAATTTAAGAAACCTCTTTTTTCATGGTCACTGACTGCAATTCTATCATCTGTATCTGAAATTCTATCTTCACATTCTTTTATTCTGCTGCAAAAACTTTCAGTAATCTCCTGGATATCTGTTTGAATCTGTTTCCTGGATTCCATTTCTTTCCTATGTTGGGCATTCATTGTTTCCATTTCTTTCTTATGCTGGGCCTTCGTGGCTTCTATCATGGTCCTGAGCTCATCTGTTTTTTTTGTCAGTTTCTGCTCTAGAGTCTCTAATCATGACTTTCATTTTACTCACCATCTCTAGGGTTATCTGGGAAATTATTTCTGTTTTTAATTTTTCTAGAGTCTGATTGATCTGTTTTGTTATTTCCTGTGCTATGGGTTCAGGGTGTCCTGCTGGTTCACTCTCAGACTTTTCATCCTCATTTTCCCTACTGTTTGCCATTGGTGAACTGGAAGTCTGTCTTTGTGTCTTGCTTAAGTGTTTTCTCAGTTTTATTTTTGTTGTTGCGTTGTCCTTGTTTTAATTTCTGGGTTATTACTTAAATCTTCCTGATATAGTTGGGCTTTAGCTTTTGAGTCTCTAATGACTCATAGACATTCTCGTTTTCATAATATCAGAAAAAACAACTAATTAAATCAATCACAACCCTTTAGCCCAATTGATACAATCAGCAACACATTAGGATCAAACGCAACTTACAAATTAACCACTTGTGGTGGTTATTAATCTATCACCTTTCAACCATGTGAATTAAATTGAAATCAAGAAGCAGCCCAAAATATGTTTGCAGTGAATAAACTCTTCAATATAGCATCTTTACCATTTAGGATGGGGGTGTAGATAGAGTTAGGATGAGAGGAGTAGATAAGTAAAAGAATTGGGGAAGGTTTCAATTGAAACCAGAGGACATAGGATGACCACACAAACTTTAGGAAACTGTTAAAGTCAAAAGGGAAAGACAGAGTGCAAGAATAAGGACAAGAATATAACCACTTTATATTAATAGGGGCTCACTTTCCTTTGAAACTATTGACCCTTGGGTGAAGGAAAATGAGAGAAGAAAACATAAAGAAAAAAGAAAAATGATAAAAGAAGAAATCCAAGTTAGGGCAGGAACAGAAACAGAAAGGGAAATGAGGAATAATATGGGGGAGCAAGAGACTGAGTTGGGAAAAAGAGGACAAAGAAAAGAATTTGCAGAGTGGAATGAGGAAAATAAAGAAGAAAAAGAATCTGAAGGGCCTCTTTCAGACTATATCTCTGCTGTCAAAATATACAATGTGTGCTGCCATTGTATATGGTACATCTTGATTCATTTTTTTTCCCCAATTCCCTCCTCTCCCTTCAAACTTTCTTACCCTTCTTATATACAAAACCTTTGTTTCCATTTTTTCCTTCTCTTCTTTTTTCTTTTCCCTTCCTTCTTTTCCCTCTCCCCCCTTCCTAGTTCCCCTTTCCTTTTGAACAATTTCTTTCTATTTCACATTATCTATTATGCATTAGGGTGTTTACCTTTTCAGTTCCTCACACCAGAGACAATGCAATGTTTATACATGTGTCTGATTTATTTCACATGAGTATAGTCTCAAGGTGCATCCATTTAGCTGTAAATGTCTCGTTTATCTTTCTTTATGGTTGAGTAGTACTCCATTGTATAGAAAAGCCATATCTTTTTCCATTCATTGGTTGATGGGCATTTGGGTTCTTTCCAAGATTTAGCTATTATAAACTGTCACTTTGAACATGGATGCACATATATCATTGTGGTATGATGCTTTTAATCATTTCAGGAAGATATCCAGAAGGTTAATATCTGGGTCAAATGAACCCCTTAATCCTAATTTTTTGAAGAATCTCTACATTGATTTCCACAGTGGTTGCACCAGTCTACATTCCCACCAACAATGGAGCAGTGTTCCTTTTTCCTCATAGCCCTGCCAACATTTGTTTTTTGTTGTTGTTGTTTTTTGTTTTGTTTTGTTTTGGTACCGGGGATTGAACTCGGGTCTTTGCGCTTGCAAGGCAGTCCACCAAACCGCTGAGCTAAATCCCCGGCCCAGCATTTGTTGATATGCTTGTTGTCTTGAACATCAATTGCTTTAGTGTTTTCCAAATTATATTTTGGGAGATTCACATCACTAATGGTAGCTAATGGCCTCTAGTTTTATTTGTATTTCTTTAACCAACATTTTGCTTTATAATATGGACTTGGAGAGCTTTTAGGTACATATGAAGTAAATGTGCACAATAATCAGTGAGAAAAGTTCAGTGTTATGAGTGAATTCTGGAGGATTTGTCATTTGGTTAAACAGCTCTTTTTAAAAAAAATTATCTTGATTGTTGACGAGAGATAAAATAAGAAATCCTAGCCAGGTGTGGTGGTGCACAGCCTGTAATCCCAGCACTCAGGGAGGCTGAGGCAGGAGGATCGCTGTGAGTTCAAGATCAGCCTGGGCTGCATACTGAGTTCCAGGTCAGTCTCAACTGCTTAGTGAGACCCTGTCTCAAACAAACAAACAAACAAACAACAAACAAGAAATCCTGATATTGAAATATGTATCACAAACTAATGGAAGAGTTTTAGTAATAATTCTACTGGTATATCATAAGGTAGTTCTGGGTTTTTATTTCATATTTTGAGGGTTCACTCTGATGTTTTATAAAGTGGTTGTGTTGTTTTGAATTCCTACCAACAGTGCGTAGGTTTTCCAATTTCTTTTCATCATGCCAACACTTGTTGTGCGGGATTCTAAAAAAATGCATAGCAGCCATCTTGACAGGTATGAGATGGAATTTTGTTTTTAGTTTTGAGTTGCATTTTCTTGTTGATTAGTGATGGTAAGCATCTTTTCATGTGCTTTTTGGCTATTTTCATATCTACTTTGGAGAAGTGTCTATTCAGGTTTTTGTACATTTTTTGAGTCAGACTAATACAGTTCTGTATATATTACAGATTTTATCGTGTATAAGATGTATGGCTTACAAGTAGTTTCTTGCATTCCATGAGTTGTCAGTTTACTCCATTCATATCTCTTGATGCACAAAATTGTTTTAAAAGTTTAAAAATTTTCCTGAAGTCTGATCAGTTGACTTCTTTTTTGTTGCCTTTGCCTTTGGTGTCATCAAGAAAGTCAACACTACACTAAATGTAGTGTCCTATGCCTGTTGTCTCAGCACTTGGGAGTCTGAGGCAGGAGGAGTGAGGGTTCAAGACCAGCCTGGCTAGTGACACCCAGTCTCAGTAAGTAAGTAAGTAAGTAAGTAAGTAAGTAAGTAAGTAAATAAATAAATAAATAACAGCACTGTTTTATCCCATGGCACCACCACCAACAACAATGATAACAATCCTGCAAATTTACCTCAAACTAATCTTCATTCTATTACATTATTACATTTATCCAATTAATATTCTCAAGTACCATAACAAAGAGTTCTTAGTGCTTCAAAAATCAATATGTTGGCCAGAGATTTAGCTCAGTGGTTCCCCACCTGCCTCACAAGCACAAGGTCCCCAGTTAGATCGCCAGTACCCCCCAAATCAATATTTATTTTAAAAGAAGGAAATATAGAGACATTTATACCCGGTTTGTTTTTCTCTGTTGAGAATAAAGAATATACAGAACTGGATTTTTTTTTGTTTTCAGAGAAAATCACCAGTTAATAGCTGAGAACTTCCTTCCTAATGTTGTTTTTCAACAATAAAATACAAAAATTAAAATAATTTTATTTTTAATGTTCAAACTTTTAAAATTTTTTCTAATATATATGTATATATTTTTTTAAATTTTCTAATATTTCAGAAAATGAGTTTTGTCTATTTTTGAGGTAGTTGCTTGCTGTTGATTTAACCCCTCATCTTAGTATATACTTGATTTCCAAACTGAATTCAACCTACTTTATCATTACAATGTTGTTTTAAAATTATGGTTTTCTGTACATAATTTTTAAAAATTATAGTGAGTAATTTCTTAAATAAGAGAAGGTAAAGTTTTTGCCTTTATATATTGTGAAAATTTTGATAGTGTATTAAAATGTATATTAAATTAAAACATGGAATACTTAGAATTAAGATATGGATCAAAAGCAAAATGTTTTAAAATTAAAATCGCTTTTTGTTATATACCATGCAAAAATGATGACTTTTTAATTCCTAAGAAACGGGAAATTATGAGTCATTAATAGAATGCATTGAATGAACTTGATAACTACATCAAGCAGTATGTGCATTTTTTCAGTTTTTATTTTTATTGCACATTTCACAGTATATAATGATTGTACACCTCATGTGGAGTTGGTACAGGTACACAACACATTTGATCTTCCATTCTGTTCTCCTCCTTTCCTCTCCATCTCTTGGTCCCTTGCATTTGCAAAAGATCTCCCATTTCCTGGTATCTACCCTCTACTTTGCTCTTTACCTATATTTTGGGATTCTTATATAAGAGGAACCATGTGATGTTTAAACTTGTGTGTGTGATTTGTTTTACTTAAGATTATGGTTTCAGGTGCATTTCTTTTTCTACAAATGACTCAAGTTTCCCCTTTCTCGCACAGAAATACTCCATTATGTATAAATAGCACATTTTCTTTATCCAGTTATCCATTGTTGGATGTGTAGGCTATTTCTAAGATGTGGCTGTTATGAATTATACAGCTAAAAACATGGGTATGCATGCATCATTGTAATATGATGACATGATGTCTTTAACTCTTTTGTGAACATACCTAGAAAAGGAATAGCTGGGTCAAATGGAATTTTAGTTTTATTTTATTTTAAGAATCTCCATACTGATTTTTATAATGGTTGTGTTAGTTTACATTCCCAATGACAATTAGGGTTCCTTTTTCCTTGCAATTTCGCAAGTGTTTGGTATTTGATTTCTTGACAATAGCCATTCTTTCTGAAGTAAAATGGAATCTCAATGTTGTTTTAATTTGCATTTCTCAAATGGCCAGAAATGTTGAACTTTTTAAAATGTATTTATTTGGCAATTATACTTCCGACAAGTGTTTATTCACTTAAATTGCTTTTTTTTCTTTTTTGTACCAGGGATTGAACTCAGGACTTTGTGCCTGCAAGACAGGCAGCGGAACCACTGAGCTAAATCCCCAGCCCTAAATTGCCATTTTTTATTGGGTCTTTTATTTTGGAGGGCTAATTTTTTTTAGTCCTTTATGTATTTTATATATTAGCCTTCTGTCTGAGGAATAGCTGGCAAAAATTTTTTGCCATTCTGGAGATTCTCTTCACTTTGTAGATTATTTTTTGTTGTTATTTCTGAAAGCCTTTTAATTTGATGTGATATCATTTGTTAATTCTTGGTGCTATTTTGTGCAACAAGGTTCTGTTTAGAAAGTCCTTGTTTATGCCCGTGTCTTCAAGAATTTTACATAGTTCACCTTCCAATGGGTTAAGTGCTTCTGTTTTAACATGAAGGTCTTCGATCCATTTTGATTTTGGTTTAGTACATGGTGAGAGATAGGTAGATGGCATATGCTGGAGGAAAGAGAGTCAAGACAATAAGCTTGGATATTGGGTAGTTTTCCTTCTTTTCCATACCAGCCTCTTCTCTTCCACTACATTTAGAAAGTTGAACTACATGAGCAAGCAGAGAGAATGTTCCCAGAGTCAGACAGTGCACTGACATACCTTGCATAGCAGTGAGCTGCTGACTTTGATACACAGGCAAGGCTGGCCAAGATTGGTGCGGAACTTGGGCTGGTGACGCATCTCTGTCAACATGCTATTTTAACTCTTGGATTAATATTTTCCCCCTGTCTCTCAGGTCTACCCTTTAGGAGTTATCTTGGGGCTTACATTTGCCAAGATTGGATAACCATTCATCACAGCACTCATTATGCAAGTTCATCCCTACTCTACAGTTCTTATTTTTAAATTTTATTTTATTTCTAATTGACAAATAATTATATATATTTATGGGGTACAACACATTGTTTCAACACATGTACACATGGTGGAATGATTGAATTAAGTTAATTAATATATCCAGCACCTTGTATACTCATCAGTTCTTTGTGATGAGAATATTTAAAATCCTCTCAGCAATTTTGAAGCATACAATATATTACTATTAACTAGAATTGCCATGCTATGCAGTAGATCACCAAAACTTATTCTCCTGTCTAACTGAAACTTTGTAGTCTTTTGGCCAACATATCCCCTTTCCTTGTCAACCACATTCCTACTTTCCTCCCACCAGCTTCTCTAACCCACAGTTCTGCTGACCAGATGTCTGGTGCAAGAGAAACAGGTGTCATCTCAGTCTAGATCTGCAGGATTAGAAAATATATCCATTTCAGTTCGTCTCTGGTTTCTTCAGACAGCCTTCTCATACCACTGCTACCAAGCATACCTCCACTTTTGCACGGCTAGCTATGAGATCTCTATAGGAACAGTGCAACTTAAGATGTTAATTTTCCTAAAACCACTCAAAAAGGTTATGAAGTCCCTAAAGTCTTAGAAACATGCCTCTTTTTAAAAAAATGAGATGGTGCCAGGTACGGTGTTGCACACTTATAATCCCAGAATATGGGAGGCAGAGGCAGGATTGCCACAAGTTTGAGGTCAGCTTGGACTGTGGAGTGAGACCTTGTCTCAAAAAACAAACAAAACAAAACACCCCAAGAAATCCTCTCTATAAACTTTCCTAGGAAGTTTCACATTCTCTAATCCACAGCTTTATTGCATGCATCATGTTGCCCAGTTGGGGACGAATTATAAATTATGTCACTTTTGCAGGCACTGAGGTCCTTTGTTAGTGGGCTGTCCTATTAAAGGAGGCCTTCACTTAGCTGTCCAGAGAGATAATATCCAAGGAGAGATAGACAAAGCACTCAGGAATCGAAATATCATGCCAACACTGGACAATAATAAACCTAGTTTCAAAGTGACTACTAAAATAAAAGATTACTCTTAAAATTGATTGCTTGGTTAGGTTTATAGAAAAATAAGTTGAAGGGCCAGAGATGTAGCTCAGTGGCACTGCACCTGCTTGTCAAGCTCAAGGTCTTGAGATCTATCCCCCTATCACTGGTACCAAAAAAAAAAAAAAAAAAAA
>NW_022900948.1:28479150-28508792 GCF_012274545.1 Fukomys damarensis | reverse complement strand
CACTGGTACCAAAAAAAAAAAAAAAAGAAACAGTGGAAAAAAAGAAAAAGAATTTCATATAAAAACCATACTTTCACTGTTTTACTTGGTTTCTGTTGCTGTTGTTACTGTTGTCTTTGCTGAACTGTAGACTTTATGAGAGAAGAGATTATCGCTTTTCTTTACCATGTGTTCATACCTTACACATATTAGATGCTAAGTAATGATACTGATTAGTAAAGGGGAAGAAAAGATAGGTTAATCAAAATTGAAAACAAGTTTTCAACATGTAAAGAAATAAAGACCAGCACTAATAGACTTATAAAAATTTATTTTCCAAAGCATTATGTAGAGGTCTAAATAGAAAAACTTTGGACTAAACAGCAAAAGGTAGAAGACATAGAAAAAATAAAATGCAATAAATGTTTGAGTTAATGGATATATTAATTTCCCTAATTTGATTATTACACCACAGTACACATGTATTCAAATATCACCATCACCTATAAATATATACAATTATTTTGTCAATTAAAATAAAAATAAGTACTACAATAAAAAGAAAAATGCAAAACAGAAGCTTAAAGACAAAACATATTAGTGGGTAAAATTGTTTTATTAAAAGAAACATCTTCATCAGGTGAATTTTTAAAAATTCTGTTATTTATTTGACATAATATCATTTTTTTGGGACAGGTTTCTCTCTCTTGCCCAGGCTGGCCTTGAACCCCTACACACAAGCAATCCTCTTGCCTCAGCCTCCTGAGTAGCTTGGACTGTGGGTACATGGCACCGCACCTGGCTTATATTTAATATCTTATAAATAAAATTTATTTTTAAAACAAGATACATGTCTGGCATTAAAAAATGTCTGCAGTTGTAAAATCAGAAACCATGAACAGAATCAGTGTTAGAGGTGGTAGAATTTCAAAATCTTTATGAATAATGTATTTAAGGTACATCCAAAAAGAACACAGAAGAGGCAATATGGAAAATATGAAGATAGAAAGGTATCCTAATGATAATAGTTAGCAATTAGGAGCATTTCTTTTTCTTCCTTTTCTTTTCATCTTCCCACAGCAGCTTTATTAAGGTAAAATCAACAATTGAAAATCGTGGGCCAGGGATTTAGCTCAGGGGTTCCTTGGCCTGCCTTGCAAGCGCAAGGACCCGAGTTCAATTCCCGGTACCCCCCCAAAAAACCCCCCAAAATGATTGAAAATCGTATACATTAAAATATCATGATATGGGGCTGGGGATTTAGCTGAGTGGCGCTGTGCCTGCCTCATAAACAGAAGGTCTTGAGTTCGATCCCTGGTACCAAAAACAAAACAAAACAAAAAAACGCTAAGGTATCCCTCGAGCAGAACAGTTCTGTCAATGACACCTCAGTAAAGCTGTGTGTGTGGGTGATAAGACCAACGCATGCTCAAGCAAGCAGAGTGCCTCAGAAGGCTCCCACATCGTACCATCTCTGCTTGAAGAGCAAACGACACCCAGACAGACACAGCCAGCGCTGCTCAGAGCCCATTCTGGTTTTGGCCGTGTAGCTGTAGATCTGAAAAGCACTCCGTAGTAGCATTTAAAAAAGAAATGAATATAACAGGTAAAGTCCTTTCCTGCCAGGCACGAGGTAGGCATTTTCTGTGAGCCAGACAATTTTGCCATTCGTAGTAGAAGCGAAGCTTGGCTTTCACTTCTTGGTTTCCATTTTAGTTAAAAATTTAGGTTCAATTTCCTTCTGGTCCATCAATGCAACGTCTTGTACCCAGAGGCTTAATAAAAGCTGTCAGCAGAATTTAGGTCCCAACACTAACAGCTTTTGTCACTTTGCACCACTATGTGTAGCTGTAAATTTGCTACACTTATTGATGCATCATCGGGTTCAAGATCACCATTTTTAAAACATACTTCCCCTTTGGGTCTTGATAGCAGTCATCACAAAATTGTTTCCAGAATATGAAAGGATGAGTCAATCTATCTTATGATTATTGGCCGGACATAGCAGCCACTCAGTGCCCCCTTGTCCTTGGCCTCCTGGACTAAAGACAAATTAGCGCAGCAGATAGGCGGTTTCCTTTGTGGTCTCTAAATTAGCCGTTCAGGAGTAGACTCCCGGTGAAATCAGTGCTCAGGAGCACAAGGCACAGTGTGACAGAAGGGCCACGGTGGCAGCCTGAGATGGTGGCTCTGGCTCCCAGCCCCTCCTCCCCAGCTCAGGTGAAACAGTATCACCGTCACCTCTAGCTCCAGCTGAGCCTGCAAGCAGCACAAGGTTGCCATGGCAAGCACACACACGCCCGGGCACACACACACACACACACACACACACACACACACACACACAAACTGATCCCAAAGGACCCTCCAGATCTGAGAATTCTCTGCCTACAATGCTGAGGGAGGCAGGTGTCGGGATGGCTGTCCTTGCCAAGCTCAAGCCCAGGCCAGACTGTTTTCTAAAAATCAAAATATATATTGTGTAAAAGAGATCTAGCCAAACATCTTCTCTATGAGGTTAAAAGGCAGAAGGGAAGGCAAAGTAAGGTCAATTGTAAGCAAGAGTTGACTAGACAAAAAAGATTAAAGCAAAAGAAGTTACATCAATGAAAACTTATTCTTCATAAATTAGATTATGAACTGCTACTCACTGAATGACATTATCGAAATATATAGAGGTAAAGTGGTTAAAATATAAAATGGTACAAATGCAAGGAAGCCTGGCAGAACCACTATAATAATGGGACACTTAAAACACTGTTTATTGCAGAATAAATGAGAAAAAGGAGATTCATTTATTTGATGATATTTGGTGCACATGTACCACAGACAGAAACTGTTCTAGATTCTAGAGGCTCATTTGTGTGCAGAACAGGCATGATTCTTGTTCTATTAAATGACATCAAATGGCTGGGTTTGGTGGCACATGGTTGTAATCCCAGTATTTTCGGAGACTGAGGCACGAAGATCTCAAATTTGAGCCTAACCTGGGCAACTTAGTGGCTTATTGAAACTCTGTCTCAAAACATTAAAAAAAGAAAAAGGACTTGAAATGTAGCTCAGTGTAAAGATCCTGGATTCAATCCACAGTAGAACACACACACACATACACACACACAAACACACAAGCATGCACATAGGATATCAGAGTACAAAACTGATGGAATAATAAGAGTAATGATTAGTACCAGAGAGATGTAAAGAGTACCACGTGAAAGATAGAACTGAATGACTTAGTCTTGGAGTCTAAGAAAGTTAACTTACAGAAGCCAGTTTTAAGTGGAGACCTAAATGCTGAGCTTGAAGAAGTTAACCAGATGAAGGTAGGGAAGAAGAGGGAAGAGGATGTTTAAATTCCTGTTGATAAAAGAAAATATAGTGTGAATTCAAGATATTAAAGTTTTACATCTGCCTAGCGTGTACAGTGAGGAACTGAAGGATGAGAGTTGAGGGTACATTTATAAGTACATGGAGGACTTGTCAACTGGTTAGAATTTTCATAAGGGCAATAGGGAGCCAGGTAAAAGTCTCTTGCAAAGGGAAAAACATAGTTAAGTTTGTCTCTTAAAATCATCACTGTAAGGGCTAAATCAGCTCAGTGGTTCTGCCGCCTGCCTCATAAGCGCAAGGTCCCGCGTTCAATCCCCAGTACCAAAAAAATAAAAATAAAATAAAATAGATCACTCTATCAGTCACAAGAGAATGGAGGAGACATTGCGAGTACTATGAAAGCCAGCTGGGAGGCTAAGGCAGATTTCCTATCCATGTCAAGAGAAGGAGGTTTCTTCATCTCCCTACCTTCGGGTGAGCCTAAGACTCCTCTGAACAGTAGAATCTGGAAGAAGTCACATTTGCCAGTTACAGCACCCAACTGGACTGGTATTTTCCAGTTCCCGTCCCTTAGAGCCCTGCCTCCCTGTAAGGAATGTGAGTACCCTGAAGGCAATGTGCTGTGAGAAGCCTGAGGCGTGCGAGCAGAGCCTGGAGAATTAGACACCATGTGACGGGAAAGAGAACAAGGTGTTCTGAGTGCCAGATGGTGAGCGAAGAAGACAGCTTTCAAGGGGGTCCTTCACCTTCCGATGGTACAGCCAATGCCATGTAGGTCAGAGATAAGCTGCTTAGCCAAACCCTTCATGAGTTCCTGGCCCACAAAATAAGAAGCCAAATAAATGATTGTTTTTAGCAGCTCTGCTTTGGCATAAATTGTGCTGCAGTGATAGATAAGCTAGAACAATGAGGGAAAGAAAGACTTGGCAGAAGTTCACTGTGTTAGTCTGCTTTTCATTTCCATAACAACTACCCAAGCGAATTAACTTACAGCAAGAAAGGGTTTATTCTGGCTCATGGTTTTGGAGGTTCATGATCAAATGGCCCTTATGCTTTTGGGCTTCTCCTGAGGCTGAACATTATGGTGGAACCTTGTGATGGAGTGAAACTGCTCACTTCATGGCTAAGGAATTGAAAGAGGAAGAGACCAGAGTCCCACAGTCCTCCTCAGGAGCATGACCTCGTGACCCAAAGACTCCCATGTAGGCCATTATGGGACATTTAAGATTCAAACTACGACAGTGAGGTTTATGGTTTTTACGGCAGGGCCTTTCTCTAAAATAGAAGATGGTAAGTTCAGCTGTGTTTTATTGGTCCATGAACAACTTTTGTGTAGTTTCTAGTAGGTGTATAAGTGATGAGTACAGAAGGCCCAGTAGAGAAAATGGAATCTCAGGAATGTCAGCATTTGAGGGAGAAGCTGGCAAGAAGGCCACAGAGGAGAAGCCAAATGCCAGAAGAGTGTGGAGATTCAGAAACGAAGAGCAGAACAAAGTCTCAAGAGAGAAGAGTGCACAATGTCACTGGCTGAAGACAGATCGAGACCTTCATGGACCCCAGGTGTCCATGGATTCACAATACAAGCGTAGCTTTAGGGAGAAGCCAGATCTAGCCTGATAAGGAATGGAGGGCAGGTGAGGCATGAAGAAGGGAGTATAGATAACATACAAGACCAGTTTACTATAGAAAACAGGAAAAATAGGGGCTAATTTAAAATAGGGTAATGGTTGATTGATTGATGCCTTTTTTTTTGACAAGGAGGTGGTGTCACACACAAGTAATATTAGCACTTGGGAGGCAGAGGCAGGTGGGTCACAAGTTTGAGCCCAGCTTGAGCAACTTAGGGACTTGATGAGACTCTGTCTCAAAATAAAAAAATTAAAATAGCGCAGAGCTGTAGCTTAGTGAAGTGGCCCTAGGTTCAATCTCTACCATTTCCAGTAACACACACACACACACACACACACACACGCATGCACATTTACTCATGTCCATTTCTTCTGTTATAACTGTTCAGCTGTCTTCTGGCTTATCAAATTGCTGTAGGATGTACTAGTGTCTCCAACCTCAGGTGTTTCTTGGGCAAAGATCATTTTATTTTTTCTTGGCTCCCTACTTTCTCTTACTCCTAGATCATGTACCATTCCTCTGTAGGGTTTGCGTTCTTAAAATATAACATCTGAATAATTCTCTAAAATTCTCCTCATTGTTGATTTATGCCTTTTGATAAAGTCTTTTCACTTTTTTTTAGTGAAGAGAGAAACATGTATGTGTTGAATCTGCGTGTTTAATTATAATCCTTTGCCTAAGGAGTATTAATAGCACCAATTATTTGGCCACAAAGGAAACGATCTTACATTACCCAAAGCACAAATCTTACAGGCCAGATTGTTTGATGGCAACCAAAGAGGAGAGATGAAAATAAAAGAACGAGGCATGCTGTGTTTTGCTACTCAGGCTTACCAGGACTCAGCTGTGGCCTGAAATAAGATACAGTGATTTTGGTGTGAACAAAGATTTTCTTTTTCCTCACTGTCATCTGGTACTTGCAGCTGCTAAGGGGCAAGTGTCAAATTGGGGGACAGTTGGTGTCAATGAGGAAGCAGGCTTGAGGCAGATGGTCAGTCAGCTGGCTAAATCCATGGTCAGTCAGCTGATTGAATCGGGGCCCTAAGTTTGGTTGGCGCTCTTCTGGCTGAATGAAATCTCCAGGGCTTATCATAAGCCATAGGAAGACAGGGATCAACCCTTGAAACAGTGTAGGAAACAGGATGGAAACAGGGGAAAGGTGTAAGTTCTTATTGAATGTGGAGAGATTGCCTGTTTTGCGGATGAGGGCTGAGGAGCCTGATTAGAAATGCCAGTAACAACAGAGCTCGCAAATGCTGTTAGGGTGGATAAAGACATCTCACCACTCCTCCTGGGGATCTCTTACAGAGAGGTGTCATGAAAGTGCAGTCAAGTTCTCAACCTTTCCACACTGGGGGACTGGGGAAGGGCTTGTCTTTATAGGAGTGGACCCACTTATAGGGCATGAGGCATGGACTGAGGCGGCAGTCCAGCACCTCGGGACTCCAGGGTCTGTATGTTTTGCCCTGTTGGGTTACTCACATTGCTGAATTGTGCAGAGAACTGTATGATGGAGTGAGAAAGTGTGGGTGTCATTGTTTAAACATGAAGCTCTCCAAGGGAGCAATGTTTAGAGGTGGGGACCATAAGGGCACAAACACCAACAGTGAATTAATACGTTGATAAGATTATGACCTCGAATGGGCTCTGAGGAAGTGTGTCCTGGTTGGAGGGTGTAGGTCACTGAGAATGTGCCTTTCAAGGGTATATTCTGCCCCCAGCCCCTTCCTCTGTCTCTCTCTGTCTCTCTTTCTCTCTCTCTCTTGCTCTTTCCAAACCCTCTCTGCTTCCTGACTGCCATGAAGTGACCAGCTTTCTCCACCATGCCCCTCCCGTGATGTTTCTACTATGGAACCATGGAAATACCGAGCAAAAATAAACCTTTTGTCCTTTAGGCTACGTATATCAGTACTTGATCATAGCAATGAAAAACTGGCCGATGCATTAGGGATGTATTTTATCTCTGCAGTTCTTCAACTTCTGATAAAAACAAATAACTAGGTATAAATTATCCTAGGCACATCCAGAGATCCTTGATACCATTAGTTAGTAAGAGAATGCAGATTAAAACCACAACCAGAGATCGCTTTCTTTCCACCAGGATGGCTATACTGATTAAAGGAAGACAGATAATAACAAGTGTTGGTGAGAGTGTAAAGAAATTACAGTTTCATCTGTTGTTGATAGGGATATGAAATGGTCAGGTTATTTTGGGAACAGTTTGGCAGTTCCTCAAAATATTTAATATATAATTACCATACAGCCCAGGATAGTAGGCAAGACAAAGTTCCCCTACATACTAGTGGACTAATTCCCAGAAACCATGGACAGCAAAATAGTTCACATACACAACTTACAGCAGAAAAGCATTTATCTTGGATACAGACTCAGATGTTTTGGTGCATAGTCCGCTGGCCCCAAGGCAGAAACACTATGACGAAGGACTTGGTGAAGGACATTTGCTCATCTCAGGGAAGACAGGAAGCAAAAAGAACAGGAAGAACCTTGGCAACTTCTTTAGTACCTGTGAGGGTTAAGCTTCATCGTCAACTTGACTGGATTGAGAGATGCGTAGATTATAAAGCGCACTTCTGGTTGTGTCTGGGTGGTCACTCTGGTGTGACCTGGGGACTGTATCTGGTCACTGGCCTCGCTAGCACTTTTCTTGTGCTCTGCTTCTGGGCCACCATGAAGTGAGTATCTGCTTCGCCACACCTCTCATGATGTTTCTGTCATAGAAGCAGCTGATCATAGACTGAGGTATGCATTTATTTCAGGTGTGGGGGCCCAGATGCCTGTGAGCTCTGCAGTGCAGCCGAGCCTCAAATGCAGCCACGATCATGACACTCAATTGTAGTTTCTACTTTAGCAGAAAAAGTTCTAGCTAGATCAATAAAAGTATGTTTATGCTTCTTGAGAAAAGCAAGACTGTTCCTTGACCTTTTGGAAAAGAAACATGGATAAGAGAACAAGGAAACAATTGTAATAATGCTTGCTTTTGTGTTGCTGAGCTATATAAGCATGCGAATAAAGTGCAGAAGGAAGAAGGCCTCCTCTCAAAAAACTATGTATTGGTCTCTTTTGTCTTTTAAGCCTCACTCCCCCATTCAGGTGCTGTTCGATTGTGACGGCTGGACCACCACATTCAGGGATGCTCTCTGAAACCAGCCAGAGAGAGGAAGTTCACAGAAAGCACCTGGGGCTTCAGTGAAAAGGAAGAATTGAATTGAATCCTGCATGGAGGAGCTTGGAAAGCCAAGATGAGCCCAAATATCAAGTCCACGGGACCACGTGGAGAATGGGAAGTAGATGCAAAGACAAGAGTCTAAAGATGTGATCAGAGGCAAGACAGGAGCCATCAGATTTAGGAGGAACGTGTGAAGAAAACATAGCAGAAAGGAGCATTTTGTAAAAGAACTGCAACAAAGGCCTTGGGTGGGAAGAGAGCTCTCAAAGACCATCAAGCCTCTCTTCTCCGCCATCTCTCCACCACATATGTCGTGCTGTGAGTGTTCGCAGCTTAGTGGGCCTGCGTCAGCGGTCTGTCTCAGAGGGGAGCTATACCACAGCCTGAGGAGGCCTGGGTAATGCTGCCGCTCCTCTTACCGCATCATTCACTGAACCCTTTGCAGAAGCCTGACTGTTTCTCTTCTGCATTCCCACACGTTTACCTACAAAAAAGGGGAAAGAAACCTTAAAGTGCTCAGCTTTCCCTCCAAACATGGAATGCTTCAAAGTGACTATGGCAATTTATTGAGAAAGCAATAGATTTTTTTCGAGTAATGTTTTTATTTTAAAATATTGAAAGACAGCCACAGATAATGCTTATACAGAAAATGATCTTCATTTTTCATTACAATGGCCCAACATGATTGCTGTAACAAAAGCAAGACTACAAGAGTTACATAGTGCAAAACAAAAAGGCTAAAGCTAAACACCGCTAAAACTTCTCTCATACCTTACAATCTGTAACATCTGAGACAACCATTTATCTTTCTTTTTGTTTACTTGTTTGTTTGTTTGTTTGTTTTTTGGTACCGGGGATCGAACTCGGGTCTTTGCACTTGTAAGGCAGGCAGCGGAACCACTGAGCTAAATCCCTGGCCCACCATTTATCTTTCTTGTATTGTATATTTTCATTTGCAAAATTAAGAGTTTGGAAGATATGAATTTTCAAGGTTTGTTCCAGTTTCAAAACATTCTTTTTCTGCAAGTAAACCCAATTTGTGGTAGGATAAAACAATAAACTATCATAATTGACATGGCAAATCAAATAAACCTGACATTAACTTCACAGACTTTTAAGACAGTACACAAAGGATTTCTCCAGAGAATGAATAACTGCTCTCTTTTTCTAAATATATTTTTATCAGCACCTATTAATTTTATGTATTATTAGGTTTCAATGTGATATTTTCACATACGGATATAACATATTTGGATCATAAAAGGACTTTTGTTCTTCCTGACATATGTATTTATTTTCTTCTCTGTCTTTCTCCCAAGAAGGCAGTCAGCCTCTTTGGTTTTCTTGGCCTAAGCTCTAAGTTTCTTTTTGTGTGACAAGGCCAAAGATGAGAGATGCAGCAGAAATTCTTCCCCGGAACTTTAAAGCCCTGACCAAGTCAGGGGAGCTGGCTCCCTGACGAGAGATTCTCATGAACATCTTGGGTATATATTCCATTCTCTGGGTAGAGAAGATGGCGTCAGGGAGCTGAGAGGCCAACCTAAACCTAGTGGGTAGCATACTTGGGACACAAACAGTAGTGACCAGAATTTAACATTGTGAAGCCGAATGATTAACCTCCTAGGAATGCTTGTGCCCTGCAGTCTCGGGACTTTTGCAGGGCATTTGGGTGTCTGTGTGAGTGTGTGGTGAGAAGATGTGGAAATGACAGAAGTCATCTAAATCATCACCAAGATTGAATATTCCACTCAGGAAGTGGGAGAGGGCTTTGCACAAGTTGATCTTATTTGTAGAAATAAACAAGTGTGAACTGTCTTACATCTCAGTACTGTGCAATAAAACCAATAGCAGTTAACACTGATTTCCAAAAACCATCTACTCAGGAGGGGGCTTTGTGGTCTACTTGCCAGGCCCAGAAGCCTCCCACTGCAGCTAAAAAGCTCCTTATCTGTGTCTGGCATTTGTACCATTAGTACTGTTCTTGTAGTTGAGGTATTTCCTTAGTAAGAGGAAGCCATTAACAATCATGACTTGACTGGCGTAGTGGCCTGCAGGGAGCTGTGCCAGGAACAGCCCTCATATGCTTTCTTCTCTGTGTGGTAAATCAGAAACACCACAGGCTGTATTTCCGGGAGGTGTATATCATTTCTCTTTGGTTTAAGTGCCACTCAAGCAGATGGCGTGGTGGTGGGCAGGCCCTTTCCAGGGCCTCTGCTTTCCCTGCTGCCCTGGGGGTATTCTCTTCTCAAGTCCCTTCTGACCACTGTTGAACTGTGGTAGCAAAAGAAGACAGTGCAAGCCCAGACCCAGCCTGCCTTTGCCTCCTGGTCTCTGTCTCCATTTTAGGTGGGCTGGGGAAACTCTCCTCAAGATTCCTTTTCATGATTTCTTGGATGTCTCTTTCTAGAACTGGAGTTTTGAGTAGTCTGCTGAAAACATCCTTATATTAGTTTCCTCTGTATCCACAAGCTCAGGCCAAAAGCCTCAGCATCTCGCCTGACTCCTGCCACACCACAGTCCATCTCAAACCATACTGGACAGAAAAAACAAGGGCACACGGGAACAGTTTACCAGTGGTTCTTTTGTTAAGGAAAGTGAAAAGACAGAAGAAGCAGAGTTTCAAGGTTGGACTGGGAGAGAATGAGTCTGGGTCTCAGGGCTTGAAAAGTGGGTGACAAAAGCTGGATTTTAAAATGCACTATATTTTCCACTCTTATTTTGACACAGAAACATTCTGAAATTCAGCATGTGCTGTCTGAGCATGCATGCACATCTCACATCAAAGGGTTTGGTACAGTTAGATCTAGATCAGACTTCACACAGGCCCATGAGCTGCCAGGCAGAGACCACCAGGTGGTATTCATCTCAACAGCCTGGTGGTTTTCCTAAGAGCAGAGTGGCTCAGGAGGTACAAACTGGGCTGACTCAGGGACAAGAGCTTAACAGATGGTGAGTTTATTCTTTGAGTCTGTAGCTTAGTGGTTGGTCTTTTTTAGGACTGGTCATTTTCCAAAGCAAGAAGATTTAGGCAGGGGAGACATCGGTGAGAAGAATCCGTTGTCTCCCTTGGACCATGAGCTCCAGGGAACTGATCAGAGGCTGGGCAAAGGGATTTCTTTCTGCACTGAAGGCTGATAAATGAGTAAGTCTGAGGACACACACAGGTGCCCTGGTATTGTAAGTGTCATAGGCCAGATCCTAATGGGGATCGACCTTTTCCCCATTAGCTGGAAACCGAGGGACCAGAGAGCTGCCTTGATTTCTACATAGACTCAGTTTCCTCTTCCTAGAGAGGCCCTGCTTAAGGTCACAGTACCCCCCTCCTCTGCTTTAGGAGAGGGTGTGGAAATGGTGGTAAGAGTGTGAGGCTTTCGAGTTTCATTTCCTGGGTATAAATTGCCATTCTACCTTTTATTGGTTAGGGGATCCTGGGCAAATTAACTGACCTTTCTAAGCTTGCTTTTTTCATTAGACAGATGAAGTACATAATAGTGTATGCCTTTTTATAAGCAGCAAATGAGTGAGTGAAGATAGTACAATGGCCAGTCAAATAAAATAAATACACAAACCATCACCCCCACAAAGAGGTGGGCGTGGCAAAGCACCCACGGTGTCTCAGGCTGGGACAACCCTGGGTGCTGAATAATAAATGAAAGGGAAGAGACCGAGGTGGTACAGTGGTGCGCACAGTAGCAGAAGACCTTGCTGGGCCCCCATGCCAAGTGTCGCATAATTGTGCTGGTGGGAATGGCACCCCCAGGACATGGCAGGGTTGCAGGAGGAATGTGGTCAGTGGCCCAGCACTGCTCGGACTTTGCCCCTCTGTCAGCCTTTGGGGTGCCCCGTGTTTGCTGCACACCAGAAATGAGGAAGTGAACTTCTCCAGAACGACTGTAGCAGACGTCAGCCCGAGGAAGTTGATAGAGGCCAGGCAGAATTAACTTCTACTCAAAGAGAGTCACTTGGCCAGAAGAAAGAGAAATAGTGATTTGCTTCCCGGCACTTGGGGCCTGGGCCTCTCATCTATGTACCTTCTGCCCAAAGGGGGCACATGGCTCATTTTCATGGGACAGATGGGCCAGGGGTGGAAGGAGAAAAATCTGCAGGATATGTATCAGGGTTCACAGTACTGCGATCACTCTGAAGGGCTGGTTCTTCTGCTTAGTACTCAGGTGCCTGGAGTCTCCCGAAACACCCATTTTACAGAAAAAACAGGCAGGAAGAGAAACCCAATGGAGAAGTGGAAGAGGAAGTCCCCACAGTGTGGCTGGTGATAGCGCTGGGTTTTCTATACCACCAGAACTCATAAACAGCTGCATTTATGGGAAATTCATCTTTCTGATAGCCTCAGAGCAGGATCCATCTCCTGACCAGCTCACACAGGGGCTAAAGGGCTGGCCTAAGTTCAGTTCCTAGTCAGAGGCAGGGCCTGGAGAACAGGCCTTTCACCAGTAGGGTCTCCGCAAGGTGAACTCCAGCAGTCCCCTCCGCTCCCGTGCCCCCACCCCAATCTCAGGACACAGAGCAGTTGTGGCTTCTCAGCCTCCACTCCCCCCACCCTGTGTTCCTGTCCTTCGTAGGCCGCAGGCATCTTTGTCCTCTCTACCTCTTGGCTTCCTCCACACAAGCATTTTATATCCTGGGGCACCTCTCCCATGCAGAGGTTGCCTGGGGGGTCATAGAAAAGTCTCCCCTACTTCCTCTCCCAGAAAGTCAGCACACGGATTCTCTTCCCTTGCTTCCCACTAGAGAGAAGAAGGCAGATCACATACCTAGAGTAGGGACATGGGTGTGTAGATAAGACAAAAAATAGAAGAGGGGGGTCTCATCAGGTCTTCTGACCGGAAGGAGTTAAAACTTTACTAGAGAAACTCCCCTGAAAACAGTTCAAGGACAGGGGCAGAAAGAAAGCAAAAAACAAAAAAAACAGGTAAAAAGACACAAGATAGCACAGGTGGCATTTGGATTTACCAGAGGGTGGGCGCTGATAGGCAGAACACCAAGAAAGCCAAGTGCATGAAGCCAAATTGAGACAGCTGTTCCTCCCCACTCCCTATTCCAACAGAATGCAGGGGAGACAGCAGGGAAGGGGGCCCTACTAACTTCGGGGGAAGCTCTTATTCAGTACATCCTCACACTTATGCACTAACACACACTCTAGGGCCACTACATTATCTGCCGTAGAGTCACTGTGTTACAACAATACTTACTAACTCTAAGCCAACAATGAATAAATCCCCCAGTTTCCAACCAGCTGCCCATCCCAAAGCTAAGCCTCTGTCAAGAACAAATAACCAAACAGATGGAAAGAAGTTACACATAGACCATTGGAAGAAATGATGTAGTCAAGGGGGCCCGGTCAAATCCAAAGACAAGCACAGGAAGCCAATTGGGTGATGGTAAGTCCAGGTAGGGAAGGGTCTCTGATGCCAGGAACAAAGGGCCCATGGTCCTCCATCTTTCTGGAGCCCCCTACTCTGATTCTTATTAGGGTAGCTGTCTACCTTCTCCTTGCTTCCCCCCTTCATTTTTCTCTTTAGTGTCTTCCTTTCCTTAGCACCTAGAGTCAGCGCAGCCTGGGATGGATGTGTTAGCCCTGGTAAAGGAGGAAAGCCAATAGTCAGGGGCAAGGGGGCAGTGTCAACCGCTAAGGAGTAAGCTCAAGTCTGCAGAGGGGTAAGTCCAGGTGTTAGGAAGAGATTAAGAGGCAAAATGTAGGGGAGGTGGCCTTTAATGGGTCAGGGTTAAAGAGAGAGAATCTATCATGCTAGAAGCTGCAGAGGTGGCAGGAAATCAAATTAATGATGGTAATGACCATAAGCACTTGTCGGCCGGGTGTGGTGCTGCACGCCTGTAATCCCAGCACTCAGGAGGCTGAAGCAGGAGGATCGCTGTGAGTTCGAGACCAGCCTGGGCTACATAGTGAGTTCCAGGTCAGTCTCAACTACATAGTGAGACACTGCCACAGACAACAAACAACAACAACAACAAAAAGTACTTGTTGTCAAGTGTGTCTTGAGGACTGTCTGTGTTGGCTAAAATGCCTCTAAAACTGAGTGTGGGAGAACTTAAATTGGTGGTGGAAATGTTTTAAAACTGGATTATGGTATTGCCTGCGTACTACATGAATTTTCTAAAATTTAGTTGGACATTTGAGTGAAATTTATGGCATCTAAATTTATTTCAGCACACACAAGTATACTTCTTGAGGCCTGAGGGAAGGCAGAAGCTTAGCATCTTTTGTACAAAACCAAAGAAGAAGTTACCCTGACCACAGGTAGGCTCAGTTTTCTAGAACTGCTACTTTCTCATGACTGCTGATCACGCAAGTGGAACCTTCCACAACCTCAGCGTCCCACAAATGGTTTTGGGTAAAGAAGTTGGAAAATGACATGAATTTGGTTCTACTCTGTGTGGCCAGGCAGCGCATAGAAAGTAAGAAGGAAGTAGACTCCAGCTTGATTGCCCAAGAAGAACAGCGCCTCGGTGGGGGCTGTTCTGCTTGTGAATGGGCTTTTTAGAGTGGAAACAGTGGAAATTTTACTGTTTTCACAACAGTAGCTCAATGAAGAAAGCAGAGGTGACTTTGGGAATAAGAATGAGACGTGTCCTTGGAAGCAACCAATAAGGAAGTCAAGGGTAAAAGGACATAGCCCTGAGAAACAACTGTCATCTGCTGGATGCCTGCTAAGCAGTCCCAGGGGGCAGATAGCCAGGGTCGAGACAGTCCTAGAGTGACACAACACTGTCTCGCTTATCCCCAGAGAAACTGTCTTCTGATTTAGTTCAGAGTGTGAGATTTGGACGAAATTCACCTGGCCTGACATCCTTGCTCCACTATCTTATTCATGAACTCAGAAGATAGTTATTGAGCATGTACGTGGTGGTGCCAGGACACACCAACAAACAAAGCAGATGCGGACGTTTGTCCTGATGGAACTTCCCTCTGAGGGAAGGCAGTCAGGAAATAAGAACAAACAAAACAAAACAGACAGTAAAGAACCAAATGACAAGATATGCTAGGAGAGGATAGATAAATACTGTGGAGAGAAGAGCAGGTGAAATGAAATAGGACTGCAGGAGTGGGGGCCCCTACTGAGCTGGTGGTATTTGAACACAGGCTGGAAGGAGGTGAGAGGAGCTGTGTGATTACCTGGGGGACGGTAGCTTGAGGAGCGACAAATAAGGTGAGAGTTTGCCCAGTGTGTTCAAGAGACAGCAAGGAGATCAGAGTGGCTGGAGCGGAGTGAGCCAGGGGTTGGGGATGACACACAGGGTCACAGGGCCCAAGAGATGCCCAGGTTTATAGTCCCAGAGAAAGGGACAGCTGTGGAGGGTTGAAGCCGGATCACTGCGATTTGGAAGGACCGTCGGAGGCCAAGGCGGAAGCTGGGACACTGATTATACGGCTGCTGCGGTAATTCAAGGGAATGTAGACGAGACTGGGTCCCGAGTGACAGCAGGAGAGGTAGAAAAGAAATAGGATTCTGGATGGCTTTAGGCTTCCACTAGCTTGCTACTCATGTGACCTTGAAAATGTTCCATAACCTCTCTAAACCCTCATCTGTAAAAGGGTAGTCACCCAACACATTTCAGGGGATTGTGGAGAGGACTAAGTGAAGCTATGTGGGTAAAGTATTTCGCATGATCTCTAATAGATAAGGGGTCCATTCACTCACTTCCTTTATTGACTAATGCTTCGGGGGCATGTATGGTGTGCTGAGCCCTAAAGAGCAAATAATAAACAAATGACACAAACTCTCACCTGTAAGTGTTCTGAGAAAACAAAACCATCATAGAGTGCAATTGTATTAAGGTGGCAGTGGCTTGGAAAATGGGTGACTCGCTACTGAAGTCAGTGAAGAGGGCATTAGAGACAGGGAGACCCTGCCAGGATCCGAGAGTGCTCCAAATAGAAGAGAAGAGCAAACGCAACAGCCTGAAAGTGAGTCTCGTCAGAGTTGGGGCTACGGGGAGGCAGATGAGGTGCCTGCTCTTGGGGTCACCCAAGTACAGGGCTAGATCCTGGGGGTTTTTTTTTGTTTGTTTTTGGGGTGTGTGTGTGCGTTTGGTAACGGATTGAACTTGGGGCCTTGCACTTGTAAGACAGATAGCGGAACCACTGAGCTAAATCCCTGGCCTGTACATCCTGTTTTACATGGAAATACTTGTGTTCTGTCATGGACTTGTTGGTGGCATTAATTCAGTCTTTAAAAATCTGTTAAAAACATTATTACTGATTTTCCAGACACCTCTTGAAGTCTGCCCACAAGTAGCTGCCTCATGTACCACCCTAGGAGGATAGAAGCTGAATAAGGCAGTAACTGTTACTGGCATCGATGCTATGGAAAGTTGGGGTTACCTGGTAGCCGGTAAGGCCTGTGGTTCTGTGATTCCAAGATTTGAGTATGAGGTTGGGTTTTTGTAAAAATAACCTAACGATCAGAGTCTCTGTGTCTGCCCACCCCGCCCCGCCTTTGGTACCGGGGATTGAAGTCAGGGCCTTATGCTTGGAACCACTGAGCTAAATCCCCATCTCTCCCCCTTTTTGGAAAATCAAGAAGCCAGATTATGCTCGGAGGTATTTGTCATGATACAGACTGTTGAGATTCCAAGCCCATCTGCCCCTTCCTCCCTCACCTGAGGCCACATGTGTTAAAGGCAGACACCAAAGTCTTCTCTAAATTATTTTAGGTAGGGAGAACAGGCAGTCGGGCCGCTTCTGGCTGGGGTCAGCCTGGGGTTCACTCTTATTCCAATGCTCCTGGGATGTCCAGTCTGCAGGACAGAGAATCCTAGACCTGGTTGGAACCTTCACAGGGCTCTCCCTTCTCATGCTGCCTGTGCCAACTCTGTTTCTCTGTGGAAGGCTTAGTCTGCACAGTATTTGATTTCCTAGCATTGGCTTGAATTCCACTCGGAGACCAGAGGTCTGTGTGTAAGGAGACTGTTCACCTTGAGCAGAAATATATACACTTAAATTCATCAGTCAGAGCACTGCCATTTGCAACTTGCCCAGTGGCTTTCACATATCTAGAAAGATGAGATATTTTGTGCATTTCTATCTCAACAACTTATGTTTCTTTGTATCTATCACAGGAAGGGTACCTAACAGGTGCTGTGAACCCATATGTGCATGACTCGAGCAGCTGATGCCCCTGCTCAACCTTATCTTTAGCCATCTAATATTAAGCAGCTTCCCCCTCCTAAAGAAGTTCATACGGACTTCAGCACAAGTACAGGAATTTAGGTCTAGAAAGAGACAATAATCAGAAAAGGAGGATGGGCTTTCTTATCCCACAACCAGCAGATGATCATGGCTGCTGACTGGGAAAGGGCCAAAAATGTGCTCTTCAGAGGCAAGCTTGAAGTTTCCCAGAAAGGATGGACCTAGGACAGTCATTTTCCTTCCCAATATGGTTGAGTTCTAGGTGAAGGCTGAGAGCAGGCTGTTGGGAAATCAAGACATGGAAATACAAGCAGAACTTTTTTGGCCATAGAAAGACTTTTGGTCTCCTCATAGTCCCAGGGTACATGGAGTGATTTGGTGACTTCTTGGCACCGTTCTTAACTACATCTTGTATTTTCAGAGGCACACAGGTCTGGAAAATAAGTAAGATCTCTTACACTGTTGGATTTGAGGAAACATCCAAATAGACACTTATCAGGGTTCAGCCAGGCCGTATAGATTGTCTCTTGCAATCTCCAGGGAAACATAAAAATTCCATTTTTGTGACAGCTCAATTAACCGTCCTTCAGGGAAACCCTAATGCCAAGTGTACCTGCCAAATAGGGTCTCCTCGTGGAGAAATGTGGAAATATTACGTGGAAAATTGTGCTTTTAAGAAATTGACATCTAATGTATCATTTTGATAAAATAGTGTCCGATGAAGGGGTGATTATTAATGCTGGTCACACATTGGAATCCTCTTGGGGGGCTTCGGAAAATGCTGATGTTCGAACCTCACTCCAAAGATGGTGTCCTTACTGCTCTGGTCCCAGGGCCCTAGTAGTTATAAAAACTTCCACGTAGATCCACTGTGAGCCAGTGCTGACAAAACCGTCTCAAGGAGCCACCAGCCACCCGATTCTCATGCCAGGTGGATATCTTACCTCACAAAAAGGAAAAGAAATAGCAACATTTTGGAAGCACTGAATTAAACCAGCTCCCCAGTCTGCTGTAGAGAGAGGTCAACAGAGAAGTCAGCCTGACATGCGAGGCCAACCATACCCCTGCTGGTTGCAGAAGAAATGCAGATACTTTGTTGACTCAGCTTTGGTTCTTCCTCCCAAATAGTCAACCATTTCCCCAATGGCTACATGATGTTACCTATTCTTTCCCCACTGACCCCACACCTTTAATATCTACCAACATTTCAATATAATTGGGACCTTTCTGGGGATCCTGTTCTGATCATTGTGCAGCCTATTTCTTCACTAGTAGCACATATTTAATTATATATGGTTAGATCTAATATTTAACAATTTCCCCTGATTGAAAAAGTAACAACACTGAAATATTCCCCAGAAATAGCTGTTGTTAGCAAATAGTTTACTATTTATTAAACAGTTGTCCTGTGTTGATCACTGTTCTGTGTAGCGACTCATTTCCTCTTTACAATTCTGAGTAAGTACCATTATTATCCACATTTTGCAGAAGGAAAAACTGAGTCACAGAGAGATTAACTATCTTGGCTCAGGGTTACGTAGCTTATAAATGATGGAGTGGGGACACAACACATAATATGTGTCTGCAAAGCTCTTATCAAGCTGTGTATACCTCCCAATTATTCTTTCTCCATATGTACATGCATACATACGTACATACATAGATACATACATACATGGTGAGAAACCAATTAGTGGACACATGTTCAGGCTCAGAATGAGGCTAACTGGATTCAAGCACTTGCTCCTCCACTCGTTAGCTATGTGATCTTGGGAAAATTACTTAAACCTCCCTAGTTCAGATTCCTTAATTTTAAAGATAGAAATGATGGTGATGATACTACATTTCTTATATTCCAGTATTTAAGAAGCACTTTCATAATTGCTTACTGTTGGCACATTTATAAGCGGGATAGTCTTAGGTCACATACTTGATCTCTCTGTGCCTTGGTTTCCTGTTTCTAGCGCATAGGTTGCTGTGCAGATGAAATGCATTGATACACAGAAGAGTATTCAGGTGGAGTGAGTGCTTACTTTATTTTGTTACTGGGATCAAACTCACTGAGCTAAATCCTCGGCCCTTACTTTTAATTCTTACTAAATGTTAGCTCTAAGAGTGAAAAGAGAACAGCCTTGGGCTAGCCAGTGTCTGGTATTTCTTAAAGAGATAAGTACCCTGTGCTTTATTTTACCTTTTTCTTTTTCTGGGCATTGAGCCCTAAGCCTCAGGCATGCCAGATAAGTGCTCTGCCACTGAGCTACACACTTAGCCCTTTTTATTTTTCATTTTGAGACAGAATCTCACTAAGTTGCCCCAATTTGAGGTCCTTCTGCTTCCACCTCCTCCCACCTAGCTAGGATTACATCATAAACACCTGGTTGTCATGTTGTAAATTAGTCTCATTCTTGTTAAGTCAACTGTCTTAGAATTTTATCCATAGTATTTCATAGTATTTAAGAAATTTTAGGCTTTTTTTCTGATTCCTTTGTTGTTTCTAGTTTTGTGAATTTGCATTCTTTGTCTTTCTCCACTAGATTTCCCCGTGCTGACAGTCACAGCTACTGTCTTCAAAAGTGTTGAGCAAAGAGCTATATTGATAAGTCATGATTTAAATATGTTCAGTCCTATACTTAATAAATCTTCTATAATGATACTTAATTTGCAAAATCTGTGTGATCTAACAGTTTCTGACAAGCAAGTGTTGAAACTTCTAAAAACTATGATCTTACCCATTTCTTCCCTAGTTCCATCAGTTATTGCTTCATACATTTTAAAGGCTAACTAGTTAGTTGCATATATTAATAATCTTTAGGTCTTTTGGATCTATTGTATACCTTGTGCAATTATGTGACATTGTTATTTTTCCCTTAATCTTTTTGAGGTGTGGAGAAGGGCTGAGAATTCAAAATCTAACTGGGTATGATGGTACATGCCTGTAATCCAATCACTTGGGTGGCCAGCCTGGGCTACCTAGTGAGTTCAGGGCCAGCCTGAACTACATAGCAAGACTCTGTCTCCAAAACAACAACAACAACAACAACAACAACAAAAAAAAAAAACCACCACCACAACCACAACAACAAAAAACCCTCAAAATATGAGAAAATGAAAAAATGGAAATAAAGCTTTTGTAAATAGGGAGGGGAGGAGGGGGTGAAGGGAGGGCAGGGACAAGGGGAAAAAATGAGAACCAAGACCTGTCATGTAAAGGTACAAGATCCCAATAATGAATGTAACTGTATTGTAGACCTAGATTGTGCCAATAAAGTCAATAAAAAGGAAAAAAAAACCCTCAAAATTCGAATGCTATTTTAGGGGCCCTTATTATCTGATATGTTTCTCTGTGTCAAAATATTCTGTCTCTTTAGATCTTTTAAAATTATCAATGTCGTCTCCCAAAATAAGACAAATATTTAGCACAGTGTCACATCTCTGTGGTCCAGCTTTCTCTCCCATCATACTGATATTTTGTCACTGCTTATTTGGGCGGCAATCAAGTTACCTTATTTCTATATGGCGTTGCCTCCTCCGTGAAACGTCTATCATTCAATCTCTACAACAGTTACTTCTAACACTTCGCCTGTATGTTGGAGGACATTTCCAACGCATGATTTGAAAATTTATTTTGCTAGTCCTTTAATTCTGCTTTCTCAGGTGTTGGCTCTTCAGATTGTTGTCTTGACTGTATAGTATTTTTATTCCGCAGATGTTTCATTGTTTTTGCCTTGTGAGTTCCTACTCCCTGTATCTGTGGCCACTCAGGAGCATATGTACCAAGGACAGGGGTGACAGATGGAACACTGTCTTCTCTCCTGACTGGCAGGAAGGGAGCCTCTGCTAAGCTCAACCAGTCCGTGGCAGCTCTTCCCCAATAAATCCCGCAATCTCACTCCTTAGGGAATCTTCCATCATCTTCTCCAGGCGCTGAACCTCTGCAATGGCTGTGTCCCTAGGTTGTCCTCCCGAACTACCGGTGGGGAAGAAGCACAATAAGGGCCAGGAGATAACTGAACCACACTTACCTGTTATTTTCACAGGATGCCAGGCACAGAGAGAAAAGAGCTCTCCGCAGATGATGTTCTCCAGAGAATGCCATCGTCCCGTCTTTCATCCAGGGAGGACAGTGGAGGGAAGAGAAAATAGGCAGGGGATGACGGGGGAGGGTGACATCTGGCACTGTCATGGGATGCAGAATGGAGTGGGGAGAGACTGTGCCAGTTGACGCCTGGCCCCGGCCTTACTTGTGACTTCAGGCACACTGCTTACCTTCATCTTGTCCCAGTTTGCTCACCTGTTGAATGGGATGGTAGTTAGCACTTTACAGACACATTCAGAGATTTAATGAGCTCGTATGTGTACGACACTTAGGAGCGTGCCCGGTAAACAACAAATGCTTTGTCGGTAGTTTTTATGGTCACTATTATTATTTATATTATTATGCCGGCTTCCTTCTCTCAGCGAGTCCCAAGCTCTTTCTGTCTCTTCTTTCTGAATTTCACATTAGGGTCTAGAGTTCAATGGCCACTCTCACAACCCTTAGGAGGCAAGCTCATGATCATCAGAGTCTGAATTAGTTTTTCTTAATTATCTACATATTACTTCTCCTGTTGAAACATGAAGGTGCAAACCACATATTCCACCGCCCTATATGCCAAGTCATTCTAGTGCTATTCAGGTTCCTTTTTATCATCAGAAAATAATATTTTTAGAGGCCAGGGGTTTAGCTCAGTGGTGACACTGCCTGCCTTGCAAGTGCAAGGACCTGGGTTCAATCCCCAGTACCAAAAGAAAGAAAGAAAATAATATTTTATACAGTGTAGCTTCTCAATAAAAAAATAATGTATTCTTTTTTGTGTTGTTAATCAGCCTTGTGGAAGTAAAATTTACATACAATGAAACACACTCATTTTAAGTGAACACTTAGATGACCTTTGACAACTGTGTTCATCTTCTAACCCCCACCAGAATTAAGATAGAGAACATTTTCCTCATTCCAAGTGATTTCTTTCTTCTAAAAAATGTTTAATAGTACCAAATAGTTTCTTTCTACCCCTTCTAGTCAATTCCTGCCTATCAGTCTGGAGCAACCACTAATGAATCTGCTTTCCTTTTACTATATGTGTTAGATTTATCTTCTAGAGATTTGTATAAATGGGATCTTATAATACGTAAGATTTTTGTGTCTGGATTTTTTTTTTTTTTTTGTACCAGGGATGGAACTCAGGACCTTGCACTTGCGAGGCAGGCAGTGGCACCCTGAGCTGCATCCCCAGCCCTGTGTCTGGATTTAGCTCAGCACACACTTTTGAGATTCATTCATGTTTGCACACAACAGGTCACATTGTAAGGGTATGTGTCCACCAAATTGCTTTCCAGAGTGGTTGTAGGCTTCTACATCCATAGCAGCAACGTGTGACAGTTCCAGACTTCTGCATTCTCTCCAACATTTGGTATTGCCCATCGTCTTATTTTAGCCATTTTAGAGAGCATGTAATGGTATGTATTATATTTTAAATTTTCATTTCCCTGATGACTAATGATATTGAACATCTTTTCATGTGCTCAATGTCCATTCATAGATCTCTTTTTGTAAGGTGTCTGTTAAATCATTTTGCGTATTATATTTTAGAAACTGAGTTGCTTATGTCATTATGAAGCTATGAGTTCCTTAAGTGCTTAGGTATGTATATGTATTGCCAATATATTTTCTACCAGGCTTTTGCTTTCTTAACATCTTTTGAATAGCAGAAATTTTAAATTTTGAGGAAGTCCAATTTATCTTTTTTGGTTTTTTGAGACAGGGTCTCACTATGTAGTTGAGACTAACCTGGAACTCACTATATAGCCCAGGCTGGTCTTGAACTCAGAGCGATCCTCCTGCCTTAGCCTCTCGAGTGCTGGGATTATAGGTGCATGCCACCACACGCAGCCCCACTTTATCTTTTTGTATGTGATATATGCTCTTTGAGGAAACCTTTGCCTAAGCCAATGTTTCAAAAATTTTCTTTGAAAATATTTAGTTTTCACCTTTACCTTTAAATCTGATTCATTTTGGTGATTTTTTTCAGCATACCACTTCAGATAAAAGTAGATAGATGGTAAGTAAGTAGGTAGATAGATAGCAAAGTAACATTGTATTTATTTATAGGATTATTCTTCCCTTATTGGAATTACTTTGGTACCTTTGACAAAAATCAATTGACCATATCTATTTCTGGACTCTTTCTTATGTTCCATTAATTTATTCTTTATTGTTAGTTTTTAATCATCTGAGAAGTTACTGTTTCTTTCAAAAGTTCTTAAAAATCCTGCAGCTGTGAGGAACAGCACTGGTTTAGAATCTTCTTCTCCTGGCAGGGAGAGGAAGGCAATGCTGGGATGAATCTCTAACTTCTGTTGGATTCCCACTTTGGCAAAAGGCTGCCATTTTGGCGGAAGTTTGGTTAGACATTTGAGGGAATCTTTTCAGTCAGTGTATCTCATTCCCTGCCCCCTCCCTACCCATCTTACACACTATAGTAGGACAGTTCTGCAGCTTCTTTGAAGACCTTCCCTGTCCAGGGCCAGAAGCAATGTCAAATAGGGGAGCTACTTATCCATGGCTTTTACAGCCTTGTTGGTACCACAGAGAGGAATGTACCCCAAATGGAGCAGCTGTAACCCACCCCATCTCTAGGTTGGATAGTAGCACCGGGACCCTCAGAATTTGGTTGCCTACCGACAATCATAATGCTTACCAACTTGCTTGCTCCACTTTGACTCTCAGCGCCAGTTTTCTTTTTCTTTTCTTTTTTTTTTCCCCCCCATTAAGTTTATTGGTACATTTAAAGCAAACAATACAGTTAGTTACATATCATTGGGATCTTGTACCTTTACATGATATATCTTGGTTCTTGTTTTTTCTCCATAGCCCGGCCCTCCCTTCACCCCCTCCTCCCTTCCCTATTTACAAAGACTTTGTTTCCATTTTTTCATTTTTTTCACATTTTTTCTTTTCCCTTATTTCTTCTCCCCTCCCCTTCCCACTTCCCCTTTAGCCATTTTCTTCCTATTTCACACTCCTAGTTATACCATTTGAACCTTATTTACACTTTTTGTTTTTCACACCAGAGAAACTATTTGGTATTTACTCAAGTGCGTCCTATTTATTTCACTTAAAAGTATAGCCTCAATGTGCATCCATTTAGCTATAAATGTTTCTAATTTCTCATTCTTTATGTCTGAGCAGTACTCCATTTTATAGAAAAAAAACACATATTCTTTATCCAGTATCCAGTTGATGGGCATTTGGGCTGTTTTCATGTTTTAGCTATTACAAACTGTGCCACTATAAACATGGGTGCACACATATCACTGTGGTATGATTATTTTAATTCTTTTGGAAAGATGCCCAGCAGAGGTATAGCTGGGTTAAATGGAACCTTTAGTCCTAGTTCTTTGAGGTATCTCCATATTGATTTCCACAGTGGTTGTATCAGTCTGCACTCCCACCAACAATGGGGAAGGGTTCCTTTCTCACCACAGCCCCACCAGCATTTGTTATTGTTTGATTTCTTGATAGCAGCCATTCTTTTTGTGGTGAGGTGGAATCTCAGTGTTGTTTTCATCTGCATCTCTGGAATGATCAGTGATGTTGAACATTTTTTCATACATTTATTTGCTGGTTTTACTTCTTTGTCTGAGAAATGTCTGTTCATTTCAGATGCCCATTTTTTAATCGGGTCTTTGTATGTGGGAGGTCTGATTTTTTTGAGTTCTTTATATATTCTAGATAGTAGTCCTTTGTCTGAGGGGTAGCTGGTAAAATGTTTTTCCTACATTGTAGGTTATCTCTTAGTTCTGTTGGTGATTTCTCTTGCTTGCACTGCAAAAACTTTTTAATACAATGAGATCCCAGTTGTTTATTCCTTGTGCAAGTTCTCATGCTGCTGAGGATTTGTTCATAAATTCTTCTCCTATGTCAGTGTCTTTGAGAGTTCTACCTAATTTACTTTTCAGTAAGTTTAGTGTTTCTGCTTTGATATTTAGATCTTTAATCCACTTGGGTTGTTTAGTGATGATGAAAGATAGGGATCTAGTTTTAATCTTTGGCAAGTTGAAAGCCAGTTTTTCCAACACCATTTACTAAAGAGGCTATCTTTTCTCCAGTGAGAATGGTTGGCTGCTTTGTCAAAGATGATGTAGCTGAGTATGTCTGGTGTTGTTTCTGCGTCTTCTAATCTATTCCATTGATTCTTGGGTCTGTTTCTTTGCCAGTACCATGCTTTTTTCTTTTTTTATCACAGTGGCTTTGTAGTATAGTTTCAAGTTGGGCATTGTGATGCCCCTGCCATGTCTTTGTTGCACAGAATGGTTTTTACTATTCTAGGTAGCTTCTGGTTCCAAACGAATTTTTGGATTGTTTTCTCAAGTTCTGTGATACTATTGGGATTTCAATAGGGATTGCATTGAATCTGTATAGAAGTTTTGGAAGTATGGCCATTTTCACTATGTTGATTCTTCCTACCCAGGATCAAGGGGTGTCTTTCCATCTTCTTATATCCTCTTCCATCTCTTTTTTCAGAGTGCTGTAATTTTCAGTGTAGAGTTCTTTTGTCTCCTTTGTTAGTTTGATTCCTAGACTTTTCATTTTTTGGATATTATTGACTCAGCACCAGTTTTCAATTTAGTATGAACTGAATCACACCTGGCCAATTTTCTCAACATGTATAAGATTAATCCTTCTCTATTTTGGGACATTTTTGTTTATTTTAATGGTTACAAGTGGGAAAGGACCTTGTAAATGTGCATTTAAACTACTGCAGTAATCTTTAATATATTTTTAACTTCAGTTATTTTTTTCAGTATTTTTGTATATTCTATTTTTAATATGATTTTAGGCCAGCTGCTAGTCACTTGAGTGCTTTTTTTCCTTTTCTGTTGGCATAATTTCTTTAATCCTGTATTTTATGGGAAATCCAGTGTCCTCTCCAATGTATCTGAAGATTCCTGGGAAGTTTCTGTGAACTTCTTGGTCTCTTTGACCCTATGTTTAAGTTCCAGCCCCCTAAACATTCTGGGTGTCATATTTCACTTTCTGAAGCTATTCTCTCTTCTCTACTTTGTAACTGAAATCTTCTAAAATTCTTTCTTCTTCAACTAGCCCCTGAAGCCTTCTCATGAATTTTTTGATAATGGTCAACTTTCCTCAAGGTTTGAGGTAATGGAGGTGGAGCTGGGTTACATAGACAACTTCCTGGATCCAGTCCATTTCCTGCTTCTGTGAGATTCAAGTCTTTTCTCCTTAGAAGTCTCCTTCCAGCTTAATTTCCTGTATTGTACTAAGTATAGTAATGGAAAACTACTAATATTTGTAATAATAAACATGCATAGCATTTACTAGGTGCCAGTTACTGCTAAAGCACTTTATACATATTGATCTTTTAATCTTTACCATGATTCTACAAAGAAGCTAATGTGATTAGTCACATTGTACAGATTTTAAAAACCTCAATAACTTTTTTTTTTCTTTTTGGTACCGGGGATTGAACTCAGGTCCTTGTGCTTGCGAGGCAGGCACCAGAACCACTGAGCTAAATCCCCGGCAAAAAACCCTCAATATCTAATATGCTCTGTTTTTAAAAAGACCATTGAAAGAACTAGTAGAGGTTTTGAAACTTTGGATATTCATTCTTGGTTCTTGCCAGGAGGTGAACTGAGCAATATAGACATTCATTTTCCTAAACAGATGAGGGATGCCAGTACCTTTGAAAGACAAACATAGATACAATCAGTAACCTTTTAGATAACTGCAAAATAGCTGTGGACAGTGTGCTAGCAATATTTAGTATAATCTAAAATCTCTACTCTGTAGTTTATAAAAATGAAAATGCTGCTGCTGTCCAGGTATTTTACATCCTCATGATTGCCCCTGCTCTAAGATTATATTTCTGCTGAATCAGTTTAGATATGGGCCATCCCACAACACATGGATCTAGACTCGGAAAGTAACTATTGCCCCCACTCTGTCCACCCATGCGTGTGATGCTCATTTGAGGAAATGTCACTGAAATCTTAGAGAGGTAGAGTTTATGTCAAAACGCTAACAACTCAACTTTGAATATTAATACCCTCTTAAAAGTCCTTTTAGTTCCCTTATCATTGGGAATTTCACTGTCACTAGACTTTTCCTTTCCTCTCTTCCTATATGATGTCAGTCTCCTCCTCTTAGGAGTCTATGATAATTCCTCTTGTTTTCAGTAAGCACTTGAACACCCCCTTAATCTACGCTTCGCAACCAGGCTTCACAATTTCTGAGTCAATATATACGTCGAAATTGACTATGAAAGTTGGTTTTGTTTTTTTTTTTGACTGAGGATTGAACTCAGGACCTTGTGCTTGTGAGGCAGGTAGCAGAACAACTGAGTTAATTCCCCAGACCATATGGAAGTATTTTTGAAAATAAGAATGCTCCCTTCCAAAGATAATTTTGAGACTGCTTTTTAAGATATTTTTTAAAAATCTGTATAAGGTTTTCCTCTTATTATATTAAAATAAAGATTAAAAATTAGTCAACAACTTTATTCGCATGATAAAATTACTACATTTTAATACCAGAGTGGTGAATTTCAAAACTAGGTTGTGTAGGCGAGGTACAAGTCTGGCTGGGACAAGTGTAATGCACGCATGTCTCCTAGCACACTAGTAGAGGCCTTGCTCGTACTACGTTGAGCCTTGTCTATGTCCAGCTATGGCCTTGCCCGTCCCCCTTACTTGGATGCCTCCATCGCCTCATCCAAGGACACTCCAATAGCCAATCCTGTTAAGCCAAATATCTTACTCCCCCTTTGTCGCTCCATCTTTCAAAACTTTATAAATTGCTGGCTGAACTTATTAAAAGGGGAAATGTTCCAGAAACTTCCCCAGAGTCTGCGAGAGGATGAGTGGACAAAAACAACAAGGTTGAGCTTTAAATTTCTTTAGCCAAACAGCTATTTAAAACTATAAACATTGCACATTATTTTAAGAGAATGTTGTTAATCCACTTTTATTTTGATTTTTGCATATTTGAACTTAATGGTAAAGGAGGTCATTACCACCGACCCTAATCCAACATCAGCTGGTGCCCTTATAAGAGATTAGGAGAAAATACACAGAGAAGAAAAGCAATGTGAAGACACAGAAAGAAGACGTGTCTATAAGCCAAAGAGAGAAGAGCCTTGGAAGAAAACAATGCTGCTGACATCTTGGTCTCAGACTTTTGGCCTCCAGAACTGCGAGGAAAGAAATCCTGTTATTTAAGCCACTCACTCTGTGGTTCTTTTCGTGGCGGTCCTCAAAAACGAATACAGAGAAAAGAAACAAATCACATACAAAGGAGTGCCCATCAGAATCACAGCAGACTTTTCAACACAAACCCTTGGGGCAAGGAGAGCCTGGAATGAGATATTTCAAGTACTAAAAGAGAACAACCTCCAACCTAGACTGATGTATCCAGCAAAACTCTCTTTCAAAATGGAGGGGGAAATAACACACTTCCACGACAAAGAACACCTGAGAAACTACATGAATACCAAACCAGCACTACAAGCAATTCTAAACAAGATCCTAGAAAAAGACAATGAAGGCAACAACACCATGAGGCCCAACAGAGAAAATCAAATAGGCAAGGCAAGAAATTAAAAGGAGAAGGTGAAAAAGTAAAAAGAGTCAACAAAAAGCCAATAACATGTCAATAATAAGTCAGTATATATAAGTTATAACCAGCAATGTCAATGGCCTCAACTCACCAATCAAGAGAAATAGACTGGCAAAATGGAATAAGAAGCAAAATCCAACAATATGTTGTATACAAGAAACACACCTAGTGCAAAAAGAAGCAGATAGACTGAAAGTGAAAAGATAGAAAACAATTCTCCATGTGACGGGAGCTCAGAAAAAAACAGGGGTAGCAATCTTATTTGCAGACAAAGTAAATTTCAAACCAAAACTGATTCTAGTATTATCGATGTAGGAAGGTACTGCATCATACCTCTATGAATGTAAAATCTCTTGTACCTGCTTTATGATACATAGTAGGGATTGTGCTTTATCAGAGCTACATTTAATGATATTACTCTAGAATATTCTCTTTCCAGATGATGATTAAGATGCTAATAAAATAAAAATGGTGCCAGGTACCACAGCAGCAACAGAACTTTGCTGTTTTGCTGGATATTATTCTTTTCTTTGTTTTTTTTGTTTTGTTTTGTTTTTAATGGAATGTGCTGAATATCTATAATTTTGTTCAGATGACTGCAGAACCTGGAAAAGCTGTTGCTGCCATTGATGTATAACATACTATTATTAGTCTTTTTATATAAATATAAA
>NW_022900948.1:28467831-28478871 GCF_012274545.1 Fukomys damarensis | reverse complement strand
ATGTTACATCATTGCCTTTTCTCTTTTACTTTCCTTTTTAGTTTTATTTTAGGATTGCCTGTTTTTAATGTTCATACAGAGATTTCTTTAACTGAAATACCGAATAGTTTCTTTGGTGCGAAAAACTATAATAGTACACAGGATCCTAATGAGATAATTAATAATGTGAAATAGGAAGTAAAGGGCTAAAGGTGTAGGGAAAGTGGGAAGGGTGGGGGAAAGGTAATAAGGGAGAGGAAAAAAATATGGGAAACTGAAAAAATGGAAATAAAGTGTTTGTAAATGGGGAGGGGCGGAGGGGGTGAAGGGAGGGCAGGGACAAGGGGAAAAAATGAGAATCAAGACCTATTATGTAAAGGTACAGAATCCCAATGATGAATGTAACTGTATTGTATACCTAGATTGTACCGATAAACTCAATTAAAAAAAAAAAAACGAAGGCAGTATGTATTGCGATAGAGTACAACTGGTAGAACAGCCATCAAAATGTACTGTGGTTTTTTTCTGAAGGGATGGCTATTTAAGACAGTGTAATTCCTACATTATATATTTTTGTTTAGAAATATTACACTGAGCATAATGTCTTTTAAAGAAAGATAAGAAATTTTAAGAAGTTAAGGGAGATAAAGGAAAGGGGGAAACGCTAAAATGCGTAGTAACTGACTCATCTCTGAGTGGGGTCATAAATTTATCTCTCGGAGGTCAAGAATGCGATTTACATGACCATGCCTTGCTGGGTACACAGTTCATCGTGTTCAGCAGCTAACAGCCCTGGTCATTCGTTCAAAGATATACAACTAATATTGCTGGTGGTTGTCAGACAAGAATTCTCCGTATGTATTCGCAGGCAACATTTCAAACATTCTCATAATCCAAGCTCTGACTGTTCCCATAATGGCTGTTTGAGATGAGCTGTCAGCATCTCAGGAAGTGCAAGCAAAGGCAGTGGTCTGGGAACAAATTCTACTCTCTGCACTGTCACCTCTCTCACCTGCTGCACTTGTTGACATACCTAGTTTTCCCTGAAGGTATTTACATTTCTGATTCTAGTTTAAACAGGCAGAGCACAGATAGAGGCGGGCTTATGGAGTGGAGGCCCTCTTCCCTCCCAGACCTCTGCCTTGAGCCGAGCCAGAGGGTGGTGCTCACAACCAACTCTGGAAAATTCCAGTATCAGTACTTGGATTTGGTGGCAAGAGTTTGGGGTGGGAGGTGTTTATTGAAGAAGGCAGAGAAAAGAAATAGGCATTTTAAAAAAAACACACATGGAGTAGATACTAAACAGGAGTCATTTTAGGTGCTTTTCATTTATTATTTCATGTAACTGGAATTATAACTGTCAGATAGATTCTCCTAAGTCTCCATTTTATAAAACAAAGGGATGAATCTGAAAGAGGTTAAGGAAGTGGTCAAATCTCTTATCTGACAGGGGTTGGCCAGAAATTTGGCCCAGGTAGGCTAGCTGTGGGGCCAAAGTCTCAGCCATAGCGCCTGATCCAAAGGCGTGCCCATGCCCTCTGTGCCCATTCAGCAGTACCCTGCCAAAGACTGGCATTCTCAACTGGCCACAGAAGACTGGTCTGCAGCCCCACTGCTCAGGCCCTTAAGTGGGTAGGAACCACCACTCAGGTCTTGAGCCATTTTGCAGATACTTAAGCAAATTGGAAATAAAGTTGACAGAAAATAGAACATCAATTTCTTTTAAAACAAAATAGTTTTAGGGCTGGGGATGTAGCTCAGTGGCACAGAGCCTGCCAGGCAGGCAGGAAGCCCTGAGTTCGATTCCTGGCGTTAAAATAAGCAAATGAATTAACAAATAAATAAAATATTTTTAAAGTTTTACCTACTTTATCTTCTAGCTGATTAAATGCTTCCGTTCTAAAATTTAGGTCTTCGGTCCATCTTGATTTTAATTTAGTACAATGGATGGTGAACTTTTTAGCGCTTTCAGTGATAACAAACCGCCCAGGGTGGCAGGCACCACAGAGTCACCACCACTGGTTTAGTACGCGGTGAGAGATATGGGTCTAGACTTAATCTTTCACACGTGGATATCCAATTTTCCCAGCACTGTTTAGTAAAAAGGCTATCTTTCCTCCAATGAATGTTTTTGGCCCCTTGCTTACCCCATTTAATTTAGAAATTTTGATAAAAAATTAGAAAGAGAGAGAAAGAGAGCGCTCGGAGATTAGACGGCAGTCCACACAACTTGGTTAAATAACCACAAGGCAGGGCTCCTGTCACCCTGTGGTGGCTGTGACTCTCCACAGGGTCAGGAGCACACTAATGAGTCATGAAGAGAGCACCCAAGTTCGGGGCCCTGGTAACAAACTGAGTCCCTGAGACTCTGAGGCATGAAGCCTAACGGGCAGCAGAGACAGAAGAGAATGCAGCCGAACTCCCTTCCTCCCTTCGTTCCTTCCGTTCTTACTTTCCCCCCTTGCTTCCGTCTTCTTTCCTCTTCCTTCTTCCCTTCCTTGCTTTCCTCTTCTTCTGTTTTATTTAGTGGTTATGATTCACAAAAAAATGACTTCGCGTTGTATGTCCCAAGCTTCTAAGATGCTCATCACCGCAGCTAGACTGTCTTTACGATCGTCCGCTGTCTGGCCTCATCTACATTCTGTCCTTGTCCATTCCCCCATCTCTGCCCCGAAAAGCACTCTTCCCTGTGGACACACCAGCTGTGTCACATCTCCGAGCTTCCTGCTCACATGACGCCTCCTCCGCCTGCGGTGCCACTTTCTATCTTCAAGCTGGTGGATCCTGCTGCCTGGAGACCGCTCTTCATATTGGGCATGGCTTCTCACCCACCTCTGAGCCCCGTAGCACCCTTCCAAGACCTTTCTCACAGCACATGCCCTTCCTGTCTCTCAATTGTCTTCCAACTGGACTGTGAACCACAGAACCCGGTGGGTGCCTGTCGTTTGAGGTGGCTGCAATTCCTCACTGAATCAAGAGCATACTAACGAGTAATGCACAGGGAGTCCCTGAGACTCTGGGACATGAAACATGGCAGGATTTAAATTCTCCACCCTTTACTAGAATTTTTATTCTTGTGCTGGACGTGGTGGCGCACGCCTGTGATCCCGGCGCTCAAGAGGCTGAGGCAGGAGGATTGATGTGAGTTCGAGACCAGCCTGGGCTACATGGTGAGCTGCAGGTCAGTCTCAACTACATAGTGAGACCCTGTGTCAAAAAGCCAAACAACAACAACAACAAAGAATTTTTATTCTTGTAAGACTGAAGTATGTGGCAAAGTCCTTGCTTTGCTCATGGTTTCATGGTGGTGGTGAAAGGTAGCAGTTAAGAGAAGCAGTGATGTAGAAGTGATACTGATTAAAAAATGAAGCTAAATTTACAAGAGAATGACAGGTAGAAGAATCCTAGCTTGGGGCACTAACGGTGTAATCGACTCAGCATTAGTAGGAAAGTGAAAATGCACTTTTATTGTCATAAGGTGATTTTTCTCTCTCGGAAAGAAATAACACTTGTTTTAGCCAGGCCTAGTGGCGCATACCTGTAATCCCAGCACTTGGGGGCTTAGGCAGGAGGATTGCTGTGAATTCGTGGCCAGCCTGGGCTACACAGTGAGTACAAGGCCAGCCTGAACTACATAGGGAGACCCTCTCTCTCTCTCTCCCTCTCTCTCTCTCTCCCTCTCTCTCTCTCTCTCTCTCACACACACACACACACACACACACACACGAAAGCCAAACCCAAACCACTCATTTTAAGCTAGAAAATGTGGTGAGTTTTGGGCTTGGATGAGGTGGAACTTCTGCTCGGGAGCTGGGACACTGAGATTTCAGGGTGAAGTGGTTCCGGGTAGAATAGATGGCCAAATTTAGAAGTTCATCTGGATGTGGGACACTAAGGAATGAAGACAGGTTCCTAAAGGGGCTGTTTGTGTGTGTGTCTCAGCGCACAGAGAGCTCCCCCACTGGGTGTGTGACGGGGGTGAGCGCGTCTAGGCTAGCTGTACCTTCTCCTCACAGGGCAGGTCTTCTGCATTTCCAGAACATCTCCTTTTGGTGAAAAGGGTGTCTAGGCCACTAGCATGCTTTTGCTAATGAATTAAAAGAGCAGAACTACCACAGACAGCACAACGGGGACTACAGGACCACGTCCCTCCACTCCCTGGAACCTGGGCAACGCCCCAGGACCAATCCCCCCCCACCGCCTTTGTCCTAAGTAAGGCCTCCTGCTGGGAGGTAGAGATAAGACACATTTTTGTGCCGAATTTTCTGACATAACCTATAGTAACCTTTCTTCACTGGGAGCTCCCTGAAGGTCCATGCGTACGGCGCAGATATCCACTTACAAGAGTGAATTATGGGAAAGGACATGCGTGATAGACGCAGCTGACATGACTCAGCGCCCTGTCAATTACGTGGTCAGTTCCAGAGACCCAACGGGAGGCTCCCCAGACCAGGGGCCACAGTTTAAATTCTTAAATACACTACCTTCAGCGTTCATGCCATTTTCTTTTCTGCTAGCCTGAGTCTGCTTACTCCAAATATACTGTCACCCGAGTTAAACTTTGTTGTCTTTTTCCTTACTGTTGTGTGCCATATCTAATTCCTTGTTTACAGTGCACCAGAACTTAGAAATCTGTCAGGAACCCTATCACTCCCAGTAACAGAACTGCTAACATAGGCAATATTGGGTTTTCCAGGCTCCGTAGTGGAAAATTACAAAGGAGAAGGAGATCTGGAATGGGCTGGTGTATGAGTTTTACGTTGTTGCTTTAATAAAATTACAAACTTGGTGGCTTAAAAGCCCAAATGTTATTTTCTTACAATTCAGAAGTCTGAAATGTGTCTCATTTTCTAGGAGTCAGCAGATCTGCTTTTCTTTAGGAGGTTTTAGAGGAAAATCCATTTTCTTGCCTCTTCCAGTGTCTGAGGGCCCTTCTCTCTTGGACTCTTCCTCTATTTTCAAAGGTAGTAGTACAGCATTTTAAAATATTTTTCTGGGCCAGGAATTTAGTTCAGTGGCACTGCACCTGCCTCACAAATGCAAGGTCCTGAGTTTGATCCCCAGTACCAAAAATAAAAATTAAAAAATTAAAAAATAATGACATTTTTTTTCTGCATCTCTCTTCCACATCTAAAGGATCCTTGGTATTAAACTGGACTCATGTGGATAATCCAGTATGATCTCCCTATTTTAAGGCCCACTATTTAACAACACATAGCATATAATCACATTGTACGTGGTTCGTCTGTATACTCTCAATGGCCCGCCTCATGCTGTTCATAAGAGCACACTGTGCACAGACATGTCTTCCGGAGTCCGTGTTCAATGACCTTGGTAGTCTGAAGTCTGCCACGCGGAAAGTATTTACTCTATGGAAATCAGCAAGCTCCACAAAGCAGGGCTCTCTCCCCTGGTAGTTTGTTGTTAAACACTTAGCACCACAGCATTGACTACATTGAAATATCTAGTGCAGTGCCAAGGCACAGCAGGTGCTCAATAAATATTTGCTCAGGAAACAAGAACTTGAAGAACTAAACAAAGTATTCTAACAGAACACTGGGGTTAACTAGGGGGATGCTAGTACAATGAAATTTTTTCTTGGAAAAGAAACAAAGGACATAAGAAAAAAAGGAGACAAAAGATTCAACGTGAAGTTAAAGTGAGTTTCTAAGAGTGGAATAGAGTTTTATTTGGGTCCTGTGGTTCTTGAGTAATCTTTGCCATTGGGAGATGATACAAAGTAGTCCTTGCCATCTTGAATGATACAGGGAATTTAGCAAGATGAAATTTCACGGGTCTAATGTAAACTTCTGTTCTTGGATGAAGAGAGAATTAAATAAAGAGAAACTGTGTAAGTAAAGGGTGGAGTAGGGATGGGGGTGGACACGGCTGAGCCACCTGAGATATGAAAAGTGCATCACACTATTGCAAACTGTCAGAAGGTGACTGAAGCTTTGCCTTTAGATCCGGGCGTCACGCAGGTGAGCATTCAGACCATAGGGATGTAAGATGAAAAACTTTGCCAAGTGAGGTAGATTAAAGGATATGAGTCAGGGGCGTTCTTATCCTGCCCCACCCCCGGACACTCAGGTCTTGATATCAACACTGTGGGTTTGCCATCAGCCTCCGGATTGTTCACAAGCTGCCAGTGACACACTGGTGCCAGTTCCTGGGAGGAACCAAGTTGCCGACGTAACAGGAAGCACACTCTTTGACTCACCCGCCTATTACGCAACCGACCAGCACAGCAGAGCTCGGGTGTGCACCGCGTGTCACCACCCAGCAGAGCCACACCTCTGGATCACTGGAATAGCTTGCCTGGCTAGCTCCTGATGCATTAGGAGATTTTCGTTAACTTGGAAGTGCTTTCCTTATTACCTAATGAGCTGCACTAAAACTGCCATTTCCAGCTTGTTAGTAATGTCATTCTTCAGTGTGAGAATTCGCAGTGGGCTGGTGTGTGTCTTGGGCAATTGCTTTGAATTTCTCTGGAGCCACCCTTGTTGACAGTGGCTCATTCTCACATGCAGGGATACAGTCTACTTATTATTGGAGGGAAACACCTGTCCTCACAGCGGGCACAGTATGATTATAGGCAGGGATTCATGTCTCACCCTCTTTTGTGCTCTCAGGCACTCATTTATTCTTGGCCTTGCTATTTTTCTGTATGAATTACCAGGCACTCTGGTTCTCAACATCACTCACGCCTGCATCCCACCACCACCATCTATGCTAGGCCAGTAAATTTACCACAGAACCTGGAAGAAAAAATGGCACTGCAGATGAGAAATCAATGACAGGAAGGCTTATCCAACATAAAACAGCAAATGCAGTGGTCTTTCCACTTGCTTGTCACATCCCTGCCCCACAAATAAATGCACTGCTGTAATGTGTGGCTGGAACAGTGGGAGAGGAGCTGGTGAAAGGCGGTACATATTTCTCTTTTTCTAGCACATTCAAATGTTGCCTTGCAGTTCACCAATCTCAAAAGGAAATGAAGATGCCAAAATGTAATGCTGAGAATGAGCAAAGACGGAGAGCTACAGGACACAGTAATTAAAACTCGGGGTGGGCTCTGATCTCCAGCTCCTGCATCACCTCAGAGGATACGTAGGGTGCGTGGCCCTTGAGCAGAAAGGCAGGCAGGGTCTCCTCCTCTGGAGAAAGCTTTTGTCTTCCTGACTCGCTCTCTGTGCCCTGCAGGGGATGTGTGCCTCTTCCTACAGGACCCCATTACTGAATGTCATCTTTCTGCATATCGGTAGGTGCAGTGTCCAGATGCTTTGTCTGGGAACAGAGAAGGGAGGTTGGCCCTCTGAATAGCTAACCCAAGGGCTCTGAATGTGTACTTTGCTGGGACCCTTGATCTCCAGTGGCTGTGTTCACAAAGGTTTTGATGACGAGAGGTTTTAAAACCTCTCTGGCTAGGAAAATGCGTACTTATTGAGGATATACTCCTAAGTGAAATAAATAAGTCACATGTGTAAATACCAAACAGTTTCTCTGGTGCGAATAAACTATAATAGTACACAAGATCCTAAAGATATAATTGACAATGTGAAATAGGAAGAAAGGGGCTAAAGGTGTAGGGGGAGTGGGAAGGGTAGGGGAAGGGGAATAAGGGAAACGGAAAAAATATGACAAAATGAAAAATGGAAATAAAGTGTTTGTAAATGGGGAGGGTAGGAGGGGGTGAAGGGAGGGCAGGGACAAGGGGAAAAAATGAGAACCAAGACCTGTCATGTAGAGGTACAAGATTCCAATAATGAACGTAACTCTACTGTGTACCTAAAATGGACCAATAAACTCAATGAGGGGGAAAAAAACCCCTGGCTAGAGGAGCCCTTTCTTTCCTGCTGGAGGTGAATTCTCCATTTGCACAACACTCTGATATTTTGAGTGCAACAGTATTAAATGCCTCTGTGGCAAGAGAAACTTGAGTTATTGCTTTTTAATCACTTCTTGCCCAATATCTCATATTACATAGCCACTCTCATCCTCTGTCATCTGTCAGAAAGGCAAAAGAGTTGGTGCGTGGTTTGAGGTCCTCAAATGCAATACACAACGTTGTCACAAGTTGCCCTCTCAGGCACTGAGGAAGGATAATCAGAGGAGGTTTGATGGGAAAGTCACTGTTGGCTACAACATTAGTCTTCTCATATCAAGGTTGGCAGAGAATTTCAAAGAATGGTACTTCCTCAGCAGAGACATCCTCAATAAATACTATCTGAAAGAAGAGATACAAATAAAGTTTGTTACGTGTACTATAGGGTAAACACCTCGAAGGGAAAATGTTAGGTCAAAAAGCATAGGGATTTGTAATTTTTGAAGTTTCATGTGACTACCAGCAATATATGAAGGTACTTGTCCTTCTATAAATTGTAAACCAAATGGGCCTTTTAACTTTGCCAATTTTATGGGTGAAGCCAGGCGTGGTGGTGCATGCCTGTAATCCCTGCACTCGGGAGGCTGAGGCAGGAGGATTGCTGTGAGTTCGAGACCAGCCTGGGCTACATAGTGAGTTCCAGGTCAGTCTCAACTACATAGTGAGACCCTGTCTCAAAAAAACAAAACAAAACAAAACCCACACACAAAACAAAAACAATTTTATGGGTGAAAAACGGAAGTTTAGACCTAAGTTTGAAAAAAAAAATTCTATTCTTATATCACTGGAGGCTCTTTTCAGGAAGAAACTTAGATGCTATAAATGTTTTCTTGGAGTTTACCCATAACACTCAGGACCCTGAAGAGACAAGGGAGATAGACAGGGAAAAGGGAAAAGAGAGAGGAGCAGGAGATGGCAAGAAATGGATGAAGAGGTTAAGGGAGTATCAGGAGGTGAGGCAGAGCAGAGCATGGGGAGAGACTGCGGACCCCGGACACTTAGCCACGCCTTGTTCTCTCCCCACTGGACTCACCTTCCACCCATGAACTGGTGCTTCACTTCCTGTGAGTGAGGAGTTGTGCTGTAGCCACTTAATTCTCCTGCCATTCTCAGGCCTCAGGACAGGTACTAGATAGGGATGTACTTCTGCCCAGGAAGTTCTCCCTAGGAATGCCAGGGGACAAAAGAGTGGTTTAGGCTCAATCTTGGGGTGTCTAAATTTGCACCACTGATTATTTGGGATGTAGGAAATGATCACAGTGAATGCTGGCCTAATTTAACATACAAACAAATGAAAAATCTAAAAAACAAAACCAAAAACCCACCGCAGGTCTCATTTCCATAAGGAATAAAAAGTATTGCATCAAAAATTAATTATTAATTTAAGTGGTTTGTGCAGAGCGCAATTACTAAGGGAAAAGTTAATCTATCAGCCTCTCTGGTAGTTAGAAAGGGGATTCTCTAGATCACCCTGAATTAAACTGGATGGTGATTAACTGGTAAGGAAGAGGAATATGTTGGCCACACAGCCAGATCTCAGGAGACGTATACAGTTCAGCAGTGCACCTTCCCCAGGCCTAGAATATAGTTTGATAACTGGCAGGTAGTGCAGGATTCTGTGGGTCCTACAACCAGGTGGTCTGTACCTATTTCTTTTCTTTTCTTTTTTTTTTGTGTGTTTTTTTTTGTTTTTTTGAGACAGGGTCTCACTATGTAGTTGAGACTGAACTGGAACTCACTATGTAGCCCAGGTTGGTCTCGAACTCACAGCGATCCTCCTGCCTCAGCCTCCCGAGTGCTGGGATTACAGGCGTGCACCATCACGCCCGGCTAGTCTCTACCTATTTCTTGGAAAATAATTTGCTTGGGCTGATCTAGAGCTGCATCATTTTAATCCAGCTTCTACATCTTTTCCTTTACTGCCCACATCTCTACCTTTACCCGCCATCTGACCTAACACAGTCAACTCAGTTTCAGGTCTGTATCTTTCAGCTTTTGTCCCTCTTACTGACTGTTTTAATGCTCAGTGTTCATTCCAACATCCTCAAATGAGCTCTATGGGTCTGCATAACTCTGACAATCTGATCTGCTGTTTCTGCCAGTTCCTAAATACTGCCTCTGCTCTTCCGAGCTACTGGTCCTGTTTTCTATATGATTGCCACCTTTTCCTCCTGTTCTTGGGAAGACAGCTAAGACTGCTGTCTCTCACTTAGGATATTTACAGAAGAATAAAGCCTGTAAATACTTTTGTCATTGGAATGGATTATTTTGCTGGATCAGCTGATGGTCTCTATATTCGGGGGATGTTGCAGGGTAGGAGGTCCAGTGTTGAGAAAGAAGAAAGCCTGGCCCCAGTGTCTCATACTGTCATGGAGAAGTGAGGAACAGGTAGCCAGCCGTGTTTGATCACTTCATCCTCCGTAGGACTCTGAAGGAAGGAAGAGTGATTAACTAGAATTAAGAGCATGAGAATAATCTCTTTTAGAGCAGCCTGATCTCGGCAAACTCTACTCCTCCAAGCAGTGAACTTACCAGAACCTGTTCTGATTCAGGGAGAATTCTGGACAAGCCATGGTTTCCTTTATTAGTCAGAAAGCAAAGGATTTTGATTTTGAGATGGGTAAACTCTTATGATTGTACCTCAGTTGTTTTGGAAGTTGGCTTAGAAAGGAGGAATATAGACTCTTAGCACCAGTACATTTCCCAAAACTGTTCCTTTCCTAGGCCTTGATGCTGGGCGGGGGGAGCATTCCCATGGGAAATGAGTACAGAGTACAGTGACTTGTTTTACAGGTCCTGAAGCAGTCTGAGGAAATGAAATACTCCGCAAGGATATTGGCCTCCTACAAGGGAGTCTGGGAATCACGAAACTACCCAGAAAGATGCTCTATTCCTCACTTTCCTCTGTGGTTACCAATCATTTTTGACACCAAAAATTTTCCTGGGGTTTGACTAAAAGAAATTGTCAAATTCAAATCTGTCCAGATACCAGTGTCATCAGTTTTGTGTTCCTTGGTGGAAATCACTTTTGATTGGTTACTAAGATTGCTAAACCCTCAGAGCTCGTAGTCATGGAAATGAGATTGAAAATGATCTAATGTGGGCCAGGGATTTAGCTCAGTGGTGTTGCTGCCTGCCTTGTAAGCACAAGGTCCTGAGTTCAATCCCTGGTACAA
>NW_022900948.1:28438589-28467758 GCF_012274545.1 Fukomys damarensis | reverse complement strand
TATATATATACACACACACACACACACACACACACACATACACAGAGAGATAGAGATATAGATATAAATATAGATATATAATGGGTCATGAGATGTAAAAGTGAAAGATGCTAAACCTATTTTTAATCCTTGCTTACAGGATCCATAGATTTGGGCTAGAAATAATATTGCTGGTTCAGTACACACACTTTAGCCCAAACTTTCAAGGTCTTGTCTCCTAGCCTTTGCCATAATTTAGAGAATCAAAATTTCACCCATCTTTAAGGCTGGCTGGCCTTGGCTAGCCAGGACACAGGATGAACCCATCAGCTCATTTTCTTCTTAAATTATAAAATTAGTTTCTTGATCAGAACTAAAGGAGGGTGTGACTTCTGAAAAAAACACGCATTAAAGGAAGCAAAGTCAAATTAAATCTCGGAAAAAAATGTCTCTTCTGGGAAGGACTATCCACTATACAGAAAGGCGTCTCCAAAGTAAAGTTGTCTGGCACCAGGTACCAACCGCATTACGTTTGTATCAGAGGCTTTGGTTTGGTTTTATTGACAGGGAAATGAGCATTCAGTCATGGAAAAGTCACATGAGCCTGGAGAAAGACAAGTCTGAGTTGGGCATTAATGTAGGAGGCAGATAATCTAACAGATTCATTTATTTAGGTAAGTTCTTCAACAAACTTCTGCAAACCTTTCCATCAGTGGTTACTTTGTTCCGACTCAAACATTTGACAGAACCACTAGCCGTTTCCCATACATCTACATTGTACATTCTCCATGCAGATCCACACAGGAAGACATCTGATGTTATAGGCAAAGCAGATTGCATAATTCCCCATTTCTTCCCCACTGTCTTTAAGGCAACTTTTATGGGAGCCTAAAATGGTTAGCCTTCCACTTCCCTGTGGTGCTACACATCATGCAGGCATTTACATTAGGCTGACTACTTATATGAAATTCCATGAAACCGTGGATGTGCGTCATTGAAGGAGTGGTGTTCAACAGAGTAGGCACACTGAGACTCTGAGTCACCTGCTCGTATAACTTGTTTGTAACTCCAGGATCTTTTGATGGAGTGCTGCCAAGTATGCTTAACTCTATGTTTGGTGAAGAGATAACATCCAGTTCACTATAGGTTATACTGCAAAGACTCTGGGTGTCCACAACTAGGATTTCAAATTCTACCCACCAATAGCAAGCCAGGACTGCTTCTCCAAAGGAAAACAAAGCCAGGTGTGGCAGCGCATACCTGTAACTCCAGCACTGGGGAGGCTGAGGCAGGAGGATCACTGCAAGTTCGGGACCATCCTGGGCTGTCTAGTAAGCTCCAGGCCAGCCTAAACTACAGAGCAAGTCCCTGTTACAGGAACTATAGGGGTGCATCTCCACAGACACATGTAATACCACTGAAAATGGGAGGGTCCTAAGTGCCAAGTTTTCAAATTAGCTGGGGGAGATTTTCTCCCTTGGATCATACTCAGTCTTGCAAAGCTTTGAGGTGATCAGTAAGGTGGCAAAAACACCACACCTCAACAGTATACACTGCTCCTAAAGTCTGAAAAGGTCTACCAAATATAGACTTCTTTCTTAATGATAGAAGTTGAAAGATACACCTACTTCTTCCTTTGAAGAGGAAAACTGGGAGATTCAGTGAGATGCTAGCTCCCTACAGTTTTAAGGGATGCACCTCTTACTTCATACATGAGTGACTTGCCTAAAGCATCTAAAATGCCAGCTATCTCTTGGCAGACAACTCCGATTAGCTGGCAATCAGCAATATAACGGGCCAGCACCACATCCTGCAGAATAGGAAAAAAAAAAAAGCACAAGCATGGCCCAACATGGGGCACAGAGGCAGAGGTAATAAAATTTCAGGCAAGAGAAATGTACCATTTCTGCCACATGGAAGCAAACTGTAACTAATATCTTCTTGTTATCTGAATAGAAAGAACAGCTATTACAAGCACGGTTGCATAGCTATTGTTAAAAACCTCACCGATTTCTTCCGGGAAAGGGCCACATATGGACCTGTGCATACAATTTGAGTCACTATCTAATTAAGCTTTAAGCAGACCTCCTTGCTTCTTTGAGATTGGACAGGAGCACAGGCCAAGCAAGTATATTGAAAGGTGCTGTAAGAAGAGCCACAAGCTCTGTAATTTTCAGCAGCCTTCTGATTGCACATGCATTTCTGGGACTCTTCCAGGAATGTGGTGGCATTGCTTTTGGCCATCACAGCAGGGATGAGGTGTTACAGAGCTGTGCTGGTCAATACCACAGCCAGTAGTCACATGTGGCTGTCACACAAATGAAATTTGTTTAGTCCATTTCGGGATGCTGTGTGAGTACAAAATATACACCACCCTTTGAAGACAATATAAAAAAATGAGTGCACTAAGAGAAAAGCTTGGTATTTTTTTCTCTTAGTTCTGAAAGGAAAGTTTGTGCTATTATCTGTTTCTTTTTGTAAGAGAGAATCCTTTATATCTTTGTCTTGTACTCTGAATAACTACTGTGAAGATACTGATACACAGTGTATTCGTTAATTGTTTCTGTTTTCTGGGTTTTGGTTTTGAGACAGGGTTTCACTCTGTAGTTCAGGCTCACTTTGACCTCCCTATGTAGCCCACCCAGCCTTGCCTTGAATTCATAGCGATCCTCCTGCCTCAGCCTTCTGAGTGCTGGGATTACAGTAGTGCACTACCACACCCAGCTACCCAATGTATTAGCTTCTTATTCTCTTAGTTTGTTATAAAATTTTGTTTTATTTTCACAAAAATGTTTTGTATTGGTTACCTGTTGAAATCATACCATTTATATGCTGTATTAAGTAAAACATACTATAAATTAGTTTCATGTGTTTTCTTTCTTGTACTTTTAAATATCTACTCTAGAAATATATAGATATTTTATAACTACTATCGGACAGTGCTGCTCTAGAAGCCCAATCTGCTTTTCTCAATAGCCCTCACGATGGGGTTAGGAAGTCAATGTGAAAATTATGCACCTTGTTGAATTTACCTAATGCAATCATGCACTCAATCCCAAGGTGGGTCGGGGGTCTCCTGGTGCACAGTGTGAGGCCAATTAGAATCAAATAATTCATAATCTGATCATTATTATAAGACTGCCACTGACTGATTCCATCGTGGCTTTTGAGCCTCCCATTATTTCAATGGCAAAAGTTTGAATATTTTCGTCTCCTATATATACATTTACTGTGATCAATAGCTGTCTCTTGGGGGAAGAGGAAGAGAAAAGGCTGAAAATATACCTGGCATGGTACCATAGAGTCCCTTTTAAGGGATACATCTTTCATTTCATTTGAGGGCCTCAGAGTCTCTGAAATGTTTTTTTGTTTTTGTTTTTTTTTTGATTTTTGGTACCAGGGATCAAACTCAAGACCTTGTGCTTGCCAGGCAGGTGTGCTGAGTCTCTGAAACGAATGAGACCAGGCATGGAGTAAGGAGGCAGTGTCTCACTGGAGTGGCTCAAGGAAGGCCTCTTTTCACTAGATGGTGAGGTTTTGGTTTCCCTAATCAAATAAAACCCTGAGGGAGGGTGGCTGCTCCTCAGTTTGAGTTCTGCACCTTCTGATTAGAAAAGACCAGTATCCCAATGACCTCTTCAGCACATCTTCCGGTTTTGACAATTGTAGATGCCAGGCATCTGAGGGCTCAGAGCAGACGCGTGGCCTTGCCCGTGTCCCTCCCCTCTGTTGCATCACACTTACTGGAATTGGGGATACTGTGTCAGCACAATTCCTTCCACTTGCACCCATGGCCTTGGAGCCTACAAAGATTCTGGCACTCAGTAGTTTCATGATAGGAGTATATTGTTAGTCTTTATTGTGGGTAAGGCATAGTTTTGAGATGAGTGAATCATATAAGATAAATCCAGTCCAAAAGTCCTTCCTTAGTCTACAAATTTCTCCCTTTATGTATATCTATACATTTCTGACCTGTCAGCTCCTTTGATGTGGTCCTTCTTTGAGTCACAATTTCTACTCAGCAAACTGAGAAAAAACAATCAGAATCACTCCCAGTTGTTAGAGGTAGCATCTCAGAAGAGAAGTCCTTATTGAAAAACGGCCTGGTTTTGATTTATGTCCTTCCCTTTTTCTTGGACAAGCTCTCATTCTTACACACTTTCTCCAGGGTTTTTCTGATAATAATGAATTAAAACCCTAAAATTCTTTTCCCTTTCTTAGGCTTCTTCCTACTTCTTGATCTTGTAGAACATTGTTGGGATATTCTTCCAGTGATAAGTCTGAAAGCAATCAGAGATGGTAAGAATGTGGGGTATGAAAAGAATTGGCTTCCTGTTGTAAGGTAACTAACCCCTCACAGTGGGCTTCCTGATAGAAGAAAGAGGAGGTGAAGGAAGAGGAAATGCATATTCAGGTGAAAGGTTCAATGAGATTCAGAATATTCTCAGTCACATAAAGCCCCCAAATCAAGTATTTGAGATCTGCTGCTCTGTGATCAACATCATAACTTTTCAAAAGACCCGATGAGTCTATGAATTCAGTTAAAGTTTTAATTCAATACTTCAGTGTCAAAGCGAGTATTAGCAGCAGAGAAAGCCAAGCTAGTCATCAAGTCCAAGGGAAAGTAGGAGACCAGAACAGAAAGATCAAGTCCCTTAGTCTGAAATCCAGTCACATACGCAAGAAGAGATTGTAGAGTGACTTCCTGGGGAGGTTACATGTAGGCAGAAAGTCAGATGAAGTGGGGTGTGTTCCTGGCAGGGACTTCCCTACAGCTGGCATCTAAGAGTCCTGAGACTTTGTGAGCTCAGATCTTCATAAGGAAGGTGTAGGGTTCCTATAATATGAAGAGCTCTCACTGTAGAAAGAGAGCAGTTTTTAAGTGACACATTAGCATCTGACAAAAGGGAAAAGCAAAGTTTGTAGGTCATAGAAGTGGAGATAAATAGAATTCTTCATGAGCATTAGAGTGACAACTTTCCTGCTAGATGCTGTCTACAGGTTCATTTTCTCTAATCCATCTCACACTCAGCCAGAAAAATCTAACACACAGGACTTTCAATGACTCCCTACTGCCTTTAAGATAATGCCCAAACTCCCTAACTGGACTTTTAAGGCTCTGTGTGGTCTCAGACTGCCAACTTCTCCATCCTATTTCATGGTCCTGCACCTCCATTCCCATCCAGCGTTCTCAATGCGGTGGCTTTTCCACTACACTGACCTTCCTACAGGATTCTGTGGTAATAGACATAAAGTGTTATTGGAAAGTGCACAGCTTTCCGGTGAGTGTGGACTCTGTAAGAGGAAAGATCACAAGCTTTCGGTTTGTCTTTTTCATTACTAAGGACAATTTGCTTGTTCAGCTGAGCATTTTGATGGGTTTTGGAGCGGCACAGAAGATGAGTTTGCAACCTGTGGTTAATTAGTTCTGTGTGAAGAGTGATTAGAGTATGGGTAGGAATAGCAACAGGGTAAGGAGAGAGCATAGTACTGCCAATAAGAATTCCTTGGTAGAAGGACAAGGAATTTTCAGAGCAGCATATCTGAGGAATAACTTTAAGTTGCTGTGCACTATAGAAAGGCATTGCAACCCCTCCCTCCTAATTCATACACCTCAACAAAGCTTGAAAACACTTCTAACCTCCCCATTTTCTTTTTTCCTGTCCTTACTTCTAGGTTTTGAGATAATTTAGAATCTTAGCCAAACCTATTAAAAATTTCCTGTAAAATAAATCTCATCTGAGTCAGAAATTATTATTCCATGTTATGCTAGTATCTATTTAGATTATGCTTATTACAAAGTTTTTTAATTACCTATTTTTTAATATTCTTTTTTAGTACATGTGCTGCCAAAGTGAGTACTAGCTTCTTATAGTCTTTGTCTTGCCCTGTGGCTGAGATATTTATTTATTTATTTGGTGCTTTCTTGATTTAATTTCTTCTGAGGGAATACACAGGTGTTGTATCTGTTAGGATTCACTAGTGGAACAGAAAATATATGCTGTGCAGGCTTATAAGTAAGGCTTATAGTGACTGTCAGTAGAGTTAGACAGTCTTTGTAAGAGGTGGAAGAATACAACAGGGCCATCTGCGTGCTGGAGAGCGGAGTATCTGGCCAAATGCCGAAGGCCTGGGCTTACTACAGAGCTCCACGAGCCCATCAGAAAGCTGAGGAGTCTGCCCGGAAGCTTGGAGACAAATGTCCAAAGGCAATGAAGGCTGCTGCTCCTCTGAAGAAGCAAAAGCAACACTGCCTTCTTCTTTCCCTTTTTATTCCATCCAGGCTACAAGCTTATTGGTTGATGCCACCCACACCCAGGGTGAGTCTTCCCTCTTCAGTAAGCAATCATCCAGACGTACACAGAACTGTGCTAAGCTAATCTGCTAGGTGGTTTTTCATTCAAGTTAACTCTCACAATCCACCCCTTGTCAACTTGACAGTCAGATACGTTTCCTTAAACCATATTCAGTCTCCAAATACAACAACAAATTCACAGTTATGCCTGACATGATTCAACTATCCTTCATACACATGGAAGCTCACTAATTCCCTTCTCAGAATAGAAGGCACATTTTTTTCTCTTGGTGATTTTTACATCTAAGATTTTATAACTTAAATATTGTAATATAGACAATAATTCTCAAGAATTAATATTAAATCAATCAACATTATGTTGTGAAGGAAGAAAATGAAGACACCTGCCTAATATATGTATATATATACATATATTCATATATACATATTATATATATTCATATATATATATATATACATATATGAATAAGCATGTTAACAAAATAGGAGAGAGGATTATAATCCTCATTTCTGTAACTGGTTATGTATTCATAGCTGGCTTTTATAACTACCTTCTTCTACTACCCATTCTGTACTCCCTTGGCTTCAAATTTCTTGGCTGGCCTTGAACTCACTATGTGGTTCAGGGTGGCCTTGAGTTCATGGTGACCCTCTTGCCTCAGCCTGCTGAGTGCTGGGATAACAGGCATGTACCACCATGTTTGGCTTTCCCTTGGGCTTCAGCAAGTGTCTCAACAAGTCTTGGTTCTTTTCCTGGTGGGGTGGTCCATACCTTCACTCCCAAGGATTTTAGGTCACTTGTCATGCTGCCAGGATTGGATTGTTGTTTCTCATTGATCTTAAAACAGGGCACGGTAATGCTAGGAGTCACCCTAAGGGATCTCCTACACTCAAATGTATTCTTCCTTTCCTCTATTTTATGGTAATAGTTCAATTTCACCTAGATAGTATGGGTCAGTCATCCCTTCCAACACCAAAATTCCCTTTTTAGCTTGTTTAATCACAGGCATAAGGAGCCCAGAATGACCAGGAGGAAGTTTTAGCTTCCAGTTCAGTGGAACTTGTTCTTCCTTGTACAAACCTTTCCCCCCACCTGTGAAACTAAAACTTCTGGGCCAGTGGAACATAAGGTCATGAGAAAAGCAGGCAGAAGGGTTAGTCTAGGGGTAATGGTGAGTGACAGAATTCCCACTTCCACCCCTTGATTTCTGGACCTGTGAATCCTGGAGACATAGTACTATATTGGACACATACAACCTTTTAAAGAACTCTGCCTCAGCCCTGGAAGGTACTGTCACCTCGCTGGTGCTGTACGTGCACCTTTGAAAGGCCATTACACCTTTCTATGACTTCAGGTGCTTCTGGATGCTGAGGAGCATGGTAAGATCAGTGGATTGCCTACTCCTCTGGCTGTGAAATGGGTTCCTTGGTCAGAAACTACACTATGTGAAATACCACGATGGTGGATAAGGCATTTTGTAGTCCATGGATGGTAGTTTTTGGTTTTTGTTTTTTGTTTTTGTTACCGGTGATCAAACTCGGGTCCCTGTGCTTTCAAAGCAGGCAGTGGAACCACTGAGCTAAATCTCCAGCCCTACGGATGGTAGTTTTTGCAGAAGCATTACATGCAGGGCAGGCAAATCCACACCTGGAATAAGAGTTTATGCCAGCGAGGAGAAAGCGCTGTCCTTTCCATGACGGAAGTGGTTGATCACACTCAGAGCTATGCTGAATGAGCCCACTGGGCACCTCTTACTCAAACTGACACCAAAATTAACTATCATGTTATATGTTTCCAGAGTCCCCACATGCCTTCTTTCTGCCCTCATCTAATAATGTTTTGAATTAATATAATATTCTTAGATCACAGCTCCTTTTTCTTCAATATTCATTTTCCTCAATATCATTCTTTTGTCTCCCAGAAGGCCCACGTTTTGCTGATAGTCCATTAATGGCCCCTTCCCTTTATCAATGGCTTGTTCTTTCTGTTGACAAATGATTAATTAACCTTTGGAGCTAAAATTTTCAGAGGATACTTCTTGGTGAGAAAGTGCATCTTCCCATTTAATATACCTCAAACTAGGGAAGCCATTTAAATGGAAAGTTATTTTCTTCTATCTTTTACTTTCTTATTCTGGAAATCATGTTACTAGATATTATATCCCCACTTAATTTGCTCTCTATGTCATGTACGCTTCTTTCAGTATTTATTATGTTTTGTTTTGTTTTGAGTTATCAGAATCCCACCAAACACCAATTTGGCTCTCAGAAACACTGATCGTTCTCTTTAGTTTCTACATTGAACTCTAAATTTAGAGAGTGTATTATTCATTCTATAATTTCATTTTTATGCTCTAATTGTAGTGCCTTTAAAATCCTCATTATGTTTTTCCCCTTCATCATGTTTGAATTGAAATTCACTTCTGGTTTTCCCATTAATTCTATGTTAGCCAGATCCTTTGGTCATGCAATTTAGTCTCTTTCCTGAAAATTACATGCTCCCTTTGTCATCTTCTCTGTGATAATTTGTTGAACCAGCTGTTGGAATCCTTCAACAAGAGTATGGGCCAGCAGTAACTGAAACAGGAAGCTGGGACTTTTTGGAGGAGTTTTTGGGGAGCCGGTTCTCTATCTTTAGATGCAAGAAAACTTATTTTTTTCTAGTGCCACCAACATCGATGGAATTGATCAGATTCTCCCAGATATAGTCACAGCAAGAGACAAAGGCAGCCAGATGTGGATTCTCATTCCTAGATGCCAAACAACGAGCTCTTAGCTGTGTCCAGACTCTTCATTTGGTGGCCGTGTTGCTCTAGCTATGTAGTCCTGCAGCTGTACCTGTGTGGCCCTAATGACTACATGGGTTGCTTTGTTCCCCAAATCCCCCAAGGCTGAGCAAGTGCAGCACTGTTGGCCTGAATCAGTGGGACACTGAAGACAGAAAATTCTTCCTATTTCATTTGGCAGCTTTGGTTCAATGTCATTACACACAGCAATAGTATGTTTCTGTTCACCATCCCACCTTGGACTAATCCATGAAAACTAAACAAAAATTTTAGGATCTGATCATATTGGTGACAAAATTCAAAAACTGAAAGTAAAACATTTTTCCTTTCCAGTGAGTTTTTTTTTTTTTCCTGCCACTACATGATCTCTTGTTGGCTAATCAACTGTTTCATGAGGCCTGGCTTGCAGATTCCTGTGTGTTGTGGGAACCTCTGGTGATTACACTTCTACTGGGCTACTTTATCTAGAGATCAATAAAATGATGTCCCATAAGCCTCGAGTCTCTCCTTTCATCCCCTACCCCACTCTTCTATTGAATTATATAAAATGCATCCTCTTGCTGATACAGGATTACTGAAATGTTCTGTTCCTTAAAGAGTAGTAATGTCTGTATCTGAACCTCTAGTAAGCTTGTACTTATAAAGGGAGAGCCCTTGACTTCATCACATGAAGCAGGACACTGCAGTTGGCATTTAAACTGATTCTTATTCATGCTACACTTTGACAACTATTGGAACTACAAAGCCATATGGAAAAAAAAATTTTTCAAATGGCCAGTTCAAGAAAGACCTAGCAGTCCATACTCACTGTTTTCAGTGTCCAGAGTCAGAGACACATGGAAATTGTCTTTGAATTATACAGAATCATTCGTCCATTAAAAGAATAACTGCTGGAAACATTCTAGCCTGGTAAATGCCTCACATGTTGCCCATACATCTTATTCTGGATAATATGCAAAAACTCTGCTCTCAACACCTTATCCTTCAGGTTTTGTAGGTTATTCTTGTGAAAAGGCAGGTCTCAGCATTGAGGTCTTGCAGTTGTTTGCCAGACTTTTCAGGTCAATCCGTTGTCTCTAACATTCTGGGCAATGTAATGGTGGCTACAATAGCACTACTGATAATATTTCAAACAAATCAGATTTATTTTCTCCTTGAACACTAAAATGTTTATTCTCAGCAAGGGCTGAGGGTCAGTTCCCTCAGAAAAATTGTACAGTCCTCGGCATCAGATTGTAAACAATGCTTTGTATCAAGCCTTGAAGGAAGGGGAGTTACTGTGTTCACTGGGCAACCAAACTTTCATTTTTATTTAGTTACCAGAACCTAGAACTTGAGATAGGTATCATAGCAACACAAAACTTTTATGAGGAATGTGACTTTTCATCTGCATTACCTCCTTTAATCCTCACATCAACCCCATGAAGTTCACACTGGCAACCACAGAGGTACAATTTGTATGGGAAGCAAATGGGGATGCTGGAAAGTGCATTCAAGTCAGGCTGGAAAGTCTGTAACCTTGCCACTGTGGGATGGGCTGTATGTGTTCCATTATGGGTATGCACATGCTATCTTTATCTGCCCATTCATACCTCAATGAAAAGGACTTTATATGAGTCCTCAGTTAAGAGGTTGGGACATGAAATCAAGTAAATTATTGATCCTCCCTGACATTCACAATCTAAGATGAACACAAACAATCAAAAGGGCAATTAAAATGATTAGTGTGCTAAGTACAAGGGCAGTGAGATACTACCTAGATACTGAGATGCCCCTGCGAGGATCAGTCAGGAAAACCCCTGGAAGAGCTGGCATGAGATGAGTCCCAAGGGCAGAGGGGAGTGGTTAGAAGAATTAGGGGGTGAGTGGAGGAAGCAGCATGCACACAGGGCCAGAGCCAGGAAGGCCAGACATCAGGAAGCCATAGGAAGGTTACTATGAGTGTTTATGTGAGTGGGTTGGGGAAAGACCAGAGACACGAGGCTGGTACCTAAAATGGATTCTTTGCCCTGAGAAAAAGCACAGGGTTGAAAGCCACACCACACATGAAGGTTTTTTTTGTTGTTGTTGTTTTTGCAGGGCGTACCAGGGATCGAACTCTGGTCCTTGTGCTTGCAAAGCAAGCAGCAGCACCACTGAGCTAAATCCCCGGCCCACATGAAAGTGTTTTAAGCAAAGAGGCAGCAAGGCCAGGGTCTCTTGATAGGCTGAAAATACCAATGGCCTTGACTGCAGCTCTGCTTCAGATTGGAGGTCCTTGGGTCAATCAGCCGTGGGTCTGCAAACCTGCCGGCCAGCATGTGACCAGAAAATGTTTGAAAGGATTTATGAAAATATTACATCCATATACTCTAGGGTATAAATGACTAAAGCTGACTTTTTAAAATGTAGAAACTATTGACTGATTATTATCAATCAAATAAATTTAAAATGTTAAGGAAATGCCAGGCCCATAGGGTTTTACAAATAAATTCTTGGAAATTTTAAGAACCAGAAGGTTCTGTTCTTGGACAAATATATATAGATATAGATATAGATATATCTATATCTATATCTATATAGATATAGATATATTTTTTTGAGAAAATAGGAGAAATAGTTCAATTGACTCTGCTGTTTGCATAGCCTAACTCTCAAACCAAGAAAGTAGATTATAAAATACTAGCAGAGTTTAGAAATGTATTTTTAAAAATATGTACAGAATCTGTTACTTAAAAGCTGAAATGGCTTGTTGGGAAATACAGAGGAAAATCACATTTGAGAAGACTGATCTTTGATCTGAACTACTTTCTTGGGGCATTTAGTTGGACAAATGATTATTTCCATGCCTATCCCATCTTGCCTTTGAGACATATTACCCTAAATACAAAGGGTTTAGAAAAGCGAAGGGTTCTGTTTGGTCATATTAATATTGTTTTATATGATTAAAATGAAGAAATGCAGAATAAGTAGTAATGCATTATCTAGATCCTCATTTAAATAAGATTCAGAATTGGAAGAAATTTCAGTGGCGAAAAATACCCACAAGTATACTCACAAAAATACTAAATATTATCACCATTTTAAAAATCCATATATCTAAGCAATGGGATCAGAAAAAAGAAGCCCAGGTTTTTTTTGTTTTGTCCCCACCCCATGCCCCTCCCGGCAAGCCTTTGTGTTGAGTTTTGGGCATGCCAGCCCCTGTAGATTGGGTTTTGCTGTTATGCAGAGACTCCAGATAACCAGCAACAAATCCCAAAACAAACAGCTGAGGAGCACTGAAGGATGTCAGGAAGGCCTGCTCTAGAGCCATTTGCAGAACAGGTTCATCATGCGGTGAGAACTTTCCTGGATGGCCACATTTCTCCATCCACTCTGGACATCTGAGGCCTGGTAAGAACTTCCTGAGGAGATTAATGGCTCAGAAAGGACTGGCAGCAAACAGAGCCTCTCCAGGACCTAAAATCAAGACACCAAGGAAATAATAATGTAGTGAAGAAAAAAAGAAACACAGTTCTAGGAATCAGGAAGGAGCTGACAGGAAAACTAGAAACTACAAGAGAAGCTGGAGAAACTGGACAGAACACAGAGAAGAAGAAAAAAAAGCCATCTGGAAAGCTACCAGGGCTCCTGCGGAGGAGGACTGATCTCTGCTAACATAACAAGAGGCGGTCCCAAAGAGAGTTGGCAACTCCAGGGAGAAACAACTGACTGGCCCACAGCACTAGCCCACAGAAAAGCCCATGGTTATTGTAAACTGCAAAAACAGCATGAGGTTTTACTCTGAAAGTAACTCCATCTGAATGGCAGACTAGCATTGGAGAAGTAATCCAGCACAGCACCTGCCATACTTTCACTGAATTACTGTTGCTGATTTCATTGCTATTTCCAAGGTGGCACATTGTTGATATTAACTTTTTTTTTTTTTATGGCATGTCAAATCTGGTTTGTCTTTGTGTCACAACAATACTGTAGCTCATTACTAGTGAAATGGACAATGAACCCTTCCCTCCCCAAACTAATGGAGGTGGTTGGATCTTGGTACAGAGGCAAAGGTCTATAGTTGGTCACACCCAGAATGCCTCACTGGAAAGCAGACACTAACTAAAGAGACACCCCCCCCCAATGCTAGCAACAAGTCTTTCCACTATAATTGACCTGCAACCCTCACCACAAACAACAAATAACAAAACAGACAAAAACAAAACAAAACAATAGAAACATGAGGGCCGGGTGTGTTGGCGCATGCCTGTAATCCCAGCACTCAGGAGACTGAGACAGGAGGATTACTGTGAATTCCAGACCAGCCTGGACTACACAGTGAGTTCCAGGTCAGTCTCAACTACATAGTGAGACCCTGTCTCCAAAAAAAAAAAAAAAAAAAGAAAGAAACATGAGGAAAAAGGCAAGAAAATGCCTCTCAAAACTCCTAATTTTCCCAAAGCTAATCCATGTGGCATGGATGGGGAGCAAATCAACAGCCAAATAGGTAAATTATACAAAGTGGCAAAAGAGGATACCAACAAAGAAAGACCTCAAATCAATAAGGTTTTCAGCCAGCTCAAAGATGATAGAACTAAACAGATAATAAATTTAATAAAATGATCAGTGAGCTTCAGAAGATATGAATAAAAAGCTTGCTGAGCTAAAGACAAAAATACAAAATATGAATGACCAATATAAAGAGAAATAGTCCATAAAAAGGTTCCAAACACAAACCCAGGAGATGAAAAATTCTATGAAAGTTATGAGCAGCACATTACCAACACGAGGACAAACTGTCAGAACTAGAAGATAGAGTTGATGCAGGTGACCATAATAATCAGAGATATCTTCAAAACAAGATGAGAACGTGGAAAATGGATCCTAAACAATGCAAAGAAGACTAAGATTAATTGGAATTAGTAAAAATCAGAAGACAGCATGAATGGCATAAAAAACAGGTTTATAGAAATTAGCAGAAAACTTTCCAAGTATGAGGAAACAATTTAACAAACAAGAGAGGCACATAGAGCATACAGACAGGATCAGAAAGGATATATATAGGATATATAGACAAGATCAGAAAGGAACCTCTCCACAACAGATCATAGTCAAGACTCCAGAAATCCAACTCCAGGACAGAATTTTACAAGCTGTTAGAGACTTCTGGTGTCCTTGGTCCCAGGGTGTGGCAGGAGCGAGGCTGGGAGAGGTGCGCATAGAAGAGGCTGGGGTGTCCCTCACCCCGGCCCCTTGAGCCAGGACATGACAGAAATGTGATAATGGATCATCATGTTTCTACTACCAAACCTCGAAGAATCCAAACCAGAACGTCATTCACCACAAGGAGCGTCAGTGGATCACATCAAGCAAGGCAGGTACCGCTGGCACCGGAAGAATGTTTTCCCCAACTTCTCAGTTGTCAACATTGAAAAGCCTCCTTGTTTCTTGCATAAATTCTCACCTGATGGACACTATTTCATTGCCTTTTTTTCTGACCAGACTTTCCTCAAAATCTATGAGTACCAGAATTGCCAGGCAGCAGAGGACTTTCTACAGGACTATGAGGGGAGATCCTGTCTAATGGCAGTGAGCAGCAGTCAGTTAACATCCAGGGCTGGCTCTTTGAACGCTTTTTCATCTTGCTGCACATTACCAGTGTTGCTGCCGGCCAAGGGTGAGCACCTGAACTGGGGGCAGCCTTTACGCCGATGACTGCCGGGTGTCATCGTGGGCTCTGCAGCCTCTCTCCCGGAGGAGCCTCACCCTCTGTTCTGTGAGGTGTATCAGAACAGCGAGTCAGTCACCCCAAACCCACGGTCCCCACCAGAGGACTCTTTCTTGTGTATCACTGACCTCCACACTGGACGCTTGTGTGATACACGTACATGAAAGTGTGATAAAGTGGTTCTGTCATACAACCAAGGGCTATCCTTGTATAAAAACATCCTGGCCATCTTGTCTGTGCAGCAGCAGACCATCCACGTCTTCCAGGTGACCCCCGAAGGCACTTTCATTGACGTGCAGACCATTGCTGCTTCTGCTGTGAGGATGACCTGCTCACTGTGTCGGCTGTCTTCCCTGAGGAACAGCGGGACAGTCAGACAGGCAAGGCCAGGCCCTTCAGGGATCCGTTCATCAACTCCCTGGAACACCAGCTGCCAGCTTATCTGTGGTACCGGGCAGAACAGGTTGGCAGCACAATGGCCAAGAGGAGCTTCTTCCAGTACTTTGACCAGCGGTGGCAAATGCAGCTTCTGGACGAAAACCATCTGTTTATCAAGTACACCAGTGAGGGTGTGGTGACGCTGCAGGTCACAGATCCATCTCAGGCATCTTTCTTTGTGGTGTACAACATGCTGTGTTTGAGAACATGTCAGAGGAGCTTTTGGAGCTCTTTGAGAATTTTCATGATCTATTCCGCAATGCTCCTCTGCACAGTGAAGTCCAGTTTCCCTGCTCAGCCTCTAGCAACAATTTGGCAGTGCAGATCCAGCACTGGTTGAAAAACACAATTATAAACACCAAGTATGGAGGGCACACGGAGGCAGTGTGCCGGCTGCTGGGTCAGCTGCCCATCAGTGCCCAGTCCTGCAGTGGCAGCCCCTACCTGAACTTGTCCCGCTTCAGTTATGATGACAAGTGGGTGTCGGTCATGGAACAACCCAAGACCTATGGAGACCGCCCTACCAGGTTCTATGCCCAGGACTCTGGCCTGCTCAAGTTTGAGAACCAGGCCAGCTTACTGGGCCGCCCCATCAACCACACAGTGCGATGGCTCGTTGCCTTCACCATTCGCCCCTTTGAGCCTTTTGCCATTTCTGGGCAGAGGACTAACACAGTGTATGTTGTCAACTTCTACATGCGACACCACTGCACGTAGGCGCCTCACCACGGCCACGCTGTCTGGCCTTGCAGGTCTTTGCCGGCTTCTTTTCTCAGTGGATTCTGGGACAGGAGTGCTTTCTGCTTGGCTTGTCCGGTGAGCTCCTGGCTGATGTGCCAGAAAGTGGGATGAGGGGGGGCCTCGGCCTAATGGGACTTCTGTTATTAACAGTACTACTGTGGTTCAATTTAAAGTCCTCTTGCTTTTTCACTGTGGGAACGCCCAGCATTAATTAAATCCATTCAATTTCTGTTTATTTAGCATTGTATTGCTGTGAAGATAAAAGCATTACACCTTTACCTCTTTCATTTCACTTTCTTGGCATTATGGTTTGTAGTCAGAAGCAGGTAAATCTCATTTACTCATGAGAGCTGTGTATGTCCTCTCCACTTACCCAACTAGCAGGCCTATCTTTATAGGAAAAAATTGAAGTCTTGGTATTTTCTTACTTAAATATTTTTAAAAAGCTGTTAGAGAAAAGAAACAAACTATTTAAAAAGGTAGGCACATTAGAAGTATAGCAAATTTCTCATCAAGAAATTGCTGAGAGCTTAGAGAGAAGTGTTTCAAGCCCTAAAAGAAAACAACTTCCAATCCAGACTAATACATCTTGCAAAACTATCAAAATTGATGGGGAAATAAGGTCTTTGAATGATAGAGTTCTCTAAGAAATTCATGACCAGAGAATCAGCACTCCAACATATTCTCAAGAATGAGATAATAAAGCAGCCAATGCCAAAAAGTCTACTGGAATGAAAATACTAGGTAAGGAGAGCAGGCAAGCAGAAGGGGGAGGAGAGAGAAAGAAATCAGCAACAGGAAAATAATGCAATGACAGGAAAAAGTGGACACCTTTCAGTAATACCTCTCAATGTGAATGCTCTTGACTCCCCAATAAAAAGACACAGATTGACAGGTTGGATTAAAAAACAAAGCATACTGGTATGCTGCACTCAAGAAACATTTAATCCAAAAACATTTCATAGACTTAAAATATCCAATGCAATGGGAGCGCCAAAACAACAAAGAGTAACTATCTTATTTTCACACAAAGTGGACTTCAAGCCAAAACTGATTAGAAGAGGCAAAGAAAGTCATTGCATACACACTAGTTAAGGTAACAAACAGGAAGAGATAACAATCACAAATACGATGGTACTTTGACTTATGAACTTATTTCTTTCCACAATTCTGGTTGCAGACTGAATTGTTCATGAACTAAATCAAATTCAATGGTTAGGTTCAATGTTGACCTTATGGAGAAATTTGTTGTGGTTCAAAACCAATTTGGGTTGCGAAATCATGGAAAGAATTAAATTCGTGAACAGACATATCACTGTATACACCCACTGAACATGGTGCACTCAACTTAATATTACAAGCACTACTGGACATAAAAGATCAGGTAAACATCAAGATAATTTACTAGGGAACCTTAATACCCCTCTATCACAGGCAGATAAACTAGACAATAAATCAGCAAAAAAAAAATGTCAGAGCTGAATCACACAAACAAATGGACTTAATGGATATCTATACTGTTCCACCCAACAAGAGAATGCACATTCTTCTCAGCAGCACGTAAAACTTACTCCAAAATACACCCTATGCTAGCTCACAAAGCATGTTTAAATAAATACCAAAGCATCAAAATTATCCCACGCATATCATCAGATCCTAGTGCAATGAAACTAGAAATCAATGTCAAAAGAAATCACAGAAATTATGCAAACACATGGAGATTAAACAATACATTCTTGAGTAAATCACAGAAAAAAATAAAAGAAGAAATTAGACAATTCGTAGCATCAAATGATAATGTTAGGACAACATACCAGAACCTATGGAATACAATGAAAGCCATCCTAAGAGGGAAGCTTATGGCTGTGAATGCCCACATCGGATAAACAGAGCAAGTCCAAATAAATAATATATAATGATATACCTCAAGGTCCTAGAAAAGCAAAACAATCCAAGCAAGCACAAAGAGGGAAATTAGAAAGATTAGAGCAGAAATGAATTAAACTAAGACTAAAAATGATACAAAGGACCAATGAGTTGGTTCTTTGAAAGAACAAATAACACAGAAGCAAGACATGGTGATACATGCCTGTAAAAAATCAACCAACCAAACAAAAGAAAATGAACCCTCAAATAAAGAAACAGCCAATCATCAAAAAGGGGAAAAAAGACCCAAATCAGCACAATTAGAAATGGAAAGGCAAAATCACAACAGGAACAGCCAAAATCCAGAAGATTGTTAGTAACTACTTCAAAAACAAGGGAAGGAATACTGCTGAACTCATTTGTGGAAGCTATCATTACTTTGATTCCAAAATCAGACAAGGATTAGTCATCTCCCAAAACCCTCACTGTGACTGCATGGGTTTGGGGGGACATCTATATATAAACAGTAACACCCTTACAATCCAATCACCTCTCAATAGCCAAAGTTCTTGGGGGACATCTAGTATAAGCCATAACAACAGGGCTGCACAGATAGTTCAACATACTCCAATTAATAAATGTAATGCATCACATAAACAGAAGCAAGAACAAAAATCACATGATCATCTCAATAAATGTAAAAAAGCCTTTGACAAAAATTCAACATCCACTCACTAAAAGCCCTGAAGAAAACAGGTATGGAAAAGACCTTATCTCAATCTGATAAAAGTCATTTATCATTAACCTACCTCAAACATTATATTAAATGGAGAGAAACTGCAAGTTTTCCTCTAAAATCAAGAAAAAATAAGGATGTCCAGTGTTACCAGTCCTGTTCAATACAGGGCTTAAAACTTTAACCAGAGAAATCAGGGAGGAGAAAAAAAAGATATTTATAGGAAAGGGAGAAGTCAAATTATCCTTATCTGCAGACAATACTATTGTTTACACAGGAGACAAAAAATTCCACCAAAATACTCCTAGAACTAATAAATTCAATAATACAACAAGACACAAAAATCACACAAAACTCAATAATATTCCTGTACACCAACAATGAAACCACTGAAAAAAAAGTAGGAAAATAGTACCATTCATAGTGACATCAATAAAAATTAAATACTTGTGAATTAATCTAATGAAGTGAAAGACCTCTATAACAAAAACTATAGTTCGCTAAAAAAGGAGATCAAAGAGGACATCAGAAAATGGGAGGATACAATTTGACTAATAGTGTCAAAATGGATACATCTCCAAAACTGATAGAAGATTAAATGCAACCCTAATCAAAATACAAACAGCATTCCTCACAGAACTAGAGGAAACAATCCTAAAACTCATGTGGAATCAGAAGAAACTCAGAATAAGCCAGGCATGGTGGCACACGCCTGTGGTCCGAGCACTGAGGAGGTTGAGGTAGGAGGATCACCGCAAGTTCAAGGTTAGCCTAGGCTACATAGTGAGCCCGACACTGGCCTGAACTACATAGCGAGACGCTGTCCCCAAAAACCAGAGACCTAGAAGGGCAAAACGCAACCCTGGGCAACAAGAGCAAAGCAAGAGGAATCACAATCCTGGATTGAAAGTTATATTATAAGGCTACAATGATTAAAGCAGTATAGTACTAGCACAAAACAGACATGAGGATCAGTGGAACAAACAGAACATGAAGAAACAATGCCCTGCCATCTGATCTCTGACAGAGGAGCCGAAGTCATATGCTGGAGAAAAGATAGCCTCTTTAACAAATTGCTGAGAAAACTGTCTATCCCCGTGCAGAACATTGAATCTAGACCCCAATCTCCCACCATGTACTAAACTCAAATCAAGATGGATCAAAGACCTAAATGTTAAAACAGAAACAATCTGCTGAAAATTAAAACTTCTAAAAATTAATTTTATTGATATACATTTGACATACATAATGACCACGTTCATCGGAAGGAATGTTCCTGTATATAATATATTTTATTTTCCACCATCCCTTTCTTCAATCCTTCTTCCCTTTCCTCTTATAGAATTTAAATTTCTATTGTTTTCTTTCTTTTTAATTTTTTATCCCTATTTCCTTCCTTCCCTCCCTCTCCCTCCTTTGTTTCTCTATCCATTTGAACATTTTCTTCCTACTTCACAATATCTATCATCCATTTTGGTCCTAATTTACCCTTTGGGTTTCTCACAGAAGAAAAAGTGCAATATTTAAACTTGTGTCTGGTTTATTTCACTTGAAGCTATGTCTCAGCTGGGCGTGGTGGCGCTTGCCTTTAATCCCAGCACTCTGGAAACTGAGGCAGGAGGATCGCTGTGACTTCGAGACCAGCCTGGACTACATAGTGAGTTCCAGGTCAGTTTCAACTACATAGTGAGACCCTGTCTCAAAAAACCAAACAATAAAATAAAATAAAAAAGTTATGTCTCAAGGTGCACCCATTTACTGAAAAATATCTCGAGTTTACCCTTTTTATGGCAGAGTAGTTCTCCACTGTATATAAAAACATTTTCTTTATTGATTCATGTGTTGAATGATGCTTTTACCTCTTTCAGGAAGATACCTGGAAGGGGAAGAGCTGGGTCAAGTGGAACCTCTAGTTTCGGTTTTTGGAGTCATCCCCACACTGATTTCCATGTTGCTTGTACCAATTTACACTCCCATCAACAGTGGAGCAGTTTTTCTCCCCCCACTACCCTGACAGCATTTGTTATTGGTTGATTTCTTCATGACAGCCATTCTTTCTGGAGTGAGATGGAATCCTAGTGGGGGATTTTTGGTTTTTTGGGGTTTTTTTTGTACTGAGGATTGAACTCAGGACGTTGAATGTGTGAGGCAGGTGCTGTACCACTGAGCTAAATCCCCAGCCCTTTAGTGTTGTTTTAATCTTTATTTCTCAAATGACCGGTGATGACGAACATTTTTTCATACATTTATTTACTATTTGACTTCTTCACATGAGACACATCTACTCATTTCATATGCCTATTTTTGGATTGGGTCTTTAAATTTGGAGGGTCTGATTTTTTTAGTTCTTCATATATTCTGTAGAGGCTTTTTTTTTTTTTTTTCATTCCAGGGATTGAATTCGGGTCCTTGTGTTTACGAGGCAGGTAGCAAATCACTGAGCTAAAACTCTGGCAGTTCTTCATATATTCTAGATATTACTTTTTTGACAGAGTAGTCGTTGGTACAATGTTTTCCCCATTCTGTGGGTTGTCTCTCCACTCTAAAACAGGTAAAACTCTTGAAGACATAGGCATAGGCAAGGACTCTCTGAACAGAGCCCCAGTGGCACAGTAACACCAAAATCAACAAATGGGATTATATCAAATTAAAAAGCAAAGGAGACAACCAACAGAGTGAGGAGACAACCTACAGAATGGGAAGTTTTTTTCTAGGGAGTCCTTGACCATAGAATATATAAAGATAAATATATCAATAGATAGAATATACAAAGACCTAAAAAGAATTAGACTCCCCAAAAGACCAAATCAAAAAGTGAGCAACTGAAATGAATAGACACTCTTCAGATGAAGTATAAATGGCCCATAAATGCACGAAAAAATCTTCACCATTGCCGGCTACTGGAGAGACACAAATTAAAACACCAAGATTCCATCTTAACCCAGAGAGAATGGCTATCATCAAGAAATCAAATAACAACAGAGAAAAATGAAACCTTTTCTGTTGTTGGTGGGAATGTAAACTAGTACATGCACTATGGAGGTCAATATGCAGATTCCTCAAAATACTAAAACTAGAAATCACACTGGACTCAGCCATTCCCTTCCAGGAATCTTCGCAAAAGAGTTAGACATCATATTATAGTGATACATGCATTCCCGTATTTATAGGAGTACAACTCATGACAGCTAAATCTTAGAAGCACCCTGTAGGCCTATCAATAAGTGAACGGGTAAAGCAACTGTAGTATTTCTATACATTGGAGTACTACTCTACATAGAGGATAAACTTGAGTCATTTGTAGGAAATTGAATGCACCTGGAGACCAGAACATCAGGAGAAATAATAAATCAGACCAAGTTTAGTAGGAAACGGAGACAAATCTCATGCATATGAAGATGGGGCTAAGTGGTGGAAATGGGGAGTTGGGGAAAGCGGGCGTAAAAGAGAATGAAGATGTGTATGTAAAACTCCCCACAATGAATGTATTGAAAACATATACTGATAAAAATTTTAAAAAGAAAAGAAAAAAAGCCCATGTCAGAAGTTAAGCAACATAAAAATAAGCAAGTAAGAACAAAATAAAAACGTGTACTATGGGTCGGGCTGGGCAGCCCTTGAGAAATTCCGCTTCTTGAAAAAGGTAAGTCAGCATTATTTTTTTAAAATTTAATCATCTGTATAATCTTAGAAAGTGCTTTAGTATCTGTCATTCCAGATAGTAATAAACTCAGGCTCAGAGGGATTAAGGAAGTTGCTCAAAGAAAGGCCCACAGGTACCAACAAGTCTAGTTTAGCGCAAGGTTTGGCTACCTCTCTTTTTGGATTGCTGTTCTCCAGCTTTCTCTCAGCCCTCCCTAGTTGGCATCCGTCTTTGCCTAGCACAGTCACGGTCTTCAGCCATCAGCTCGCGGAAATGAGCCCTCCCTTAGGAAGTCCTCACTTCCAGTCCCACTCTGCTTGCGTGCCTCAGTTGCTGCACGGCTGACTGGGCTCCTCACCCTCTCACCTCTGTTCCTCTGCTGAGTATCACGAGGGGAGATGACAGAAATGCCAGGGCTGATGACAAAAGCTGAAAGCAGCAGCAGCATGATTGCAATGGGAGGCGGGCAGGCAGCGGGGGTGGGGGTGGGGGCTGGTGCAGACTCTGGTCGAGAACTGGTTTAGTTTCTTTGAGACAGGGTCTCACTATGTAGTTGAGACTGACCTGGAACTCACTATGTAGCCCAGGCTGGTCTCAAACTCACAGCGATCCTCCTGCCTCAGCCTCTCAAGTGCTGGGATTACAGGCATGCGTCACCACGCACAGCGAGAAGTGGTTTAAATTAGGTAATTACAAATTCATACTATTAGCCTGGATGTCTTGATGACTAATAGCCTGCACAGATAATCAAGTCTCTGCCAACTTTTCCAATTAGGAAGGGTTTGTGATTCTTAGTAATCTTGCTGCTTGTGGATCAATTAAAGACGTTATTTCTTACTTGCTTTTAGAAAATGCTGATAGTGACATTAAAATGCCCTGCAGCCATTTTAATAAAGCAAGTTATTTGTTAAATGCATTACCTGCAGGGATGGTTCATTATTTTGCAATGTCTTTCTTTCCAACAAAATGAAGCTGACATGGTTATGAAGAAGCACTAGACAAAACTGACAAAACTTCGGAAGGATTGAACTTTTATTCACTGAATGTAGCCCTGTGGTATGTGCTAATCTCTTATACATAATGCATGTAAAGCACTTTACCATAAACTAACTTTATAGTGATTCATATTCTTGTTTTGCAGATTTGGATCTGGTTCTCTAGGACTTTTATGAGTTAGAATATAGATGGGTTATTAAACTGTTTTATTTTTTAAGGTTTAAGGTTTTTTTTTGGTGGGGGTACTGGGGATCAAACTCAGGACCTTACTACACTTGCAAGGCAGGTGGCAGAACCACTGAGCTAAATCCCCAGCCCTAGGTTTAAGTTTTAAGCCTGTTAAAGGCAGAACTTCAGTGTTATCCTGTCGAGAACTGTTCGGCACTAACAACTGATGTATACAAAGGGTGCTCCCAGCCCTCCCACCAAGGCCATAGCTAACTCATCTTTATGCTCATAACTCAATGAGCACCTGGGTTCTTCACGTTAAAATATAGGTGAGGGATCTTCCAGGTTTGCCTAACCATATTCAACTATTTGTTGATTATTTCTTAGACCTTAGCGTTAGCAGGAACGAACTTGTTTGATGGGTAAAGAGCTAGTAGTGGGCCCCCTGGAAGTCCACAGCCAGATCCCTTTTAGAGCCTTGGTCTGTCATGCCTTCTATAGCAGAATACCACAGACCACATGGCTCATTCTGCAAGGTAGAATGGTAGTGGCAGATTTGACATCTAGTAAGGGCCCACATTCTGATAATCAGATGGTACCTTTTTTTTTTTTTTTTTTTTTTTTTTTTTTGTCTTATGCGCAAACTTGTGTGTTGTGTTTTTTTTTTTTTTTTTTTTTTTTTTTTTTTTTTGGTACCAGGGATCGAACTCGGGTCTTTGCACTTGCAAGGCAGGTGGCGGAGCCACTGAGCTAAATTCCCGGCCAGATGGTACCTTCTTTCTTGTCACGTCCTCAAATGGAGAAATGTTCTCAGGGTGACTTAACGGCCTCCTTCCTAAAAGCCCCACTGAAATACCCTCACATTAGAGATAGGTCTCAACAAGAAATTGGGATAGAACACAAATGTTCAGTCTATAGCACATTCTTTCTCCCATGTGAGATTTGTTCTCCAGTTTGCTCCTTATGGGCTGGTGGTAAATAGGCTTGGGAATGCCTCTAGCTTAGGAGGAGCCTGCCTTGAACAGTGGGTTGGGTGCAGCTTCATCCATTTCTCATTTAGGTCTTAAATGGCAACAAGATCCCAGGCTTTCACTTGGGTAAACCTTTCCTAGCCATAGGAGTGGCAAGTCTCAAGGCTGAGTTCAGGCTATGAGCCCAGAGGAGAGGGGCCTAAGGGATCACTCGGTCTTTTCCAGATGTAATTAAGGGCCAATGATTATCAGAGTAGAACCAGGAGCAGAGTTTAGGTTGCAGGCATCCACAGTTTACAAAATGTTCTAACAGGTGATTGTAATATGTGACAATGTAGAAAAGTCCCACTTTAAGTCACCTGTTGCACAGATAAGGGGAGATTTCAAAATTACCACTTGTTAGAACTCTTGCAATAATTCTGATATGAACAGTGAAACATGTTACATTACTTATAAAACAAAGACAGTAAACAACATTCTTACTGTTTGGATTGTATTCCAATTTTTATTTTTTGAACAAAAAAACAGAACAATGGTTTTAAATAAAACATGGTATATTCTAGACACTTTTAAAAAGACAGTTTATTAAATGTGGACTTCTACAGTTCTGTTGTGATGCTTCCTTCAACATTTAAATTATTTATTACCATTTTATAGTCACTCCAAACTTGATAAACAATAAGTCACTCTGTCTGCTTATGTGAAACTTCACTTTAAGGAACTATTCCACTACCACAAAAAACACATACAGAACAGTCATTTTTAAAAAAATATTTACAGAACATAAGAAGTCTGTCCAGCCATTTTGGTTTTGTTGTTGCTTTGCCCATACTGAGATCAGCAAAAAAGCTAAATAAGCAAGATTTCACTTCAGCAGTGCAAAGGATGGCATCAACCAAACTTCATTAAACAGAACAAATTTAAACATGATTAGCAAAATCCAACTCCTGTAAGAGTGATTTAAAAGAATAAGGATGCAGTGGGTCACAACTAGACTGGTTTTCACTGTTCAACCTTCCTCAGGGAACACTACCCATTTCACATAAAAAGGAATCTGCATCCAAGCCTTTGTTTATGAAGAATATGCCCTTCAAACAATTTCATCATAAGGCAAAAGAATCAAAAAACAAAAAACACACACAAAAAAACAAAAAAAAACCAAAACAAAAAACAACAACCAAAAAAAGAAAAGCACAGTTTGGCCCAGAGAAAAACTTTAAATGTGTATAACCAGTATATACACATTTATAAATATATTGCAATTTAAATCATGTAGTCATCAGACAAATGAATTGGCTCAGTAAAGTGGAAGTGTTTTCTAGTTATTGCTACTCTGCTATGCACTACCCACTGACATGGAGCTGTAATAATTTAGAAAGTGAAGGTGCCACATTGCCAGTGTTAGCCCTGGCAGTGGGCTTCGTATGGACAACACGCCACCAAGTCCTGAAGAAAAAGCAAAATACCAAGTTAAAAAAAATAAAAAAGGAAAGAAAAAAGGCTTTTGCACTGTCCCTTACATTTTTGCTTATTTTTTTAAAAAACAAAAACGAGTCCAGTTCACCACAAGTTAAGCACAACCTGACAAGCAAGTTTAGCCGTACGACGGGGAGAGAAGAGTGAAATTACAGCATGCATTTACAACTACTGCTGACTTAGTCTATTTTGTCATACAAACTGGAATACAAAAACCCAATTTCATTAAGACTAGACTATCATAGTTTTAAAAAAACACACAGTAGACTTAGTTAGATATTGATTTGTCTGAAGAGTAAAACTCATCCTGCCCCCTTAATACTCTACTATGATTTATTGATGGCTAGAATATTTACTTACTTAAAAAAGATATTAAATACCTGCATCATGAAATTACATTCTTATTAACAATAAGACATACTGTGTAAGAAAATAGCTCATGTGTGAAATGTGTCTGAAATGCATTTTTCCTTACAACTATCAAAACATCCACTCACGCTAAAACAAAATCATCCCCAATCTTCCCCCCTGAAAAAAAACTTAAGGAAAGATGGGGTGGGGGCTGGGCAAGGAGCAGGGAAGGAAAGATTTAGCTATACTAATTACAGCACAGTGATTAACAATGGTTCAAGACAGAACCAACAAGAGTTGGTCAAAGAGATGCCTTCAATACATGGCTACAATTAAAAACCAAACTCGGCCACTTTTGGTTCATTGTAGTGAGACCAAAAAATATCTCTCACAGGCTCATATAAATACTAAACTCCAGCTCTATTATTATTTTTTTAAAGTTTTTCCCATTAGTTTTTGCAAGGCCTAGCTACCTTATTACAATTTGTATTTGTTCTGCAACAACTACAAGAGGTAGGCATAAAGCATGAAAAAGTTTCTCAGTTAGTACCTCGTGGTGGGCTGTTCAATGCACAATACCACCCACTCTAGACAGGAAAGGTCGGGACCTTCCAGTCTTTTCTCCCTCAAACGAAGCTGCCGCTGCAGTCACCCCACCCATATGCACCCTAAAAGTGTACCCACGAAGAAGAAACTTTCTCGACTGAAGGATACTGTCATAGTGTTTGCTGCAGAGCATTCATGTATATGTATATATTTATTTGTTTAAAAAAATAAACAACAATTAAAAAAGAAAAAACAACCTGGGTTCCCAGAACCAATTCTCTTGATTCTCTACTTCCACGAAATAAAATGTTTCATTTGGCCAAGACTACAGATGTGTTTGTTTGTTTGTTTGTTTTTCACAGATGCACGTGCCATGCAAAATAAATTAAAGGACAGATACCAAAACATACATGTGATAAAAACTGTTGAAGGTAGATCTTTAAAAGCATTTATATAAACATAATTTATAATACTTTTCTCCCCCTGTATATACAGTCACAAAGCTATGGTTATACATCTAGGATTTCTTCTGCTGTGCCTCCACAGCGCAATCTATAGCGACCAGTTCTCCAGCTTATCGTGGGGTCCCACAACGCCGACAGAAAAATGTATATTGTCATGGATTCCCGAATGAACCAAGCAACTGCATAATCAAGCTTTGAAAAGCACAGTGTGCCACCCTAGGAATGAAAATAAACAAGAATTAAATTGCTTGTAGGCAGGCTAAAGACACAGATAAAAAAAATGAAATTTTTGGATTTCTTTCTACATATAGTCAGCTTCCTTAGGTAATTTAATTGCTATGCAACACCATTTAAGAGAATGTGAATTATTAGTAAAACCAGTTTTAAAATAGCAAACTATCTTAACACATTCCTGCTTTGAATATTTTTTCATTCAATATCATTTTCTTGGAGCTTTACTAAAAGTGACTGTAACCAAGAGAAAGTTGCAAACCAAGTTAAAGGCCACACCAGCATTCTACTAGGGAAAATAATTTTTCAATCTGGTATTAACTTTCAGTGGGAAGTTGAAGAATGATTCAGGTAGATTTTCTCCAACGTTTTCAAAATTAAAAGAGTTTTAGTTTCACCAAATGATTGCCAAGCTTTTCATGCCTTGCCACATACCTGGACACCCCTGAGTTGAATGTAGTCAAATATAAACCATGCCAGACAATGACACATGAAAAATACCATGATATCCCATCTGAATACATGGTGGGCTGCCCATCCAATAATTAAACTGGCAACAAAGCATTCTGAAATTGGCTCACAAATTATTGTAGCAGGAAGCATGTTAATCCGCAATTTGGTCCACCTAAAAAAATAAAAGGGATTTTCTTTAAGACAATAACCTGGTAACGAGGTTAATCAAATTTTCTCTAAAATGATCAATCTTCTACCTTTTTATTTTATAAAATCTTTTCTCTTTAAAAAGGTATGGGGGGTTTGGGCTGGGGACTTAGCTTACAGCCTGCCTTGCAAGTTCAAGGACCTGAGTTCAATCGCCATCTCTGGAACCAAAAAAAAAAAAAAAAAAAAAAGGTTTGGGTTTATTTTGATGAATTTCGTCTCTATTTTTTTTGGTACTGGGTATGGAACTCAGGACCTTAAACTTGTGAGGCAGGCAGCAGCACCACTGAGCTAAATCCTGGCCCTCTTCTCTATTTTTATTTGGTACATATAAAGAAGTCTATAAATCCATTTGTATGCCTTATATTCTGGTAAGTACAGATTATAAAATCTGATCAAAGGGCACAAAGTCAGGAAATAGAGGAACAGCATATAAAAAAGTCAAGAGATCCAACCCAGGCATAATGAATGGCATATTCCTGTAACCCCCCACTACTCAGACTTCAGTTTTTTAATACAGGAACTTAAAACTATTTTCTGAAACTAAATTGAACAAAAATCTGACCTTTAGATATATCTTTAAAATTATGTTAGACCATGTAAAAATTACATCCCTTTTTGTTTTGTTTTGTTTTGGTATCAGGGATTGAACTTAGTACCTTGCACTTGGCAAAGCAGGCAGCGGCACCACTGGACTAAATCCCTGCCCCCCCACCTCATTTTTTAAAAAAGTATGATAAGATGACAGCTGATTTACCTGATCATTCTGGACTGAAACTGAGAAATTGAGTATGAACCAGAGTTTTGCATTGCAACTTGAGTGGACATTGCAAACCTCCAACCTCTGAAAATGAAGATAATTATAAAATTATCTATGATGATGAACACATACAAGCCTGACTGGACATATACTCATTAGTCATGGTAAGAGGAAGCAACTGCTGGTATTCAGGGCAAACTCAGTCTTTGGTCAGGATTAGCACACTACTTATGATCATCTGAGCAATCACACTGGCCCAAGATAGAGCCATCTATGAGGGGAAGAAGCACAGTCATTCTGAAAGTACTTGATGAACAGAGTTCTGTATTGAAGAGTTTAGTCTCTGGTC
>NW_022900948.1:28413100-28438525 GCF_012274545.1 Fukomys damarensis | reverse complement strand
GGTGGTGGTGGTGGTGGTGGTGGTGTGTGTGTGTGTATTCAACAGGAAATGTAAACAAATGGCATCATGTATCCTATGGAAGACAGAGGGGATCACGAACCACATAAGCACTATTGTTAGAGAATTTAGAAAATACACTTCAATTTTTAAAATGATGTTTTTAGTAAATTATCATATAAGGAAATTATTTTTAAAATTAAACAAGTCTTTTCTGATAAAGAAAATGCTGTTAGTCCTATGAATCACAAGGTGGCTTCTTAGCAGAGCCATCAAATAATTTGCTGACAAATTTCAAATTCTGAAATGATATGTCTATTAAAATTTTCTCTACCATGCTTGAATATACTGATAGCTTTATCTAAAACACAGAAATTCATTATCTATACTAATGAAAATGAACAATCACAGAGAAGCTTCTTTTTAATCACTTCAAACCACATTAATTGGAAGAATACAGAGGAATCAATACATTTCTTTGCTTCATTAATACATATGAATAATTAAAATGAACTACTTTACCAAAATTAATAACCTATTCTGCACTCACTAGCAAAGTATAAAATGAAATAAAATTAAGAAGTACTAACCCATCATTTTAACAGAAAGAATAAACCAACAGAAGTACTAAAAATACTATGGCTAAATTTAGTTTTCTTACTAATTTAGCTTTCTTACCGGTCAGCTATTGCTTTGGCCATAAAGTAATCTTCAGCAATGTACTGAGCAAAAGCTATAAGCCCTCCTGCTTGATCTAACACATCTTTTCTCATTAAACAAGACATTCCTGTCACACATTTGAAACCAGTTACATTGGCAGAGATATAGGACCTTGGATGCGAAGTTCCAAAATACACCTGCCCAAAAAAACACAAAGGTATACATTTAGAATTTTGTTAAAAGTATGGTGTAAGTTCTTTTTGCTAATGATTTTCCTTAAATCTGACCATCTTATTATTCTTGCATAAAGTACCTGAATAAAAAGTAGTATACTGTGGAGTGTACATACAGCAGGCAGTCAGCAGTATGGTTGACTACTATTATCACCCTTACAAAGAAATATTTACCTCAAAAGGAAAAAGCCTATTCTACTCTCAAATAAATACTGTCTTCTCTAAAACCTTAAGACTCAAAGATTTAATCTGGATACAAAATAAGACAGGTAAAAGTAGGCATGAAAATATTACAAGTTTTTAATGTATCCTATTTTGGGATGCTTACATAAAAATATGTACAAAACATAGGGTTTACTTATTTTATTTGACCAATATACCTGCATACACATACACAATTCTATGTATATGCACACATGCTTATATAATCCCTTCAGGATTATTCTATTTTTTAATTTCTTCTTTTGCAAGGTTTCACCACCAACTGCTTTCTGATCCAGACTGAGTAAGATCCTCCCTATTTCCCTAATTTTGCTTTCCACTGTTTTTCATTAATAAGGTGGCTACTGAAATTTTATCATCCATCTCTTACTGCCCTTCTCTAGAAATACTCTGAATTCATGATAATATATAAGGTGATAAATCAATTTTGGAAAAAGATTGTCATCACTCCACTTTTATTACACATAATACCTTATTTATTGTCTATACTTCAGATATACTTGCCTTTCTAATTAGGAGTGAAATAAAGAGCAGAGATCATTCGTGATGGCAGGTATGAGTGTGTGCACACACGTACACACACACACACACACACACACACACACACACTACAGAACAAGAGAAGTCTAAGGGCAACTAAGAATATGATTCTTGCTGCCTACCCTAAGCCTAGGCTCCCCTGAAGTCAAAGTGTTTGCAGGGCTGAATCAAACAGCTTCTAAGACCAAAAGCATATATCATAATATCTTAAGCAATTATTAAAGTGAGGTTTTAGGACTAGCTGGGACTACAGACAATTTCTTCATAGTCTAGAAGGCTTCCTTTGGCTGATCTTCCTTGATTATTAAGTATGGCAGAGTGATCTGGAGGAGTTAAAGCTCTGTTACAGAGTGGGTATAGTCTGGGAAATGTACATCAATTTGAGACTTCTAAAACAAAAATACAGCATGATATACAAGAATATAGTTTTTATTTTAATTTTATTGGTACAATTTAGATATACATAATGACCACATTTATCATGGGGAATTTGTACCTGTACATGATGTATCTTAATTTGTTTTTTGCATTCGTCTCTCTTTCCTTCAACCCCTCTTCCCTCATTTACCAAAGCTTTGTTTCCATTTTTTCCTTCTTTTCTCATTTTTTCCCTTCTCTCATTTTCCTTAGTTCCCCTTTCCTTTTTATAGATTTCATTTTAAAACTACTTAGAATTTTTTTATTAACCAAACTACTTAGGAATTTAAGATTAAAAAATTTTTTGCAGTAGGAGAAATATATTGATAGCCAATATAAAGTAAAGAGATCCTGGTTCAAATACCAAAGGTCAAAACCAACTTCCAACAATGTACCTTTAATCCTTGAGATCTGTGATCATAATAGTGCAGTTCAAAACCACATAGCATATACAGACATTCTTAAAAGGAAGTAGGTATATTTAAAGACTGAAATTATGTATGCTTCCTTTATACTAAGAACATGAGTTTATTATATGTATATTATATAGCCAATAAAAATATTTTTATTAAAAGTTAATATGGGAAAAAGTTCTGAACAAAAATAAGATAAAAATTGTTTTTAAGAGTACTATCTCAATTATATTTCTTTACAGAAAAACAAAGTGTCAAAATGTTAAAAACAATTTAAAGTTTCTCAAATTAGTAGAGGAATGAGTTACACAGCTTGTTTTTATTTCTTATACTTTTACATAATTTATAAGAAAAGGCTGAGGCAGGCAGGGCTGGGGATTTAGCTCAGTGGCACCATGCACAAGGTCCTGAGTTCCATCCCTGGTACCACCAAAAAGAAAAAAAAAAAAAGGAAAAGAAAAGGCTGAGGATATAGAGCAGCACTTAGCACTGCTGAGAGAGGGAGAGATTAAAAAGTTTCTTAGAAAATTACTAGCAATCTACCTTAAAAGGAAATCAAATGTATTTCAGAAGGACTTGTATGAACACATTTTTTGTATACCTGAAATACTTTCTGATGTTAGAAAAAAGTTGTTTTTTTGATCCCTGGTAAAAAAAAAAAAAAAAAAAAACAAGAAGAGTTGTTTTCAGTTTGAATCTTTGAAAGAATATGTTTTTTATGCAAGTCCACAATCTAGAACAAACTTCTAGAACTGAAAGTAAGGATCGCAGCTGGCAACAGCACCACAAGGTTTCCTCTGCACAGCTACCCACAGGATGGTGGCAGTCAGTCAAGCCATCCCACGAGCCTGAGAATTTCCTCATAACGAAAACAGCTTCTCTCACCTTGAGGATTCTACTTCACAGAAAACTCCCAAATGCACTTAATACAATTAATTTCAGGTAGCCAATCCCAACTCTCAGAACTGTCTCGAGCTTCTAAGAGATTAGAGATTTAACATCACCAGTGTCGTTCATAACCAGCACACTTACCTGTTCTAACGTAGCAGCAAAGCCTTGTCTGTCTGCTACATAAGGCAGCCCGTGAACCAAGCCTACTTTTTCTGTCATTTGATTAACCATATCAGTTAGTGTATCTGGAATTACTAAAATTGAAACAAAACAAAAAAGATGGGGAGAAGGGAGACAAAAAAAAATTATTTTAGTAAAATGCCCACCATGTAAAATTCTACTTTGTGAACTATTACTAAATTATAATAGAAATAAATTTCTTTAAATATATGGATTAAGATGAATCTCAATCTGACTAGAACACAAAATTTCAAAAAGGCATAATTAATAATAAGCTAATTTGCTCTCTGTATTTATCTATTATGTACTAGAGGCAGAGTACACAGTACCACAAAAACAGTAACCCCTGGCCTATCCTGTGTCAGAACCTCCAAAACGGGAAAAGGACAATATGTTCTATGGAAAAGGACAGAGATGCAGAGGTCAAAAGACCTCAGTTCTCCTCCCTCCAACTATAGGAGCTGAGTCTCTATCAGTGGGAGGAGTATGCCCCTTATATCACAAAACTGCTAGTGGGAATGGAATGAAATTATATCAAACAGATTTTTATACTGAAACGAGTAACAAAAATGACAGTAAATTAAGATAGGAAATGTGAAAAATGAAGTTTTTGACTATGAGCTGTTAGATTTGCAATGGTCCTGGATCTGCAGTACATTTGTTGACTTTTAAATCTGTATTTTAAGCTAATAAAAATATAAATCATTGCCCTATTATCAATTAGCAAACATCTTCCATCATAACTATTTTTTATTTCCTTCTAGTTATTAAGAGCATAGAACCAAGTTATATGCATTTGGATCTTAAACATTCATATTCATTCTAGATCAGTGGTTTTAAACCAGGAGTAATTCCTCCTTACAGGGGACACTTGCTAATGTCTGGAGATATTTTTGGCTTTTCCAACTCTGAAGGGGGCTGCCTGTAGCATTCAGTGGGGTGAGGCCAGGGATGCTGATAAAAATGTGCTGCAGGACAGCCCCCCACGACAAAAAAACTATCAGGCCCAGAGTTCAACAGTAGGTGAGGCTGAGAAACTTTAAGATAATTAGAATATAATAAAATATTACAGAAAAATAAATGCTTAAAAAGGCTGCTTGCAAAACTCATCAAAATAAAAAGATGTGTTTGTATTTCAATAAATGCATGTACTTTACATAAAACCCACACTTATTAATTTCTGTCCTTTTGTGTGAGGTAGTGTATTAAAGTCACAATAGGTTCAAGCAAAAGAAAAGTGTTACACAAGTAAGGGAAAATTACACATATAAGAAAGCTTGTAGACTATATAATGGACTATTGGCTATTTAATGGATGGAATTTTCTCTTCAAAGTGAAAATATTTTTATATATATGACACCATAGGGTAGGATAATAGAAATCAAAATCTCAGTAAGTCTAACTGGACATATTACCATGAAACAATAATGAAATAAATTATTAGGCAAATAAAAAGGACTGGTACATTTATTTTTGGATTGCTTTGGGCATTTGTCATCAAATGAAGTTTTGTAAAATAAATATGAAAATTCTCACCTCTTATTCCACTATCACAAATCCATATAAGATCATACTTTGCAACTTCATATCCTGGCATTAAATTGTTAATTTTAGGGTTAATGCCAACCTTTTTGCCACCTGAAAATGTAAAAGTACAGCAGTAAAAGATTTATGAAATATTGAGAATTTTTTCTATTGCAAAGATATAGGTAGAGAGCAGTAAAAGGTATTTTTCTCATTCAGTAATTTAAGCAAACAAATGTTAGCAATTCTTATTATCTGTCTCTGAAAATTCCATGATTTTGGTTTTCTAATTCTTTAATTACTGCATTAATACTAAGTATGAATCAATATTGAATGGTAATTACATGACATGACAATGGTTGCAACACCAATGTGTTCAATACCTGAAAATTGCTGAATGCAGATTTCTCACCAGATGAATAGGTGATGCATATGTTAATAAGCTTTGATTTAGCTATTCTAAATTATTTCCATTTTTCAAAATATATTGTACACTATAAATAAATTTTGTCAATTTTAAAAAGTGACAGAAAAGAACTGTATGATTCATTTCAAAGCTGTGGTAATTAAAAGAGCATAGCAAAATTGATCATTTGGGTGGAACACAGTTCAAATCATACCTATGTTCAAAAAAGGTTTTTTAATAACAAAAATACCTCTACAAGTCTTTAGAAAAAGCCTCACAGGGTTTTGGAAAATACTCTTTTTATAGTGCAATAAAAGTAAACTATTATACTCCCAATAATAGATAGAAAAGGCCACACACTGAAATGAGTAAAAGGTGATTTTTTTTTTGTTAATCATAAAAATGGCAAAAAAACCCTTTATTTTTATGATTTTTCTTGAAGGAGCCTAAACATCTTTCACTACTCAAAAAAAAAGCTTAGAACTAAAATGTCAATATGTTCAATGGGGGACTGACACCTTAATCTATAGTTTAACACAGAAAAGGCTACTATACTTAATACTATCAAAGCAACATGTTCAGTGTAGAATTTGTTACTTACCTATAAATAATCTAGCATCGACATTTGGATATTTTCCAAGAAGCTTCTTACATACATCAATGGCTGGATCATCGTGATCTTGTACACAAAGGAGTACTTCATACTAATTAAAGAAGAAGTTTTATGTAAATTAACCTCTTTTAAAAGGGTAAGAGAAACCAGCAATTTTATATATAACGTTTAAAAGTTAAGAGAGAATTTAATGGATGCAAACACTTATGATAACAAGTGCTGCCTAAATGGAAGGAGCTTTTTCTAGGTCAGGGCAAGCAGAAGGAATAGGGAAGAGCCTTGAAGTCTTGCCACCCAGGACTTTGACAGGCGTGGCCGATTCAGCAAACTGATGGAGTTTGTCCACTGCCTTGAGACTTACTCAGAAATTACTAATAAAATCCCATAATAAACTGACAGGACAAAATGAGATTTACATCTTTTTGTTGTTGTTGATGTAGAATTTTGAGAAGTAAAACCAAATTTGATATAACATTTACTACCCAGAAAAGCATACTTTGTTAGCCATATAACTATGAAAATACCCATACTTTTATTTTGCTCAGTGCTATGTTTAGTCAGAATTTCTTAACACTTGAATGGCTATGTCAAAATAACCCTAGAACATTTATTTTAAAAAGAGAACTGGGCCCTATTTTTAGACTTCTGGATCAGAATCTTTGGGGGTGATTCTGACACAGAGTCAGGTTTATACAATCTTGAGCTAAAATCTCTTAAGATACCATTTAGTAAACTACTAAATGTTTAAAATATTGGTTTTACTTAAAAGATGTTACTATATTATTTTGTGGAATACATATTCTAGGTAGTAATTTTCAGAAGTGGTGACAAAAATTTATGTTGACTCAAGAACAAATTTCCTACCACATCCTTTTTCTAAAACTGGCTCAATATTTTTAAGTAGAGGAGGGAAGTTAACATCGTCCATGAAAAAGTAACAAGGCTATATGCTCTTAAAAATACAAAAGAGCAAAGGCCAAAGTATCTTAATTGTCTAACATGCAGGGTCCAACTCAAGTAACAGCAAGGCCAGTTTTATTTACTTCTATTGATGAGGATACATGAGTAAAAATGAAATGTTTACAGTGCCTTCAAATACAAAAATCAATGACTACTTGCCAAAAAAGAGTTTCTTAGTAAACTAAGCTTGCTCACTGCCTTCCCTAATGAAGACTTACAAATGTTCATAGCTATACAGTGTGTACTTTCTACCTATTAATGTTTATTTTATATCCTAGTAAATATATGCCTAGAATAATGCCTTTATTGGCATATATTGACCAAAATTGCCACTCAAAGATTAAAACCAACTCTAGACATTTGGTCTCTAGATATAAGATGGAAATCTAAGAATGAGAACGTAATTCCTACCATACCCTTGAAATTTCCCAGAGTTGAATTGAGGCCATATAGCATCAACCATCCCCGTCGTGACTCTCAAAATGCTTACTGAAACTATCCAAAAGTAGTAACCTTAACGATGAAGATTAAAAATGGGCAAATGTAATAACTAAGCATTCCTACAATGGTAAAATTCTTAGTTCCCTCCAAAGAAGTTCTCTTTCCCCTCTAAACACAGTATAGTTGCTTTAATACTTTTCTAACTCATGCTATTCCACAGATACAGCAATACAATTTGATAAATAAAAAACTAGTCTTAGCACTCTCATCCTTGCAAGAGAAAATTTTATAAAATATAATTCTACAAATGTACTCAATGGGAAGAAAATAGCTAAACCAATAAACTGGGTTGTAGCGCAAGTATTTTGAGAGTATACAGTGTTAAGTAAAGGAAGTCATAAGAGAGATGTAGTTTATCTTTACTGAGGTGTAAGGTTTAAATTATTTTTGGTACCAGGGATCAAACCTGGGTCCTTGTGCTTGCAAGGTAGGCGGTGGAACCACTGAGCTAAATCCCCGGCCCATGGTTTAAATTTTTATTGATTATTCCTTTTAAACGTAATTTCAAAATAAATACCTTTTCATTAGTGTGCAGATGAAACTTAATTCATATTGCCCAAAACATGTGCAGATTCTTTAAACATGTAACTTTTAGAACTGTTTAATACTAAAATTATACCAAATTGGAGGAAGTGTAAAGCATTTTCTAAGTGTCAGATTTTAACAAGGAATCTTCATTTCTAAGCTATGACATTCTTTCGCTTCATAATTTGATCAAATATTTTATTTGCTAGAAATCTCTGTACTATAATAATTTAATCACTGCAACTGGTAAAATGCAAGAGATTAAATTGGTTAAAGGCTTTTCTTAGGTAACACAAAAATAACTTCTCAGGCATTTTACACACTCAAAAGGCTAAGACATTAAATTAAAAAGCACAGTATATATTAAAATATACCTTTAAGATAAAGTATTTATTTTATAAATCTTCAAGGGATATACATTATAGACAATTCTACTCTAAATGGGCATAATTTCAATATACAAACTCTAGACACAGACTCCTCAAATCTTTAGTAAGGCTGCTGCACAAACAGCCGAACAGACTAATTTTCCCTTTTGCAACAGTGAAAAAACTAAATGTTTGACAAGATCAGCGTAAAAAGTTCATGGGCTAGTAACAGCCCTTTGATGTTTAAGAACTGATTATTGAAACTTCAATAATACTGAATCTTTCTTCCATTTATTAGCAAATCTAGGTACATGAATAAGATATAAATATTAGAAAAAAATCATTAATCAGCCCTGTTTTCCTTAGGACTGTAAATTTTTAAACTATAGTAAACAGGACAAAACATTCTTTTAAAGTTGTATTTGTGTGAATGCACAGATTAGGTATTGAACTCTGGGACTGCCAACTATACAGTCTATACACTTAGGTCCCAAAGCATTTTACTGTCTGAGTCAATTACAATGTATATCAATTAGGAATGTCTGGAAACATTTTGAGTTCTCATGTATAAATACTTACACATCACGCTTACAGAATTTTATGAAAATGTTTGGATTAAAACAGAATATAAATTTCAGGACAAAATGGATTTAGATTCCAAATGCCTACAACATTCGGTAACAGAGTACAGAGTAGGTAACAAATGTGTGTTAATTAATTTGTCCTGGGTAACTTCTTTTTTTGTTGTTGTTTTGTTTTTTTGAGACAAGGACTCTATATATATTCCTGGCTGGTCTTGATCTTCCTGCCTCAACCTCTCCAGTAAGGGGATTACAGGGGTGCACCACGACGACCAGCTAACCTGGTTAACTTCTGAGTGAAAGAGTGACATCAAGAAGGGGATGTTTGGGCTGGGGATGTAGCTCGGCGGCACAGTGTACCTGGCAATTTTTTTGTTAACTTCTGAGTGAAAGAGTGACATCAAGAAGGGGATGTTTGGGCTGGGGATGTAGCTCGGCGGCACAGTGCCTACCTGGCAAGCATGAGTTCAATTCCCAGTATTAAGGGGGGGGGGAGGGAGATGATTTTATAAAAGAATCACTCCAAATTCAAATTTTTGACTTCCCAAGAATGAGTTGATTTACAGATTTTCAAATTTATCCGATAAATTCCCAATCTTTCAAACTTCATTTTACTACATGTTAATAATAATTGTGCACGATCTTTCCATCTTTTTAACTCTTGGTTAGAAGACTACTGAGTTAGAAAAAAAATTCTTGTATAGATAGCTACACCACTGACAATGAAGGATCTAAAATATGGCACTGTCTTGTAACTGTTTTTTGGTACTGGGGATTGAATTCAGGACCTTGAGCTTGTGAGGCAGGCACAGTGCAACTGAGTTAAATTCCCAGCTCCATCTTGTAACATTTTAAACCAATTCTACATTTGCAAAACAGACCTCTCCTCCCCCATCACAATTACCACAGCATCATTCTGACCATTAACTTAAAAATTCTTTATATGGCCAGAATTTCATGAAGTGAAACCACCAAGACATTTTAGATACAAAATACTGAATCTTCCTGCTACTGCTGATCCGCTCCCCAAACCCCATCTATGCTGATACCAAATGAGAACTCAATTTCATAGAAAATAAATAGTGCAATTTTTCTCATTCTTAGTTTTCTACCTCAGATGGACATGGTGTAGTCAGAAAGGGACTTTATACCCTTTTCTCCCCACCCCCATCCCTGTCCTGTGACAATTACCAGTAATGCTTAAAGTGTATGAGGCCAAGATCATGGTGAATTTTCAGCCTTTACCCCACATGCCGTGTTGAAATTCCTGAATTATTTACAACAAAGGAAAAACAAATCTGTGGTCTACCCCATTACTAATTAGTAAAACACTGTACTTACTTTGGGATAATCCAATTCAAAGAATGTCTCCAAGTTGTTGATTAGATTAGGGTCTACCCCTTTCAGTGGTTTCAGAAGCGACACACCCGGGAGCTTGCTATATGGCTGTTTGTCTGTTGCCTTCTTGTTTAGGTGTAATCGGCTGAAAGGCAAATGACGTACAAATTATTGAGAACATATTAATGCTAGGTCAAAATAAAGCACATGCAACTTACCAATAAATTGCTATGTTGCATTCTAAATTGAGACCTTCTAAAAAAAAGTTGACATCTTTCCAAAGCAGAAGACCTGAAAATGAAGGGAGGTAAAACTAAGCAAGCTTCTACTTTAGGAAAACCAGAACTAAGCAAAACGTATGTTCCAACAAAGATTGGAACTTAGATGTATTCTGTTTATTGTCTATTGCTTGATGCTTAAAAAGTATGCCAGGCATAGAGGAGGAACCTGAATTCCTAGTTAAGAAATAAATGACAGTGTTAGCTCACACATTATTGCCCTTCCTCTCAAACTACCATCAAAATGTCCAAATAGCTACAAAAACAGGTAAAATAAAAATCTTCATCTCCACCAGAAAAATACAGAAGGATGAGAATGTTTGAGAAAAATTCTATAATAAACAGTCCACATAAACAATTAAAAATGGCACATCACCTGCACAAAAACAAGAAAATGGGTTTATTGAAACTCTCAACATTCAAAAGCACAGAAAGGCAAGAGTAGAACAGAGGGAAGCTGCAAGGAAGAAAAAAGAAAACAACAAAAAACAATGCCCATTAACGGCATTAAGATATTATCAGTGCCACCAGTTAACAGAGAAGGTGGCCATGGATCTCGCTGCTGGAATGTTCCAAGGTGCTACAGCACAAGGTTCCTAAGAAAACCCTGCCAATCAGAGGTGAGAGAAGGTGCCCCAGGTAACATCAGGCTATCAAAACCAGAGAGGACCTTAAGCAGAATGGTAAGGCTTCTAAAGGAGGCTGCTCATGACTTCCTCTCCGGTTCTCATAAGCACGCAGCCAGCATTTCTCGTAAGCATGGCTCCAAGCATCCAACAGTGATCAGATGGTAGAACAACCATGGACCCATCTGCAAGATGTTTTAAAACACACTTCCCCACATTTTAATATCGAAATCAATGGCATCTAATTGCTGCCAGCCAGATGGCAGTCCTGACAGTAACCTGAAAACCAACAAAAAAGACTTTCTTTTACCAAAAATATAAACAAACAAAAAACCCAAAATAAAACCACCAGCATTAATGCCTCATTACACCGAATTTTTAAAGCGCTTCTGGCAGCGCCACAGTGCCATCACCTAAATCAGTTACAGCTCATCGTGCCAGTTAATGAAGGCTGGGGTGTGCAGCAGCTAACCTTGTGTTTCCAATATGGCCATAGAAACTTTTTATAGCAGGAAGTCATCTACAGTAGAAACATTTTTAATTGACAAAAAATTTAGCATAGCTGTGCTGACCAAAGTATCGTACAAGAATTGCTTTTCGCCAGTCTGCAAAGAGAAGACTGGTGAAAAGAAAGCTTTTGGAAAGTTTTACCATAACCTGACATCGTCATGACACTCAAACACGTGATCATCAATTTATTGTTTCTGAGCTTTACCAAAATTATCAGTCTATGGCAGATTGGAACATTTTAAACAACTAATTCTTGGTCAAAGATAGTTTGGAAAATGCTGATGTACAGAGTTCACCTAGAAGGCTACACAGAGTCAAAACAAAAATCTAAAATTTAAATAGCAACAAAAATGATCACCATCCCATTTCTAACAAGAACAGTAGACAAGGAATCTAGAGAAACCTATAAGACACCTCTGCCCACCTCCCATTTACCTAATTCCAATGACTACTTCACACCCTTATTACCGTGTTCACAAAGGGGCTGTAATTCATGTCTCACTGCCTGGCTACTATGCTTTGAATTTGATCTTTCCCGCTGGCTTGAACCACCAGTGATACATAGGGCGGCTTATACCACTTTTCCAGAGGTCTCTGATTATAATAATGCAAAGAAAGATGTTGATTTAGCAGACCAGATGTCATCATATTACAGTTCCTTAAGGAAAACACTGAAATGATATAAGATCGACAGAAGTGATTAGATCTGTTTGTACCAGCAGTGATACAAAGCGCACATGGGTACTACCAATGGACCAAGGCAGGAACATGTTCCTTATCTATCCTTCCAGATATCTGTACGTATATATAGGCCAAAACATACACCCAAACATATACACAGATAGTGAATACATATACATCGCTACACTTCTCTTATAATTCAAACATGTTAGAGCATGTCTTAAATACATGACTGAACTATTAGGAAAAAAATTTTGACAGCCACAATATCAGAAATAAACTCCACAGGGAGTTGTGCTGTAACTGATGCTTGCCTCAGGGCCACATCTGTTGATCCCAGGCAACCTAGAGATGAACACAAACTGTGCACAAGAAGATAGGAAATCTGTTCTGAGAGGCTTATATAAATCAAACCCCTGAAAGCCAAAGCGATAAATCCTGGCACTCAGAAGATAGCAGGGCTGCTACTTATCTTACATTCAGACCTGAGGGTTGTGGAATAAAAGGAAAAAGTCTCCCTGGAAAACAACCCCCCCACCACATCCTGTGGGTTTTGGGCCCAGAATACAAAGTAATTGTGTTGCCTGAAAATCCAAGAGAAGAAAACGAGAGAAACCAGCATCTATGATCAGGAAAATAGGAAAAGAACTATACAATTCCTAGAAATAGAACTACAAGATAGTCTTCCAAAATTACTCAGAATACATCAAAGAAAATGAGAGGCAAAGATACAGAAGTCATGAAACAGTTCAACATATGGATATTAAGATAAAAGGGTCTAAAATCCCAAGAGTTTTCATTTATTTCGCCTCATTATATGATCATTAAATGCTAAGGAACGGTCTCAAAACACACAAAGTGCTGACTGACCAATTTACAGAGAAACCCAGCCCACTAATAATTCCATAGAACTTGGCAAGCTTTAGATTAAAAACATCAAGGAGTGCCTGCCTCGCAAGCGCAAAGACCAGAGTTTGATCCCCGGTACCAAACAACCAAAAACAAATTAAATTAAATTAAAAATAAAAAAAAAATCGAAGCGTTTCAATCATCTAAACTGTATTAGTCTCGCTGCTTTAAAATTGTGGTAAAGTTCAGAGTGCATCCTATTTCCCTTCTCCTTTATTAAGATGTTTTACTTTAAATGAGTAATTTAGACACCCCTATTGTCCTATCCTCTAAAGAGCTCTTCATTTTGAGAATGCAGTATTTTACCATTGATTCATTCTGACTCCTCAAACAATGTAGGCTTTGGGAAAAAGAGAATTAGTATTATATTTGAAATTTCTACTCAAAATTATAAGCCAGATAATACTGTAGGACCTTCTAAAAATCTCATTTGTAACCCTCCTTTGTCTGTCTTGATCTTTCTTTAATATTTTCTTTCCATACTGTAAGGGGTATGTTTGGTGTGGACCCCTTAGGGCAGTGATGGGGGAGCTAAACTGCAACCCCAAATCCTTTTTTTAAATAATAAAGTGCCAACACTGCAATTAAAACTGAATACTGACATTTTAGTTTAGGAAGAGCAACTCATACACTACCATATATTGTCTTAAAAGAAAAACAACATGCTGAGTCTGCCACCATTGCCCTCGGATATGAGATCCTCCAAATATGACTGACAGCCCATTTGCTTGATGTCTCAAAAGTGGCCTCAGAGGTACAGTCCTCCAAGTGAGCAAGTTTTGAGTCTCTGATTGGACCCTACCAGGTTTACTCATTCAAATTAGTTTTTATTGTATGTCAGTTCAGTGTTTCTTCATTAGGTAGACAGTATGAATTCAAGCCTATGGTCACTTCCTCAATTCTAGGTTCTGTACTGAAAATCCAGTTTACTCTCCTATCAGGCAGTTGGCTTGCGGTCTTGACCTTTCTGTTGATGCATAACATTTTGTAAAGCCACACAAAAGTACACAATTCAAAGACTTCCCCAAGGTGAAACTCCCTATAACCCATAGTCAAATCATGAAACAAAAATATTACTAGAACCCCAGAGTCCCAGCATGTCCCCTTGTATTTTACTCCTTCTATTTACTATCTTCCTCTTGGGTAATCACTACTCTGGCTGCTAACACCGCAGACTAATTTTGCCAGTTTCAAATTTTATGTAAATAAAACCCCACTGGATACACCCTTTTGTGTCTGGCTTCTTCTAAAATTATGTTAGTGAGAGTCATCCTTTCTGCTACGTTTGGTTATAGTTTATTATTTCTCAATAAAGTACAGTATTTCTTGTCCATACATCTATCCCATTTTACTTTCTGATGACAGAGAGCTGGCCTGTTTCAGGTGGGTGCTATCACGTGTAGTGTGTATATATATATATATATATAGCCTTGTTCTTGTCCCTGTCCTTACACCATATTAAAAACAGCAGTCCCCTACCCCTTGGGCCTTTAACTTTTGGAAAGATGAAGAGAGAATGAAATTACTCTCTTATCTGGAAAAAAAAACGTCAGACAAAATACAGCAAACAAAATTTTTATGATACAGACATTAAGGAAGACAGTGATTCCTGAGATATGGAAAACAAATGAGGTGAGTGCTACAATTACCCCAGCTTACTACTTTGACACCATTTTCAGGCCATGGTGCAGGAAAGGAGGAATCAGGCGGAGGAGGGGATGGAGTTGAATACAAAAAACTGTACACAACATTGTCAGGCATATAGAGAACTAGGAAAATAAAAACAAAATGAGGGCCGTGGATGTAGCTCAGTGGTTTGGCTGCCTGTGCAAAAACAATAACAACAACAACAAAACCCAAAAAACAATAAAACCCTCAGAAATGTTGCGGGGGGGGGTAATTATAAAGAGAGTTAAGATGCCTTACACGCAAGTACATACTCTGCACAATGACTGTTAATAATCACTCCGTACCACATGTGCCATTAAAAAAAAGTAATGTTGCTGGGATTAGATTGAACAGACTAGAGTGACTCACTGCTGTGCGTTCCCTTTTCATCTCTGGCACATGATGGAGATTTTCCTGTCTTGTTTTCAAGCTCTGTGTATCATCATTACAGCATGTCCATGGGGCAAGCGGTTCTCACAGGCTATTTTCCATTCAGAAGTAACTCCTGCCCTAGCCTCTGCAAATGCGGTGTGATGCAGATTATCATCTAAGCATGTTTACAACTCTTTTGGAGGAGAGAAAGAAGCCATCTGACTTTTGTTAAGAGGTGTTCCTTCAAGACTTTCCCATTCGAAGGGTGTGGTAGGGCACTTGTGAGAAATTCTAAGTCTTACCCTCTACAACTTCCAAAACAAAAGCTGCATTTTAACAAGATCCCCAGGTGATTCATGAACACATTCAAGCTTAGGAAGCACCGCTTTAAGACTCTGCTATAAACACTCCCTCAGCTTTAAGCACAAGGCTGAAAAGGTAGCTCACCCTTTCTGCAAGAAATACTATTGAAGACCAAAAGGCAACAACCAAGATAGTTTCTGTGAGTTTGAAAGACAATACAATACAAGGAGCACAGCTGGAAGGCAGGGGAAAGAATTTGAAAAGTACAAAGGAAAAAGGTGTATAGGGCAAAAAGGTAGCAGAAGGATGCACAGAAAAGGAAGGATCGTGAGAAAGTGAGGATTCAGAATTCAGAATTCACGGGGCTTGTCCAATTACTGAGGGCTGGTGGGGTCGGTGAGGGTGCACAAGGAGGCCGCCCAAGTTTGGATTTAAGTATTCATGGAACCAATTATGAAATCTGGGCAAAACAAGAAATAGAAAGTCTAATGAGCACAGTACTAACTTTAAGTTGTTCTTAAGACATCTAGCAGAGCTAGTGGTCTGCAAGTCATTACACACAATAGAGCAAGAGGTCACATCTTAAAGCTCCAGCCAGAGTCTAGAGACCTGCAGATTCTTAAGTATCTGATCATTCTGATGTAGGCTGACAGTGAACTCCACTTGGAGAAGCACTACAGTAGACTATACATTTGTAACAGCCCAGCAGAGCAATGATACAAAGTTATATTCCCAATTTTAAAAATTCTTGAATAAATGAAATGGAACAAATAGATACACAGCTCAGAGGTAAAGTTAGCCAAGAGATAAAAAATAAGTGCGCTAGCCATATACTATTCAGAGGCGGTCAAAAATAAAAATAAGATTATAACCAGTAATACATGAAGGAGACTAAGAGTGAGCAATGATCAAAAGTAGAAAGACAACCGGGGCAGCAGGAAAATCAGAGGACTCAGGAGGATGGCTGTTTTATTTTTAATGGGTCAAGGAAGAACAATATTAAATCTAGAGAAGAAGTCAAGACAAAGACCAAATTCACTAAATTAACTGTCATCCACAATGTACGTAGTGACTTCTGAGCACCGTTTCAGGGGCAAAGCAGCTGATGGGACATAGGGTAGACTGACAAAAACAGGTAGGTTAAAAAGAAAATGAACAGGAAGTGAGAGATGGCAACAGCGAAGAAACCACTAGTTTCCCTGAAACCTGATGGTGAGGTGGAAAGGAAGTGTTTTTAGTTTAATTTTGAAAGAAAACCTGAATACATAAGCTAAGGAGAAAAAGCAAGATTGGCTCCACAGCGTGAAGTAGGAGTTACGGTAATCCGCCAAGAATGTGGTACAGCAGTGAAGATTCAGAAGAGGTAATGGATGACAGAACTAAATATAGAAACAAAATACAGTGCCAGAGAGCACTGTAGGCTTAGCTGAGATCTGAGACCATGAATGTGTAGTAGTACTAATCCACATGGCGCGTGATTACCCTCCACAGGATTCTGCAAGTTGAGAAGCTATAAATTATTGGATGGATTCAGGATAACAGGGAAGGCTAATAGGAGGTGCCAGCAAGGTGAGGCTAGGTGAGGCAAGGAAGGGGCAGGATAATGAAGTCACGAACTGTGGGTTTTGCGCTAACTAGAGAATTAAATTACACCCACTGGAGGTAGGCGCTGGATCCAACGGTGGATAAACAGCCAGGGCAGTCCTCCTCAACCCAGGCTGCATCTCAAAAGCACTTGGGAAGTTTTTACAAAATCCTGACACCATGACCAATTAAATCAGGATCTCTGGGGGGTGGGACTCGGACATCAGTACTTTCGTAAGCCTTCCAAATGACTCCTAACTCCAAGTGGAGAACACAGGCCTAGGAAGACTGCACTGTTGTAGGAACAAAAGAGGATTAAGATAGAAACTTTAAGACTCACCAGCAGTTAGGAGATGGATGAAACTGTGAAGCCTGTGAAGGAAGGAACAGCCCTGTGGTGTGATAATCCAAGTGTTTCCGACTGCCAGAAACTAAGACTTATAGAAAATAGAGAAATTCCCATAGTGATACCCTGTCCCTGTGATTTACTTCCGGGGTTATTTTTAGCTTACCTCTGGCAGTATACAGCATAGTGACTTAAGAGTGTGGACTGGTGGCAGGTTGCCTGGGTTTCTTTTCAGCCTGGTAGCTGTGCCCTTGGAAAGTTACTTTGTTATCTCAAGTTTTTAAACAGTGTGTATAATAGTTCCTACCTCAGGGTAGCTGTGAGAAATACCTGAGATTAAGCCACAAAGTAAACATTCACTTGTAACTACTATTTTTGTAACATTAACAACAAAATCCCCATGCCGTTATAATTTCACGGGCATTTTCCACCAAATGTTAACTTCTGCAAATTGTCATAGTTCTGAAAATGAGGTAAAATAGAAGAAATTAAGATAGGTAGGAAGTAGACAAGGGAAAAAAAAATCACAACTCAAATATCGTACTTTTAAGAAGATTGTGACTTCAGAACACTATCAAAGCTACCCAAGGTCATCCTTATATGTACTCCCTACATTTATTTAGGGTTTTCTTCTAGGCCATCACACCCAAAATTCCTTAAAGATACTACAAATCTACAAATTAGTTTAGTTGATAAAGAGCAGAAATTTGATCTGAGGAATTCAGAGCCGGGCATGGTGGTGCAAGCCCGTATTCCCAGCACTCGGAAGGCTGAGGCAGGAATCCAAGGCCAGCCTGGGCTACATAGTGAGTTCAAGGTCAGTCTGAATTATAGAGAGAGGCAAGACCTCCTTGCAAAAACCAAAAGGGCAGAGGGAAGTGAGGAAGGAAAGAAGGAAGGGGGGGGCAGAGAGACAGGTTGAAAGTTCAAAGAATGTTTTTAGGCAAAATAAGCTAATCATTCATTATGAAAATACAATGGACTATGTCCTTGTCTGCGGCAGGCAAAACAAACAAACAAACAAAACAGATCATCCTTTGGCAGGCAAAACAAACAAACAAACAAAACAGATCATCCTTTCACCTGTAAAACAAGCCATTATCTTACTACCTTTGGTTGGGCTATTTCTTTGTCCCATAAACCAAGAGCAAACTTCCCATATGTTCATAAATTTCAAAAAGCATAAATATTCCCAGCTCCAGAAAATGATGCACCGCTTTCTCTCAGAGTCCATACTCCATGCTTGAGTGTGCACTTTTCTTTCCCAAATAACTTTTTTCCATGACACTTCCTGTCTAATCCTAATGATTCTTTTTCTATGACAAGAGTCAGCAAACTTTTTATCAGGGCAGGGTAGTCTAGGTTCCCCATCTCGGCTCTGGTGTCCCCTTTGGACCCTGTTTGATAACAGATGCCACACACTGAAGACACACACCAAAATGGGAGGACTGAAAGTTCTTATATTTTAAAAGATTCATATATATTTATATTGTCATTATGCTCATTTTTTAAAACATAAAATCAACTCTAAGAAAGATTAAAAAGAGGAAAAAGAATGATTGAAAACTTCTATGGTTAAAACAGAATAAGCCAAAGAGGCCAGTGAGTTAGCTTAGTGGTGCCGATGTCTGCCTTGCAAGCACAAAGTTCCGAGTTCGGTCCCTGGTACCAACCCCCCCTCCAAAACAAAAACAAAAAAACAGAATAAGCCGAAATATAGTATAAAGCCTAATGTACAGTTTAAATTATATCTAATATTTAGGTTCACAAGTTTAAAATCACACCAAATATTTAGGAAATTTAAAGTTCTATAATCATACAAAAGTATAAAAACAAAGCAAGTATGAGGATAGGGAGGATTGAATACCACGAATTATTGTGTTTTAAAAAGCCAGTTATGGTTTTTAGGACTTGGGTTTTGCTGTTTTAACTGCGTTCTCCTCTAGGCTAGCACATGGCTCTCAGTCAGTCAGGTAAGATGCTGGGTAGTAGGCTCCAGCTCCCTTAATGCTCTGTCCTCAGAGCCCAACTCTCGGGACAGCAATGTTCCAGGCATCAGGGCCAGCAGCAGCTGCATTTGGGACTCTCAGTTCTCCTAAAATAAAATGTCCCCTCCATTTACTTTTCAGAAATTAGATTTTATTACATTTTCAGGAACGCAGTGAGAATAGAATGGGTTTCCTCTATGGCTTTGTCAATGGCTTGGAGTCCAGTATTAAATAATAGTGATACTAAAATTTAAATGGGCAATTGGGCAATTTGGGGCAGTTAGAAAGCACAGTAAATTTTCAACACATGTATCATTTTCCTGAGGAGCTATTTCTAATTAAATCTAGAGTTACTCTACATTAAAAACAACAACAACAACAACAAAAGGTATCCAGGTTATGAAGGCATCGCGCGCCACCTCCAAGGCCAGGGAGGGAAGAAAGGAGGGGAGGAGAGAATCTCACAGCACTGCTGCTGCCTGGCTGCCCTACCCTGGGCCAGCAGGACGAGGAGTGAAGGCATCTGGAATGCCTCCTCACAGTCCAAAGGCTGAGAGGACAATCACAGATAAAAGGGAGAGGCCTTCAGGGCCCTGCTTTTACTGCTGTGAGCTGCAAGAGTATCTCTTCAGAGAATGCTTCAAGAAGAATGTCAGGTGACAGTAATAAACATTTAGGAGTTCTGTGGGACTTTACAGCTGCTTCATCCTAAGGAATCCCAACTGCCTCTGAACTAATGGGCTGGCCTTATGTTACCTCATTTATTTTTATTTCCTACCATCCCAATCTTAAAGCTGTCTTTTTCATCATTTTAGCTGTTTTAGATTCCCCTCTCCCAGTTGGTGACTCAATGGTTGGTACCATTTTTAAGTGATTGCCTTTACAGTTTTGTATTCTAATTCAGCTTTAGCAAGAAGGAAGCCTGGCAGGAAGGGAAATCTGTGGAGGATGACAGAGGACCAAGGTCAGGCAGTGGGTGGTGCTTTCCCCTGCTGGCAGCTGACAGCAGCCCCTGAAGCACCCTTCCTGGGGCTGTAAGTGTGGCACAAGAATCTCACAGAAGGCTTCCGAGAACAGAAGATGGATTTCACAAGGACAAAGGTCACCTTGCTTAACAGCCCCAATTGTGCAGTTTTCATAGTTATGCCGTGTGCTTCACTTGAACCAATTTATCTAACTCCAGGAATTTCTCTTCTGCTCCCTTATCATCAAGCTTGTTAATATTTCACGTAAAATTGGGTTGATTGCCGAGTCAGTGGGTCCCTACTTCACATGACCGTGCTCTGGGAGGCTACTGCTATGTTTATGATCAGTGGGTGTCATGACTAATGTTAGTGCCATAAAGCACTTATCATTTCAAAGTAGTACTGCATTAAAGCAGGCTTTGGCAGCAGTATGAAACATACCTCTTAGTTCAACCTTACCTTTGCTGAACAAAGATTTGCCTGAGAATGAAAAATAACCAACAGTGAATTAGCCATATAGGAAAAGAAACTATCTCTACTGGACAACGGATTCATATTATAGAACATAAGAGAATCTACCACCATAGAAAACAAATGGGAGATCTTTAAATTCTCAACAACAACGCAAACCCCACCAAAACAAACTGCACACACATACGTACACAGACTACTCTACTAAAAGAATCAGTTCCATAGGAAGCAAGGAGAACACATTGCTGATAGCAACCAAGAAAGGGACTTAGCAGAAGATATAGGCTGACCAGTGTGTTTAAACACACAGAACACCCTCAAATGTGACATGAACTCAAAGGCCACTCGGGAGGATATCCCTGTCCTCTTTACACAGCTCTGTAAAGCTACCCCCTTTTAAAGTTGAATTTAGTGTTAAAATTGTTCTGTGTATAGAACAATATTCCACAGCTGCAGGAAAAGCAGGAACAGAGCTTCAGGATTTGCATTTGTGAGTGGATTCAGAATAGTCCTGGGCTCTGCATTCCCAAAGGACAGATCTGAGCACTAGGAATATTTATGGCAAGAGTGCTAATTCCTTTGGAAAACTTTTTGGGGAAAATTTGGGTTTAACAGAAAATCTGAAGTTATTAGTATAATCCAGTTTCTATTTTAACCTGCAACTGGTTAGTAATAGTGAGGTAAATACACACTCCAGTTGGTCTTAGTAGTTTCAATAAAATCTATGGTTATTGAGAGTATCCCAGGTTCTGACCATGTATCTTAAACTATAATGGTCATCAATCAGACTGCATTAATGAATGAACAAAAATTTAGTATTACTACTGGAGAAATCTCTAAGATCAGTCATTCAGCAAACATTTAAGTGAATATTTCGTAGACCATGGAGATACAGAAGTAAACGAGACAACATCTCTACCTTCAAACAAGTTTACAATGTGATACAAAGTACTACGTGAAGACTTAAAAGGGCACACACCCTACCTAAGAGGGAACTAAGTCTAAATTGACTTAAACGAACAGGAGTTAGTTAAGTTGAACAAAAGAAAGAAAAATGAGGAGAAAGAAGAAATAAAGGAAAGGAGAGACAATTCCAAAGAAAGTACACTGCACATTCAGAGTAAGGCTAGTATTTCAATGTTGCTGAAAACACAGATACAAGGGGATGGCTATGTGGCCAAGGAGCTGTGCAAATCTTGAATTTTAATCTGAAGGCAACAGGGGAGCCATGGTTTCCACAAAGGAAAGGCTGCTGTAGGGACAATAAACCAGAAGGGGAGCAAGGCTGTAGGTAGTGACAAAGGTGAGCAGAGATAACCCAAACAATCTACCGCAGGTAGATAGATATGAACCAGTGATGTGGGGAAAGGCGGAGGGATAATGGATCAACAGAACCATCGCAGAATCTTTAAAAAGTCTTGCAATTTTCACTTTGTAAAGTTACTATACTACAGTCAAATTCTGCACCTTCCAGGCACAGTTTCAAGGAGCTTAATCTCTCAAATGCCTCCCTCACTCATTTACCGAAGTGTTTCTGCAGTGATGGTCTTGACTGATCAGCACTTGACCAAAGTTGGACACCCTCAGGGCTCAAATCAGAATAGAGGCTCTCGATTCACCTTCTGCCAATGCTTAGAACACTGATATATTTACCAATTAAAGGCAAAGGTCACACCACCTAAATATTCCAAATGCTACAATTTAGAGTAAAAACATTAAATCCTGACAGGTAGTTTATCTAATTATACTAATACAATGAACTTCCATCCAACAGCCTTGCAACAGGTGTAAACGAGGCTGTACTAGAAACATTAAAAATATCTTTCTAGAAAGCAGAAATTAACCTGGAAAATTCTCCAGAAAAAGGACCTTTGCTTTTCTAAATGACAGTTAATATTGTGGATATGGGAAGTATTTCCACACTAGCCTGGCACCTCCAGTCAATTAATAGAAAAAGTTTAAAGCCTAATGGAATTATTACACATGGAAAAGAAAAGAGATCATCAGAGGTAGAGGGCAGGAGGAGGAAGGGTGAGAGGAAAAAAACAATAGAGGGGAGGAGGGGAGAGGGGAGGCGAGTAAGGCAAGGTGTCTTGCTTAGATACCCTCATCACACAGCAAGATGGTTCTTGAAGGGCTAACAGGGAAGAAAACTGGTTTCCTCTCCATTCCCAACTATCCAAACTTACTGGCTCACAAAAAGGAGGAAAAAGCCTCCAATCATCAAGATCATTTAACCAGCCAGGCATGGTGGTGCAAGTCTGTAATCTCTGGGCTACGCAGTTCAGGTCAGCCTGAACTGCACAGGAAAACTGTGACTCAAAAAAAGGAAGGAAGGAAGGAAGGAAGGCAGGGAGGGAGGGAGGGAGAGAGAGAGAGAAGGGGGAGGAGGAGAAGGAGGAAGAAGAGACGTAGTTGTTTTTAGAAAATTAAAAACTTGGAGAAGTAGACCCTTCTGACAAGTACAGACCTGCCCCATCTAAATATGAGAGAACTAAGCCTCAGGAAGGAACAAAACAGCTGATAGATACCAATGAGCAGAGATGGTTTCAAAACATCGGACATACTGACTGTCATTTACAAGTTTTCAAATTTTTTAAATATGTAGGCTAGTAGGAACTGTAAGACATTTGTGAAATCAGAAAAATATAACTTCATTGAGCAAGAACTATTCATTGTAACTAATCAAATTTATTTCTGCTTTTTAATACAGGCCAACATTTAGCTCTTTACCTCGTAAGCACAGCCAATGAAACAAGTCTAAATGAAGTAGATCCTATTTAATATTTTAAAATAACTGAGATGCTTTAGTTTTTCTCAGTAATTTTATTACAATACTCATATTACTTCCACACTTTAACAATTAGAAGCTTGCAGATATGCTCCTTTGACATCCCAGACACTAAGCAATACACATCTTCCAAAGCCCAAGTTTTCAGAGGGGTAAAAATATCTGCTTACTTTATTTATACTTAGCTTTATTTCAGAAAATGATTTTATGAGTTAAAAAACATTTATCAAATGATTTGATAAACTAGTTTGTTTCATTAAAGGGTATATCATTTGATAAATGTTTTATAGCTCATAAAATCAAACCGAAACATCACTGCCAAAGTTCTTTAACCTTATTTGTTAAATACTGAGTTCAATTGTGATTTTACTGAGTACAGTAGTGCAGAAAAGAAACATGCTTAGTTCTCTGGTTGAAAACAATTCACATTAAACTGGAAAGTATCTTTATTTCAGTAAGAAAGGTATCAAATCAAACATGTAAAAAAATTTTCTGAAGGCAGAATCAAACCAGAAGATACTTTTTAAAAAGTTAATTTATACACAAATTAATCTATTTTTATATCAGTTATCCATTTCAAAAAAGTACTCACAAGATTCTTATAATTAGCAACTCACTCTAACAATGGTATAAATTAATTGTATTCTGTTTTCACCTCACTTCTGGGGAACCTGCTACTATCAGTAAAAAACATAATGTGGGTCACTAGAAATAATTACAAAGCCTCTCCACAGTGCCTCAAGCTAAATGTTTATACTAACTAGTCTTAAAAACCTGAAGTATTTTAAGAATATGTTTGGTCTTTATCATTGAGCACAAAAATAACTTAAAACAATTCCAGAGCTGTCTCAAGTCTGAGTGTGAACATTTCCAGATGGTTATGAAATATTAGGATGTATCAGTAATGCTAATTTTGATTAAAGAAGCATAACATTTATCAGTATGTATGTAATGGCAGCAAGGGAGGGAAAAGAGGGGCATATCACAGTCCCAGATGGAAAGAAGTCAGTTTTCTCCAAGGTCAGTTATAAGTTTAATAATTTCAAAAATAAAAAATAAGATTACCTAAGACTCTGAAACAAAGATCCTAAAAACCAAGTAAAAATGTATAAAATGTTTTTGCAAAACACTAAGGAGAGATTTGCCTCACCAATTAATAAAATTTCACTAATTAAAACACAGAGGATACAGGTTTAGAAATAGATTTATAAAATGGTACTGGAAGATTTGGAATATACCCAACTACAAAGAAGAATTTTGTACTAACAGCATTTTCAAAACAGTGGGATAATCAAATGATTTGTCATTTTGGGACAAGTGACTATTTAACTGAAAATAAAATTAGGGCTCTAGATCTCATTATACACCAAAGAAAAATACTGGGTGAGTTAAAAAATAAAATGAAAGAAAAGAAAATAAAAGAAAGACAATACTAAAAGCAAACAGACTAATATACAATAACTAGGAATAAGGATAAAATTATTACAACAACGTGAGAAAACAAAGAAAAAATGATTTGTCTACCTAAAACACACTTTTTCTCCACGTTAAATTGAGCGCAGAG
>NW_022900948.1:28410461-28412984 GCF_012274545.1 Fukomys damarensis | reverse complement strand
GGGAAAAAAAAAAAAACACACAAGCCCTGGAACATATGACAGATAGAAGAATTAGCTTTACATTAAAAATAAAACAGCGATAGACTGCAGCACAGACAAAAGATAATGAGTATATAGTTTAAAACCAGATGTAAATAGTACATAAATGAAAAAGTGTTCAACAGTACAAATAATCAAAGAATAAAAAACAAAACAGAGAAAGGCCTGACAGTAAAGGAAAAGGGGGATCATCATACAATGTTACCAGAACTAGGAAATGTAACATCTTTATAGGGCAATATGTATCAGAGTTTGAAAGGTACACTACTTTTGGTCTAGTAATTCTTCCTTTAGAAATGGAACTTTGAGATATCTCTCAAAGATATATACATAAAAATTCATCACGAGGGCTTAGGGATGTCAGCAGTGGAGCACTAGCCTAGCTTTCAGGAGGCCCAGGGTCTGATCTCCAGCATAGGGAGGGAGGGAGGGATGGAGCGAGAGAGGTAGGGAAAGGAGACAGGAAGGAAGAAGTTCATCGCAATGGTGTGTGATACACTGCGAAAACCAAAATGGCCATCAATCACAATAAATATTAGTACCTCATGAACTACAACACTATACATCTATTAAAAGTGATACAAAGATGATACTTCTTTGACATCAAAAACAAATGGCTGTGACATTTTACATGACGGCTCCCTGTGAGAAGCAGCCTCGGATGTCTTGTTTCTCACTCTTATTTCTAGCATCTAGAACAGTGCCTTGAACTGTTTTTCAGTAACCACTTATTAAATAGGTGGTTTTAAAAGCCGGTTACAGAACAATAATCACAATATGATCCCTTCCTCTCTGCCCCTTCTTCCCTCTCCTCCTCCTCCTCCTCCTCCTTGCTTTCTCTCTCCCTCTCACACACACCTCACACAGAGAAAAGTACAATTGGAAGGAGAGTCACAAAAGGTTATCAGGGTGATGTTTTGGGGTATATATATATTTTTTACTTTTCTTTTTTATTTTTCTTTGTATTGTCTAAATTCCTTACATAATAAGCTTTAATTATTTCTATGACTGGAAAGAGTAACAAAACAATTTAAAGAACCCACAGACGTCTCTTTCCTTCTTTCTTTTTTTTTGTATGGGGGAATCGAACTCTGGTACTTGCGCTTGCGAGACAGGTGGTGGAACCACTGAACAACATCCCCGGCCCAAGAACCCACATATTTCAAATGAACTTCGGAATGTCTTCAGAATGCACCTCAAAAACTCCAAAAAACTAAGATCGACGATATTGAAAGTGGCATATTTTCTTTCACTTTCCAAGAAATATCCCTGTATCTTTAGAATCAGAAAAAAACTTTTTATGTAGTAAAAACTAAAATAATTCATTTCTTAAAAATCATTCCCTCTAACAGACGCCTACCCTATTCCAGTTGCTAAAAAACGTTCCATTTTTTTTTTTTTTCCAGGCTAAGGAACAAAGTGAATGAAGATCAGTAATGTGCTCTACACAATTCTTTCCTTCATTGAGCTAGGCAGAGTTCACTTTAAAGACACTTAATTGAAGCATTAAAACCAGCCGTACATCCTACCTCTCTCTCCATCCTTTTATCCTATTCTACTCCTTTCCCAGGCTTCAACGCCATCTGGAATAACCTCTGGATTTTTTTTTTTCTTTCATGTCTCTCTTCCTTCTAGAACGTAAGCTCCTTGAGGACAGGTATTGTCCAGCTCACCTCGGTGTCACCAGCTCAAGAACAATGAATGGCATCTAGTAGGCCTGAAGAAGTATTTGTTAAACAGTGAAAAGACACGGAGGGGAAGGATAGAAAAACCTGAACAAGACAATGCAAAGAGCCTGAAACAGCAAACCATACTGAAATCTACACACTAACACGTCTCAAACGTACGATGCCGGCTCAGGGTTTTGGTGGACAGGTGCTTTACACCTATCCAATCACACAGGGCTCTTCCGGAAGGAGAAAATCCACAGGGAAGTCTCTCCAGGTGGCTGTAAGCAGTGGAAACCATCACCACTGTATCAGCAATGTGGCCACTGCCCACAGAAAAAAAACAAAAACAAACAAACAAAAACAGACAAACAAAAACACACCATACATCTTGTCCCAGATGAAAAAGATCGCACGAATCCCCAGCACAATCCACCAAGCCAGCAGCCTTCCGCCTGACACGTAAGAGCAGCCTCCTTCCCCGCCAGCTTTGCAGTCGCTCGCAACCCAGAAACCTCTTCCCCGGTCAAACACTCTCCGGTCCTGAAGACCCGCCACCCCCGCCCGACCCGGTCCAAGGGGACCAGGGATGGGGACACGGTCTGAGCCTTACCTCGCTCCACCCCACCCGAGCCCGGCCCCCTCCAGGCGCACAAGCCTCCCAGCCTCACCGCTCCCCGAGGCGTCGCCCCTCACTCACGTGTAGATGATGGCCATGAAATGCATCAGCCACAGCACCACGAAGAGGATTAACCCGAACACGGCCATGCCCTGCTCGGCCAGGTCCTGCAGCGCCATCCCCCGGCCCGGCCCACGC
>NW_022900948.1:28390551-28409835 GCF_012274545.1 Fukomys damarensis | reverse complement strand
GTCCCCGCCAGCCTCGCGTCGCTCCGAGCGGCCGGGCCTCCTGCAGGCCACGCTCCTGGGTGCAGGGCTTTCCGTGGCCTTTCCCTGCCGCCGCGCTGGATGCTGTGGGATCTGGGACGAAAACGCATCCGAGCGTTACCGTCCAAGCCTCGCAGATCTCTCAGCTCCTTAGAGACTGTATTAGAACCGAAATTCTCATAGTCGATGTACAGGATCGGTTGATACGGGAAGCTGCTGTTGACAAGGCGGCCACAGGTAGCTAAGCAAGTGCTTGAAACGTAGCTAACGCGGATGAGGATGTGCTGTTACAGTTGATACACTCTGCATGGCCCACACTATCAAGAATAAATTTAATTCCCGACTGCATGTTAAAATGATAAATGCTAGATATATCAATTTCACTTTTTAAAAGAGTTTAAAATTTTAAGAATACATAGGGACAAAAGTGCGCAGAAAATACAATTGCTTTGGAAAAATAAGGTTAATTTAGTATTTATCCTAAATTTAGGATGAATTTTAAACCAGTGCAGGGAGATGCCAGTACTCAATGTTTCCATTTGTTTCTTTGGTCTAGTTGACTTTATATTGCTTTTTGCTTGTTTTATGTTTAAACAATGTTTATTATTTTAAGTGGTTTCCTTTTAAATAATCCATGACCTCCCTTGGGAGATTTCAGACGTGAATTCAGTTTGAAAAGGGGGTTGTTTATTTTATTGTGATGATTTGCTGTAGTTAATAGCGATTGAACTCCTTCAATCTGATTAAATGATAAGCTACAATTTAAAAAGTTTGAAGTTTGTACTGAGAACCAATCCTGGACTCACTATGCCCTTCGTTCAACTGGTGTAAAGTCAGTGGGAAAGAACAGGGCCTAGAGACTAAATCCCCACTGTTAGCAGTCAGTGGTTGATAACAGTATAGTAGGATAAAATCCTAATATTTAAATCACATTTCAAACAAAAAACTTGAATGTCATGATTGTGGCTAGTCAATTCTAAGACACGCATTAGAAAAATAACACTTTTAACATTTCTCAAATGAGAATGCCTCTCACGTTCAGTGGCACCTTACAAATTGGCAAGGTCTCCTTCCCTTCCCCATAACGCCTCAGTGATATGCAAAATAATGTTGCATCTTTTAACTGCATCTTCTTAAAATTGGTGAGCTACTTAAGCATTTTGTTATGTTCTTCATCTTCCCAAAATATTTTCTGGAACCTTACAACAAACAATTTTATACAGTCTGATCGATAACACAGAGAGATAAGGTCAAAGAAAGTTAAACATCCTTAAGAGTTAGAGTTGCTGTGATTGAATATAATCAATAGATGAAAGATCCACTATATTATATATGACCCTAGTTAAATGAAGTCTGTCCAAATCTGGCTTTAAACAACTTTAGAATATACAACCCAAATATTTTGTAGGTGATGTTCCTTCCAAAATCTAAAGTCTTCTGTGCCATGTGGCAGCATAGGAATCCAGCAGAGACCTTACTTTGAGTGCTGATCTCAATCTGGTTTGCTTGAAGGGTCCTCCCATCTTAGAAAAACATCCCCACTTCAGGACTTCATACTTTCTCCATTGGTGATTCAGAAACAGTTGATATACCTTAGAATTCATATATTGAAGGAGTAAACAAAACCCAGATTTCACTATTACGACATTAGATGTTTATCAAATGCTGGTTCAAACCAAGTGATTGGATCACATTTTTGGCTCCAACCAAACTCAAACCAAAATAATTTAATAATAGCTGATTATAAACTGTAACTGAAAGGAAAATCAAATTGGCCTAATGCTCCCAGAAAATAAAAGAGCAAAAGGCTGCGAGAACACAGGTTCATAAATCATTTGGGTGAAACAAAACAAGCCTTAGCCAATTGATCCTCTCAATACTTTGCCTCAAATGCTTACTTTACATTTTCATGTTACATTTATAAAGTTATTACATTTTGAACAATTGGAATTCTTAATTTGGGTTGTGTCTAAAATAAATATCACTGGGCCGGGGATTTAGCTCAGTGGTTCTGCTGCCTGCCTCACAAGCGCAAGTTTGATCATTGGTATCAAAAATAAATAAATAAATAAATAAATAAAAGAAATATCACCAATGATGAGATTTCTAGATATTGTATGATTTCAACCATAGGACATTCTGAAAAAGGCAAAAATACAGAAAAAAATCAGAAGTTGCCAAGAGGTAGAAGAGGAGGAAGAATAGAGAAACACAGAGGATGTTTTTAGGGCAATGAAATTATTCAGACATTTTCCAGCTCCAAAGAAAACACACCAAGACCCTGATGGTGGCACTCACCTGTAATCCCAGCACTCAGGAGGCTGAGATGGGAGGATCACAGAGTTCAAGGCCAGCTCAAACTACATAGCAAGACCCTATCTGAAAATACACACACACACACACACACACACACACACACACGTGACTTCTAAGGTAACTATAGACTTTGGGTGATTGTGGAATGTTAATGTAAGTTCACCAGTCATAATTAATACACGCTCTAGTGCAAGATGTTGAGAGTGGAGGAGGCCAGTAGGGTACAGGGTAAGGAGGATGGAGGAGAATATGGGAATGCTGTACTTTTTGCCCAGTTTTGCTCTGATCATAAAATTATTTTGAAAAATAAAGTATTTTAATAAAATTAGCAAGTGTGCCATTTATATATGTAATATAAATAACAATATATGCAAATATTTAATTTGACATATAGTTTTGGAAATACTGTGAAATAAGCAAGAAATTATTTTGTCATGAGATCCTATGGATGTTTTATCTTGTAGGTATTCAAATATTTTTTAACACAAAAATAAATCAATCTTCATTGACAGAAGTCACTGAAAATATTGCCTAGCTTTCTCCTGTATTCATAATTTTGTTGTTCTTTGTAGTTATTGGAGATTGAACCCAGGGTCTTCACACTGAGCTACATTCCCAGCCCCTTTCATGTTTTGTTTTTAGATAGAGTTATGCTAAGTCATTCAGGCTAGGCTGAAATTTGCAACCCTCCTGCCTCAGCCTCCCAGAGTGCTGGGGTTGCAAAGATGTGCCACTATGACTGGCTCATATTTTAAAGATTTTTTTTCTTTGTGGAAAAAATATACATTAACCTCCATATCCCCTCCTTTTGGTTACAAAATTAAGTCACAGAGTGAGGGCAAAAGTAACTGGATGGAGCTTAGCAGTAGTGGTACAGTTAGAAATAATTCTAAACAGTACCCTGTGGTTATCCCTGCTTCTATTGTACTAAGAGAAGTAGAAATGAAATAACAAAAGCTGAGGAAATCACTGATGCTCTCGGTGAGAGAGCACATTCATGTTGGACCTCTAGACTGACCTTCGGCCACCTATCCCTTCCTGCTACCTCACTACAGCTTCACAAATGTGCGCTACCTGTCATGAATATAATGAAGATCAGAGAGGATTCTGGGAGAAGCATGTGTAGTGGTAGCCCCTAAGGTCAGCTGGCACCCTGTCAATCAAACCTAGAGATTCAGCGGGAGGCATCTACCTAAGGCTGAGTGCCTATTTATGAAATTCTGAAAGCCCAATTTATCTGTTTGTTGTTGCTGTTTCTACTGCTGATGTCGCCTTTGTGTGCTCTGACCTGAGTGCAGTGCTCTTTTGTCACCCTGGCAACTTTTTCTGCCAGTGCCTTATCTTCTGTTGGTGCGGACTTGCTTCCAGTGATCTTCAGCAAATATAGCTGCTACAGGAGGCTGAGGCAGGAGGATTACCACAAGTTTGAGGCCAGCCTGGGGTACACAGAGAGTTCAAGGCCAGCCTATTTACCAAGACCTTATCTCAAATAAAACTAAAAAATTTTAAAAAGGAAAAAACATGCAAGTGTAGCTGATTGCTATCTACTACTGGGTATACTCATAGTAATTGTTTCCTTGTGGTTCACAATGAAGCTGGACTATTATTGGTCCAATCCTCTGCAAAGCAGAGTGTATGCTTACCAGGTGAAAGACCCTGGTTTAGAGCCCAAGCATGACCGTCTCCAAAACACAGAACAAACAAAAACAACCAAAAGTAGTGACTATGTATTAGCTCACCTAATCACAACCTAAAAATCTGCAAACCCCATGCTCTATTTGATAAAGTCAACCTCATAATCTTGATTCCAGTATTGGACACCTTTGTCCTTATTATTTAACAATCTTTCCTGTAAACATTTTTGAAGACCCCAACTGAGATCTCTATAGTTCATGAGTTATTTTGAAAAGTTAGTTTGAAAAGTACATTTTCAGCCCTATAAGAACTTTAGAAAATAAGATAAAAAGGTGATCCCCCAGTAACTGAGTAAATCTGCAGTTTGAAAAACAAAGTTAGAATCTATTGACCTGAAATTTGTGGTGCTAATGTCAAAAGAAACAATGACCCTTGTCTTATTCTATGTTTGAAATTGGTGGAAAAATAACTTGTTTACTTAAGGGCTCAGGTCACTAACGTACATTGGTTTGTTACCAATGAAATGATAACTTTGTAACCACCTTCAGATCTTAGATACCCTGTTACAGTGAATAACCTTCAGGTGAAACAGGCTGGAGGCAGATGGTCCATTCAGGGCCTGGGCTTGTTGATAAACTGCTGGTGTCGACTGTTTATGAATGTGGATGTGGCCCTGTTGAAAGCCTCCAGTTCCCCAGAGTTCATGTCCTCCTCAATGAGTTTGCTCTTTCCAAATGCCTATTGAAATGTGTTCCGCATGCTTTTTTTCTTTTATAATTTCATATTGTTTTTGTTTTAATCCACAGTGTGCTGGGTTGAAGCACTAATGTTTATTCTTGAAAGAAGATAAATATAGTTAAAAGATTTCCAAATATGCCCTGTGCAAATAACAACTCTTTTCTTTTCAAATGACTTTCTAGATAGTTATGCCTCCATCCAGTTTATTTGGTAAAGTCCACAATGTTAAAACTATCACCTAGATTATGTGCTCATGCATGCACACGGGTGTGTGTGTGCACATGTGTGTGTAAACAAACTTAGTTATTGTTTGCGTGGAAGGTTGCACATAGCAGAAGTCAGTCATATGCCATGCAAAATTTTGTAAAATGTTAACTCGATTTTCATAGCAGTCACAAAATACATAATTGGAAGCCAAAAAGATGAAGTTAACCATCTAGCTGGTATACCTGATAAGTAAGGGAGTTAGGTTTTTGAATCCAAGTCTGTAAGACTCCAAAGCCAAAGCTACTCGTATAAATAAGTACAATGTTGAGTTACTTTAAACAACATAAGAGTAGATGTTCAATCTTGTAGTTCCATTTGCAAAGTAGCATTTGCAACTTTGGAACATTGTTGTTTTAGTGAGCAATGTTATGTATAAGTCAATTTCGCTATCTGAGATTTAGGAAAACATTTTTTAAAAGATTATGTTTTTCTGCTAAAAGGCACCAATAATGTAAACATCTTGCTCTTTCCTTTTATACCATTTATTTCAAATAAGAGGAATTCCATGAAATATGGTGTCATTTAAAATTGACTCATTTCAGAAAGCACAAAAACTACAAGTACATGAATTTAAAAGAATGGCCTTTTTTTTTCAGTGTTTTCTTCTAATAAAAAATATAGGAAAGTGCCAATCAAATCTGTTTCTTATTGTATTATTTCATAGAATTGCCAACAACGTGGATCAATGTGAACTTAACCTTTACTGAAGAACAAAAGCTGTTGAGACAAACTGGATTGCTTAAATTTAGTATCTACAGAGCACCTTCCATCTTAGCTGTTTTAGTATACCATGTAGGCTATTCAGTAAGCACATATATCTTGAAAGTTGTCTTGGCCAGGTTTGAATTTCAGCTCTAAAGCCAGGTATGATATCACATACCTTTAGGAATCCCACATGCTCCGTGGGCTGAGGCAGGAGGGTCCCTTGAGCCCAGGAGCTCAAAAGTCAGCCTGAGCAACATAGTGAGACCCTGTCTCAAGCCAAACTACCAAAGTCAGAAAAAGTGAATCCTAGCTGTGCCGTTTCCTCATTGCATGAACTGAGCAAGTCATTTTACTTCCCTTGCCTGTTTTCTTGACTATGAAATGAGGTGTTCGCACTAAGCAAGTTAACATAGTAAAATAATAGTTCAGGCACAAATCTGTTCTATGACAGTTTTATCATTCTTCCTTAATGGAGAAGATTCAGTCATTCTCGTTTCTTCCGGATCACTAGGCTTTGTTTTCCCAAGTTCTTCCTTCACTATTTTTATTCATAAAAAGAAATTAGACATAGTGGTAAGGAATTTGTAGCAATCAATATTACTGTGATACATATATACAATACTGGGCCGGGATTTAGCTCAGTGTTTTCTGCTGCCTGCCTTGCAAGTGCAAAAAAAAAAAAAAAGAAAAGAAAGAAAAGAAATTTATAATACTTTATAATTCTTACATATTACATTGGCAGAATACTCTATAGATCTTACCTTCATGCTGATATAACTGCTCAGAAACAAAAGAAATTAGATAACAGTTATATGAGTAGAAGAAATATATTTAAACAGCAAGGAATAAATATACATTTATTCAATGTGAAAGATAAATTCCAGACTTTTGAAATATTTCATACAAACAAAGTATAAGATTAGGAAGGTGCATGTGGGACTTTCTGACATATAAGAAACAGTGATATCAATTAGGTGTTAAAATTATTTTTGGTACAGTATACAAAATCAACATTAAAAATCAATAGCTTTTCTATAGACCAACAATAAACTACCAAAAAAAAAAAATCAGGAAAACAATTCCATTCACAATAACTTAAAAGAAATACCTAGGAATCAATCTATCCAAGGAGATAGAAGACCTGTGCAATGAAAATAACTGGAAGTCTGAAGAAATTGAAGATGGGAAGACCTCCAATGTTCATGGACTGGCAGAATTAATATTGTTAAAATGGCCATATTACCAAGAGTGATCTGCAGGTTCAATACAATTCCTATCAAAATTCCAATGACATTCTTCACAGAAATAGAAAAAAACTATCCTAAAATTCATACGGAAAATAAGAAAGACTCAATAGCCAAAGCAATCCTAACCAGTAAGAGCAAGGCTGGAGGCATAATAACACCCAATTTTAAACTATACTACAGAGCCATAGTAATAAACCCAGCAAGGTAATGGCCCAAAAATAGACATGTAGACCAAGGTAACAGATTGGGGAACACAGAAACAAACCCATGTAATTCCAGCCAGCTGATTCTTGACAAAGGATCCAGAAACATATGTTGGTGAAAAGACAGCCTCTTTAACAAACGGTGCTGGGGAAACTGGATATCCACTTGTAGAAGACTGAAACAAGATCTTTGTCTTTCACCCTGTACAAACATAAATACTTAAAGCCATAGCTCAGGCAAAGACTTCCTGAACAGTATCCCCAATAACCAGAAATAATAGCAAGAATCAACAATAGGATCACATCAAATTTAAAAGGTTTCTGCATAGCAAGAGAAACAATTAACTGAGTGAAGAGAGCTTATAGAGTAGAAGAAAGTCTTTGCCAGCCACTCTTCCAATAGAGGATAAATTTATTATAACTGAAAAGTTTAACACCCAAAAATCCAGTGCTCAATCAATAAATGGGTAAATGAATGGAACAGACATTTCTCAAAAGAAGTACAAATGGCCAATAAGTATATTGAAAATCTTTCACATTTTTAGCCATTGAGGAAATTCAAATCAGAAGTATATTGAGATTGCATCTCACCTCAGGCTGCACAGCTATCATCAGACTACAAAAATAATAAATACTGGCAAGGATGTAGAGCAAAAGGAATCACTGTACACTGCTAGTGGAATGTAAATTAGTACAGCCACTATGGAAGTCAGTGTGGAGGCTTCTTGGAAACCTAAAACTAAAGCTACTATTTGAATCAGCTAGCTCCTTCTTTGGTGTCTACCTTTAAAGAATTAAAGTTGGCATACTGTAGGGATCCCATGTTTACTGTGACACAAGAAACTGTACCAGCCTAGGTGTCTGTCAACAGATGAATGGAAGGGGACGTGGTGGTACATGCCTGTAATGCTAGCACTTGGGAAGCCACAGCAGAAGGACTACCACAAATTTGAGGCCACCCTGAGTTCAAGGCCATCCTGAATACATAGTGAAACCCTGTTTCAAAGCAAAACAAAGTGCAGATGAATGGATAAAGTAAAGGGTGTGTGTGTGTGTGTATGTGTATGTGTGTGTGTGAATATTAGTCAGCCATGAAAAAGAATTAGCCAGATATGGTAGCACATGTGTATAATTCCAGCACTGGAGTCAAGGCTGAGGCAGGAGGAATGCTACAGGTTCAAGGCCAGCCTGGGCTACACAGTGAGTCCAAGGCTAGCCTGAATTATGCAGTTAGACCCTGTCTCAAAGAAAGAATGAAATTATGTCATTTTTAGGAAAATGGATGGAGATTATCATGTTAAGGTAAGTAGTGAAATGACACAAAAGGAAAGACTAGGGCGGAGTAAAAGAGGGAGGGTATGGATCATTAATCAGAAGTACCAAAAAAGAGAGAGAGGATAGATAGGATCCAAACATATCCACTGAACCCAATATTTTATAAAATGAATAGGCACTAATAATCCATATTTAAAAATTATTATTTGTATTCATTAAATTTATTGGCACATTTTAGCTATACAATATGATGACATTCCTCATTGGGAATTTGTAACTTTACATGGTATATCTTTTTTTTTTTTTTTTTTTTTTTTTTTTTTTTTTTTTGGTTACCAGGGATCAAACTTGGGACCTTGACACTTTTGAAGCAGGTGGCGGAACCATTGTGCTAAATCCCTGGCCTACATGATATATCTTGTTTTTTCCTTCCCCATTCCCTTGCCCCCGCTTCAAATTATTTTTGGTAATAATGCCTTAGAACATACTCAGAATAAATATGTCAGGGTCAGTTGAAGGCCAAGTTTACCTAAAAATATTATTTTTAGCTCAGAATTAACAAAAAAAAGTTATAATGTTTGCACAAATGGATACCAAGCAAAAAATAAATTTCTAAAGAGCCATCTCCCAGTCTACTAATTTTACAGTTCAAATATCTTATCTGATTATTTTTGAGTCCCTGTTTCACAGTAGATACACATTTAAGGTTCTGTCTCCAATGTGAAAAAGTGAGAAACAACTCATTTTGCAACTCAAGGAAATAAAAATAACATGGAGCCTCCTCAGTCATACAATCCCATTATATTCAATTGCTCACTTTAACTGTTTTGGAATTTCTTTGTCCTGCGACAAACGTGGCACCAGGAAGGGTAAGATACACTTGTCACCCCTCACTACTCAGGAGGTGAAGGAAGGAGGATCGTAGCTTCAAGGCCAGCCTGGACAATTTAGTGAGACCCTGCCTCAGAATAAGCAAAGAAGAGCTCAACGTTTAGCTCAGTTGTAATGCATTCCTGGGTTGGATCTCCAATATTCAAAAAACAAACAATGGAAAATAACAAAACAGTTGCTAAACAATGGAAAATATCAAAACAGTTGCTATACAATGGAAAATACTGAGTGAAATTATTTAAACATGCTATTAAGTTGATAAAACAGGCAAACCAGTGGGTTTCCTAGTTATTTTCTTTTAGTTCTCAATAAACATTAATACATGATACAGTCTACGCACATGGTGTTCTCAGGCTTTGGATATAAATTAAAAACAGACCATTTGCCTATCAGTTGGAAACTGAATAAAGAAGATGTGGTTTTTCTATAAAATGGAATATTACTCCGCCATAAAGCACAAGAAAGCAGATTCATTCATAGGAAAATGGATACATGTTGAAGATATACTCCTAAGTGAAATAAATAAGTCACATATGTGTAAATACCGAATAGTTTCTCTGGTGTGAATAAACTGTAATAATACATAAGATCCTAATAAGATTACTGACATTGTGAAATGGGAAGAAAGGGGCTAAAGGTGTAGGGAAGTTGGGATGGGTAGGGGAAGGGTAATAAGGGAAAAGAAAAAAATGTGAGATAATGAAAAGATGGAAATAAAGTGTTTGTAGATGGGGAGGGGAGGAGGGGGTGAAGGGAGGGCAGGGACAAGGGGAAAAAATGAGAACCAAGACCTGTCATGTAGAGGTACAAGATCCCCAATAAACTCAATTAAAGCTGGAAAAAAAAAAAGAGAGATACAGTCCCTTTTTCAGAAGTTCACAGTCAGCTGTGGAAGATAAATACAAAAACTTTTCAGTGTGATTCAGTAAGTGTTGATGTAGAGGTAGGAGGAGACTTTCCTGAGAATTGGGAGAAACTGGTTTTATTTTCAGAAGCCTAGGAAAACTTTATGGAGCCCATCAGCTGGGTCCTAAAGAGAGATTAAGAGATTGCTAGACAAAGAGAGTGCAAAGTTGGGTATCTTCTGTGGTTACTTTTTGAATCTAAGTAATTTAGACAACTGAGGAATGTAGCCTGAATAGACACACTCTGAGCAACAGTTGAGCTTGGCTAACTAGTAAGTTCATTGTCTCGTAGCTGGAAATTCAGTCATAGTGAGTGTGATCATATAAATGATATACTTAAACTGAATGCTTTTGAGAAAGGAAGGGGCTACTATTAATCAAGCTAGCAGAATTATTGTACACTGAGAGTATTCCAGGCATATCAGTCATACAGTCACACTCTATTGAAAGAGTCAGGCGTGGCTCATTCAGGGCTACTGCTCCATCTTCTGGGATAGTCCCGCCTCAGTTCTTCTCTGCATATTAGTTTTGTCTTTAAACCGACTTCTCTTGTGGTTGTAAGATGGCTGCCAACAATTACATGCACTTCACAGTTTTCATGTCACATCCAAAAAGAGGGAATGTGTTAGTTGTTCACAATTACTTCACAAAAACCTTAAGCTTTCTTTTTTTCCTAATGGGGTGCCCCAGAATACCATGTACTAACTGGCTTAGGCTGTGACAGGCAAGGCTAGAATTGTCAAATTAGGATGCACAGAAGTTGGCAGTGAGAATAATTCCCCCTAAACTTCATAGTGATTCATAGAGGGAAGACAGAATTAAGAGAGAACCACAATACCCACAGCACTTGACTTTCTCCAAAACAGTGGAAAGAGGTATGTCTACACACACACACGCACACACACAGGCACATGTGGGTGCACACACACACATGCACACACACGTGGGCACACACACACACACGCGCACACACCCTGTACAAACATACACCCTTGTTTTTCTAAGGTCTATACCTAGGATGCTGGTTGCACGGCGATAATATAAATTTTGATGAACTACTAGAATCTTCTAAAGTGGCTGAATCCCTTTACAATTCCCCTTCTCCACATCCTCACTAGACTTTCTCTCATAAGTATAAAGTGGACCATTGGAAGATAGTCCAATTTATCTATTTTCTCCTTTGTCACTTGTGCTTTAGAATCTTGACAAATCAGTATGTTTTCTTCTAAGAATCTCATATTTTTTGCTCCTATATTTAGAGCTTTGATCCAATTTCAGTTAGTTTCTATATACAGTGTGAGATAGGGGTTTACCTTCATTCTTTTGCATAAGGATATCCACTTGTTTTTAACACCATTTGAAAACAATTCTTTCCCTATTGAATGGTTTTGGCTCTTGTGTTCAGAATCAATGAACTATAGATATATAGATTTACTTTTGGACTCACAACTCTATCCCATTTTTAACATCTGTATCTTTGCCATTATTGTGTAATCTTGCCTATTGTCAATTTGTAATACATATAAAACTGAGAAGTGTGAGTTCTCCAACTTTGTTCTTTTTCACAGTTGTTTTGATTTTTCTGTGTCTTTTGGGTTTCAATATAAATTTCAGGGATAGCTTGTTAGTTTCTGCAAAAAAAAAATACAGCTGAATTTTTTAATGGGGGTTGAATTGAATCTAGATCATTTGGATAGTACTGCATCTTAAAAAATTAAGTCTGACTCATGAACATTATTTAGGTCTTTAATTTTATTTGGCAATAGTTTCTAGTTTTCAGTGTGCAAGTCTTAAACTACTTTTCTTAAATTTGTTCTTATATATTTTTTCTTTTTACTGCTATTATAAATGGAATTATTTTTGTAATTGTTATCTATAGATCATTCATTGACAGTATATAGAACTATAATTGAATTTTGTGTGATGACTTTGTATCTCCTTGTTGAACTTTCTAGTACCTCTTTTGTGGATTTGTTATGATTTTCTTTATACTTATTTATTATTATTATTTTTGTTGCTTTGTTTTTTGAGACAGAGTCTCACTATGTATCCCAGGCTGGCCTCAAACTCGTGGCAACTCTCTTGCCTCAGCCTCCCAGGAAGCTAAGCACAAACTCCTCTTTTCAAAACCTTAAAATTTCCCACTATAATTTTCAGTCATTTCTTCCACAGCTAATATAATAGATTTAAAAAACCAAAAACCAAACCCAAACAAAACAAAACAAAACAAAAAAACTTTATGAAATCTTTCTAAAGCATTTTATATACGTGATGGCTTCTTTTGCTTTCATTTTTTATCAGTTCATATAACAATTAATTGAACTACTTGAATATAATAATCACGACCATTGGCATACGCAAGCTTTGAATGAATATTTCTGACTCTGGTAAGCATAAAACTCACCTGTGGAAGTAGGCGTGGGTGCCACAGGCATTCATTGTGTGTTTTCCAGAGAAAGCGAAGAGTGTTAATCTTCTGAGTCAGCTAAGTAGAAGTTTGTGTAAGAAAGCATCTATTTTGAGTGGAGGTGTACATTTGTGTGTGAATGTGCTTATATGTCCAGAGAAACATTCTGGTTGGAGATTCAGGAAATTGCTATGGTTCCATCTGAGTACGGCTTGGGAAAGAGAACTACTTCTCAGTGTACATGCTCATGTTTGCCAGGTACATATGTTATTTTTTTTCATGAAAATGGTTTTAGAAATTATTTGTTCTTAACCTATTACGAAGTGTGGCTTTAGTTAGACAGTCTACCCTTCCTCTGGTAAGACATCCTGAATCTCTCGTCCTTGTCCCAGGTGAGGCCAATGTGGTTTCATTGCCTGTGGACAGTGATTGGTGCACCGATAATTTTTTCGTGGTATTTTTTTTTTCTAATTAAAGCACCTTTCTTGTGAAGAGGCTATTTTAGAATGTAGAAAGTCTCAAAATAGCATCACTCCCACCATAACAGTGCAATAAAAGCCAGATAATCTACAAAATATTCTGTTTTCTTGAGCTTATCACATAAGCCCATAAGGTCACCAAGTAAATTGCATTCCCAAAAGCCACTCCATCCAGGGGGTGCACAAATGTCTTCACTTTTGGCAGATCCACAGAAAAAGAAGTTATTATCAAAAAACCAAAAACCAAAAACCAAAAAGAACGGGTAAAAACAAATTGGTTAAAATGTTAATAATTCTTAAAGGGCAAATATGATACAGGTATCATTTGAGAGTGGTTAGAAGCCAGGCTAAAAGGGGAATTTGTACTCCCTGGAAAACTAATTCGTGGTCTTCTCTGTTGTTTACAGAAGAAAGAGGAGAGGGGCAGCCCATGTTCAGGATCCCCTTTAGGTGGTTCAAATGTAAAGAAGGTGACCAGCTGCTATGAGGGCCCGGCACAAAACCCTGTTCAGTTTCTGATATCTTTCTCTCAAAGGAACAAAAGCCTTAAGCCACTGCAAAGGGACAATAGACTTAGTTCTTTAATTTTATTTTTAATTGGCAAATAATAATTGTATATGTTTATGGGGCACAATGATGTTTTGATATATCTTTACATTGTGGAATGATTACCTAAAGCTAATTAAAATAATATACCACCTTACATTCTTATTATTTTGGGGGCAGAAGTGTTTAGAATCCATTTCTTTAGCAATTTTTAAATATAGAATGATTTACCGCAGTCATTGTTCTGTGCAACAGATCACTACAGCTTATTCTTCCCAACTGAAATTTTGTACTATTTGATTAGCATTGCTTTTTCTTATCCAACGACCTCTCCCAGCCACTAGGAACCACCATTTCCTTTGGGAGAAGAATAGAAGCAAAATCAATTTGTTTCAGGAGGGGGAGAAGGAAATCTCACTCGCAGTCTGAAGCAAAAACCCACTGCTGCTGGGGGAAAGAAACAGGAAGCCTATGGGCACAGGATTCTGACCAAAATAAAGCAAAGATCTGATCCCCTCTGGGGGTAAGGAAACTCTTCCATGCCCAAGACCAGCCACAATACAGTGCAAGAAAGAGTTTAACTGATGTGAGAAATCAATGCAGAATTAAAAACAAAGGCCAGGGTTTTAGCTTAGTGGTTCTGGCTCCTGCCTCACAAGCAAGCGCAAGGACCCGAGTTCCATCCCCAGTACATAAGAAAAGAAAACAGAAAAAAGGGCAAGCATGCTGAACACAAGAACATAAAAACTCAAGAGTGAGGCAAGATCAGGACAATGGAGAACCTTTGCTGTTCGTGTGAGTCCAGCACCAAGTGATAAGCAACAGCGATCTACTACTTAGAGAGGTGCGGGTCTCAAGTTTGATCTGAGTATCTGAGAGCTGTGATATTCGAAGTTTAGTCTATGTGTAATTAAAGTACTAGAAGAAGAGAGAAATATTTAAAGAAATAATGGCCAACCGATTTCTAAAATGAATGTAAAGTTATAAAACATAGGTTCACAAAGCCCAGAAAGATAAAAAAAACAAAACAAGACTAGAGACCTCACAGTTAAACTTCTTTTTTCTTTTTCCTTTTTATTTTTTGTTTTTTGAGACAGGGTCTCACTATGTAGTTGAGACTGACCTGGAACTCACTGTGTAGCCCAGGCTGGTCTCGAACTCGCAGCGATCCTCCTGCCTCAGCCTCCTGAGTGCTGGGATTACAGGCGTGCGCTACCACGCCCGGCTTCACAGCTAAACTTCTAAGAATAAAAGATTAAAGAAATCTTGAAAGTAGGCATAAGAAAAATATTAATGTCAAAGATATGAATCAAGTAATTAAATAAGAATTGCATCATATTTTGCATTAGAAACTGTACATCAGAAGAGAAAGAAGCAGCATATTTAAACAATAAAACACAAAAAACACCAAACAAACCAACAAAAAGCCTCAAGGCTGTTAGTCCGGCATTCTACTTTTAGCCAAAATATTTTTTAAAACATAAAGGCAAACTAAAAACTTTTGGTTCTAGATAAACAAAAGCTGAGAGACATTACCAGAAGTTCTACACATCAAGAGATGCTAAAGGAAGCGTTATCAGGCAAGAATATAATAAAGTTTAGTTGGAAAATTTGGAGCTACACAAAGAAATGACTATCGGAAATGAGGAAAACTATGGTAAATATAACTTTTTTTAGTCAATTTATAAAAAACCATAAGCTGCCATTTACCTTCACTGAGGAAGCTTGAAGGAACAATCAAGAGGAAAGATGCAGTGATGAGAGAGGAGAACAGATAATATATTAATAGCATTTAATTGTTCCCGTGATTGTTATGTGAATTTGTAATTTTTTTCTACTTGGGTTAGAATAAGTCAGATTTCTATCACTTTTAACCGAAGATTCCCCCACTTGCCATCCTCTTTCCTGTGTATTTCTAACAAGCTGATTCTTGGATTGTTGGACTCTAAAGATTGTTGAATATTAAATGTAAAAAGGGCTGAAAAGGAAACAAGCTAAGTGTTACACGGGCTCAGAGATGACCCAAGTGCTGGAACGAGCAGACTACAGTACCAGACGGAACCTAAACTGGACACTAAAGTCCCAAATGTGACCTTAAAAAAAAGAGAGAGAGATTTAGAAAAATGTAGGGACTCTGGGCAAAGTATGTGTGTGTTCTTATTGTCTCCAAAGAACTAGATCACATGCCCATGAGTTAGTTTCCCTAAAGGTAATCCACTGACAATTATCTTTAAAAAAATATTTTATTTCCTCTTTATTGAAAATCAGAAAGCACACCGCGAGGGTTGTAGCTCAGTGGTAAGAGTGCTTGACTGGCATGTGCGAGGCCTTAGGTCTGATCCCTAGTACTGGGGAGGGGGAGGGAGAAAGACGTGGAGAAATTACACATTTTTTAGAATAAAGCAGGGCGGGAAATCACCTATCATTCTGAGTCTACAAAACAATCTGGCCTCAACTCTGAGGCAGGGCTCAGTACCAAGGAGTGATTTCAGGGCTAGGATCATGAACTACGCAGCCCTGGAGACATGAGCAAAGCAAGGAGCTGGCCCAACAGAAGCTTCAGAACAGATTTGGGCTGGTGTGCTGGTTATAAGTTGTTTTCAGCATTACACAGCCCCTGCATGATCCTTGAACCATTAGTCATATTTCATTAAAAGTTACAGGCTGAGGGTGGGGGATTTACCTCAGTGGTTCTGCCGCCTGCCTCGCAAGCACAATGGAGCCGAGTTCCATCCCCGGTACAAAAAAAAAAAAGTTATAGACTGACCTCTGAATGGTAGCAAATTACCCAATTTCCAAAGTGTTTTCTGCCCTTGAGAAAAGGGTCCCTTACCCTGAGGGCCTCGTGCTGATAGCAGCAGGACCACTGAGCTAAATCCCCTGCCCTCGAGTGTAATTTCCAAGAAGGAACCCTGTATTCTCTATCTAAAGAGACACATAGGTAGTAGAGTCCGCCACGTGGAAGATCACAAGCCTGTTGCTGAGCACAGACAGGCAACACATTGAGAAAAGCTCAGGGATCGTTGAAGAATGCATTTTCCTCCATTGAGTGTCCTTGAAAGGAGGATTAAGACAAGGACTTAGATGCAGGGTAAATTTTTAATTTAAACAATTTGCTTTTTTTCTTTTCCCTTAGCTGACACTATTCTTGCCATAATCCAAAAGCAGGAAGCCGGGCATCTTGGTACACGCCTGTCATCCTAGCACTTGGGAGGCTGAAGCAAGAGGATCTCCACAAGTTCGAAGCCAGTGTGGGTTACATAGTGAGACCCTGCTTCAAACAAACAAACAAACAAATGCAGGAAGAGCTTTACACACCCACAGACACACACACATACACAAATGCCAGAGCCAGAGAGGTGAATTACTTGGATTTGAGTTTTGTAGTAGAATCTTGTAAATCTATCACAGAGTTAGTAATCTTGAAAGTTATAACTTGCAACTTCGTAAGATTGAGGCTGAAGAAGGAATAGAATAAAAAGTTGGCTTTAAACAACAAGGACAAAGCTTGAGGACTCATAATATAGAATTTTACTATAATATTTCTGTATCAATGTGAGATCAGTAAGGGTTAATGTAGGAGTCATTTTTCCACCAGAGGAAGTCAGAATTTGACCAGCAGAGAAGAGAGGGGATGTGACTAGAATTTAGATACTGACTGAGTTCCTGGGGAGTTTCCTAAAAATGGTATCTGCTGGAAGTGAGGTCAGAGGGGATCCAGGGAAGGAAAACCCCAATAGGGTTCAGGAGATCCAAACATCTGGAAGTTACAAACTTGAAAGGAAGCCACAAGTCCAGTCTAGCACGTAAAACGCAGTTGAGTGAGAGGATGGGCTGGGCACAGTCAACCTCACTCAATCCTGACTGGGGAAATTAGGTGAAAGGTCCCGAGTACTCAGGGAGTGTTGCTTGAAAGTGCCGAGTTTAGGTTGCTGTTCTTTAAAGGGCTTGGAGTTAGTTTAAGAGGCTGTGGAACGGATGCATGGCCTTGCCCGTGCTCATAGCCCCTCCTGTGGCAATCCACATCCAAAGGGTGATCAATACTGGGGTAAAAAGACCCAGCCCTTTGACCCTAACTTGGGAAATTCTGATGGGTTAATCCCATTTTCAGATGGGGACTCAAAGGGAGCTGAGCCCTTTGTTGAAAATACACCTGTTTAATTTCTCCCTTTGTTCAGTCTAATCTCTTCCCTTCCTCTTCATTCACAGCTGTGACATCCAACAGGACTCCCTAAAAAATCTCTTACAGAGTAATCTCCACCTGCACCTGCTTCTTGGGGACAACCTGCACCTGCCCTTCAGCCTGCATTGGGAAGGAAGACTCTAAACCAGACGAAGAGCTTGGACTTCATTCTGAGGACAGTGTGGAGTCACGGAAGGATTTGTGGTATGGGGTGACAAGATCCGTGTGGGCTCCTAGATCGCCTGGCTGCAGTGTGAAGAATAGATCTAATGAGTTTGCTTGGAGGCGGGACTCTCCTACGCACGGCTACTGAATCATACAGACAGAGATGACAATGGCATGGCCGGAGGAGTAACGATGGAGGTGGAGATAAGCTCATGTGCTCTAAAAATATTTAGGAGGATCCATCAAAAGGACTCGCAGATACGTGTGGGGGTGACAGAGTGAGCAGAGTCAGAGATGATGTCCAGGTTTCTGCTTGAGCAACTAATTGTGCCACTCCTGCCTCCAACTCACGACTGTTGAAACAGGAGGAGCACACTTCCTATTGGCTATGGCATCTGAGCCCAGTAATTTGCTAGGTCCTGTACCCAATTTCCTCTTGGCTCCTTTTTTAGCTAATTAGGATGAGTCTTCCTCTTTCAACTGCCCCCGCTACCAGAAAAAGTGAGAGAATGGAGCTCAGTTATTTAAGACTTTAGAACACACGTGCAATTATTTGTGCCTAGAAAAAAAGTAAATGAAACATGGGAATACTGAGGAGAAACAATACAGCACAGAGGTTAAAGTCATGAAATCTCTTGAGTCCAAATCCTGGCTCTACCAGTAATAACTTATGTCCGTATGGGCAAGTTTTTAACTTCCCTTTGCCTTAGTTTCCTTTATGTAGAAAATATGAATAATGATGATACCTATCCCAAAGGATTGTTACAAATCTCAAATAACTTAATGTAAGTAAAATTCTTAAGACCATGTTTACCATATAGTAATCAGTTAATAAATGATTAGTCCACTAGAATGTAAACTCTGAAAATATGGATTTGTTCCCACTTTTCCCCTTGATATTAGGGCTAGTATCCAAAAAAAGTCTCAAATACTTGTTGAATGAATGAAATCCTTCAGAAGAAAGTACTAATTACCTACTTCAACAGGGATTCTTCTCTTTGTCCTTAGAAACAGAATCCAAGGGCTGGGGATATAGTTTACTGGTTCAACCATCTGCTTCACAAGCACAAGGTCCCAAGTTTGATCCCTGGTACAAAAAAAAAGAAAAGAAAAGAAACAATCCAGTTTTTGTCTGAGCGCCTTACTATTTGGAATTATGTTTTCTGGCTTCCTTTGCAGTCAATGAAATGTAAGCTGAAATGTTTTGTGCGACTTTCATAAAGGCCATTTTTTCTCTTCCTTCTGTCCTGCATTAAGACAAGATACCCAAAGCTGTGCTGCCATTTTTTTTTTTTTTTTTTTTT
>NW_022900948.1:28369464-28390381 GCF_012274545.1 Fukomys damarensis | reverse complement strand
TTTTTTTTTTTTTTTTTTGTACTGGGGATTGAACTCGGGTCCTTGTGCTTGCAAGGCAGGCGGCTGAACCACTGAGCTAAATCCCCAGCCCATGCTTGAACTGCAAGATACATGGAGAATGAAAACCAGGTGCTAGAATGGGGGACAGGCATGTAATAGCTTGAAGCTCTTATACAAACAGAGCCCTGCCAAGCCAACCCAGGAAAGCCTACTGGAAGAACCACTGTTGTTTTAAGCTATTTGGTTAAATGCTGCCAAACTAATCCTAAGCAGTACATTTCAAATGGATGATCTCAAACTATAGCAATAAGGGCATTTATCCAATCTCTGATTCTTGCAAAACAATCTTTAATAAATTTTTAGTGGGAGAAATATGAGAGTTCAGAGATAAAACCAACAAGAATAAAGAAACTTCTTATAGCAACTAAGAGTTTTTTTCCCATAACCTGCACTAGATGGACCAGATGACAGCTAGACACAATTTAGCAGGAAAGTTGTAGAGTAAGATTTTGAATACCAGTTTCTAGAAAATGTAAGGGTATTTGGTAGGGTAGTTAGAGAAGGCCATTAACCCTGCAGGACTCTGAAGAGCACGGAGACACATGTCTGGTCCATCTATTATGAGAGAGGAGCTCACAGACAAGAGTCCACCAAAAAACATATACACACTTCAGGAAAAGAAAAACAGTATAATTGTTTTCAGCAGGTGGTGTTACCCTCATATTAGCTTACCCTAGAGGATGTCGGATATTGCAGAAAACCCATTGCACCTCCAGCCCTTAGAGCAGAAATTGAAAATGTATGTGCAGCAATCTCTATGACCGAGGCTATCTAAGCAACACTTTGCCGTTCTTGTAAATGTCTGGAAGCTCATGGCTGCCACTTTGAGCACCTCTTACAATTGCAGAGGCCAAAGGCAACTTGATTTTATCTCCTGATGACTCAGTGAATTTAGTATTAAAATATTTGTACAAATTTTTCTTTTCTTGAACGGTGCATACATTTTCTTGGTGCACCCTGTATATTGAATAACTACAATGGATTAACTTTCCCACATAGGGGAATGTATTTCAGCATCACTCCTGGAAAAGCGAGTCTTCTTTTTGACATTTCATACATGAAAAATCCAAGGCCACGCAAGTTGGGTTGCCTCGCCCTCTGTCATAATGTTAGTGGAGACAGGACTCGAACCTCTGTCTGTTTGGCTCTGGAGCCCTTGTCCTATCTCAGAACTCCTCCAACCACAAGACTACAGAAAGCATTTTTCAAAGGCTTCAGAGCCGCGCTCCTCATCGCAGAACCAGCCACGGCCAGTGTGATTATTTCCTTTGGTGTACTGTCCCCTTGCTTTGCATTTCCTGACATTCAGGAAACGAAAGTCCGTTGCTTTAAATCCACTTCTTCCACCGCAGACCTTGACTTCAAACCACAGACTCCTATTCACGAGACGACTGACTCCTTGATGCTTCCCTGAACCGCTCTGGCCGGCTCGAGCCTGTTCTTCCAGTGCCAGTAAAATTCAGGTGACTCAAACTCAGGTTAGGAGCATCTCATCAGACAAGCTGGAGAGAGTAGGTAGCCTGCCTTGACTACATCCAGTTTTTCCTCTTCCCAGATATTTTCTCCTTTGCTAAATATGACTTCAAGCTTGCTGTGCTTCCTGGGCTCCCTATTTCAGTGAATACCCTGCCGCCGATCCTATTGCCTAAACTAGAGTCTTTTTTTTTTTGTACTGGGGATCGAACTCGGGTTCCTGTGCTTATGAGGCAAGCGGCAGAACCACTGAGCTAAACCCCCAGCCCCAGAACCTTCTGAATCACTCTTAATACCTCCACCCCCATCCACAACATATAGGCAATATCAGGTCCCTATTTTCTTACCTTTTCTCTAGTGGTCCTGTTTCAAGCCACTGCCGTCTCTTACTGACTTACCTGCTAATTTTTCTCCTTGCTTCCTTGTCTTCTTAACATTCTACAACAGGAGTGTTACTCAAAAATGCAAATCTGTCACTCCCTTTTTTATTTTAATAGAGGAATAACTTATGTATAGGAAAATGCCTGAGTCTTAAGCTTATGGCTTGATATGCTTTTAACTATGTAAAACCAGGGCAAATAGAACATTTTCAGCACTCCATTATGCCCCGTTTGAGTTATACTCCACCATAAGATAACTAATTTTCTGACTTCTGCTATCATAGATTATTTTTTCCTACTTTAAAAATTCATATACAGCTAGGCATGATGGTACATTCCTGTAATCTCAGCACTTGGGAAACTGAGGCAGGAGGATCATTGTGAGTTTGAGGCTGGCCTGGGCTACGTAGTGAGTTTAAGGCTAGACTGAGCTACAAAATGAGACCCCTTCTAAAAAAAATTAAAAATTCATATATAGCAGGTTCTCTTTTGCAGTGGGTAGCATGTATAAGAACCTCATTATTTATTATTGCCATATAATATTTCATTCTATAAATATCCCTTTGTCCTTTTTTACTGTTGGTGGATATTTGAATCATTTCTAGGTTTTTAAGTATTGCATAAAAGTGTTATGAGTGAGCTGGGGATTTAGCTCAGTGGTTCTGGCACCTGCCTCTCAAGCTCAAGGACCCGAGTTTGATCCCCAGTACAAAAAACAATGTTATGAGTATATTTTGTATGGTTATTTTCATCAACATCAGCACTTACTTCAGTAGGGTATATAATTTAGAAGGGAATTAGGTCATAGAGTATTAAACAGGTATAGTATTGTACTAATCACAATACCTCCACATTACCATGTATTATCAGTCATCATGGTTTGAACCATTTTGGTGGCTTTTAAAGTCTTTATATGACATCCCATTTGGATAAAGTCCAATCTCCATAACATGATACAAGAGGCTCTTGACAGCCTGGTTTTTTGCCTGTGTTTGGACTCATCTTTAATCACCCCCCATCTGCAATATTAGGCTATAACCATACTAAACTAGTAGTGATTCTTGAGTGTTCTTTGCTTGTTTTTGTTCTTTTTTTTTTTTTCCCTCTCCTGGCTTTTGCAGTTTCAATTCTTTTATGTCTTTTCCTCATTTGGTCTAAGTCTTTCTCATCCACTGAACTTTGGATTAGACAATACTTTTTTTCATACTTTCTCAACTTCCAAGATTCAGTATGCATCCAGAATTCTCTGCGCTCACTCTTTTATCAACACACATCGCATAATATTATCTTTGCTTAAGGCTTTGTCAGTTTTTCCTAATGGCTGTGTCTGGTTCATTTTTGCACCTCCCTAGAAATATAGGCTCATAAAAAATGTTTAGTAGCATACTGAGTGATATAAATGAGTGAAATTACTGATTGGTAATGGAGTAATTCCAATTATCACTGTTATTTTAGGAACTGAATTACCAGAACATTTCAAGAGCTATGTGTTAATTTCTCAATTTTCATTCCCTTAGTTTGGGCTTTTGATGAGTGATGCAGAGAGGATAAAACGGTGTCACCTAATAAATTATTCACTGCCTAAGAGTAGACAATCTTTAAAGTCCTATTTCAGTAAATAAATAGCTGATAGGAAGAGACAGGATTTTTAAAAAAATACACATGCATCAAACAACTCAGTTCCTGCAATTCTCAACTGAGATAGAACATTAGAATAGTTTAGGAGCTTAAAAGAAATACCTATGCCCAGAGACACACTTTTGGAGTTTTGGATTTGGGCTGGAGTGAGTCTTTTTGAGAATACAAAGTAAAGCAATATAGGGTACAGTCAGAAAGTTCTGGGAATAAAAATGATTTATTGATCATAAACAAGGATAAACCACCCAAGAAACAGTTACTTGGCATTCTGTAAAGAATGTCCTAGTTCATGTAAAGGATCATTCTTAGCCAGGTGTGGTGGCTAACGCCTATAATCCCAGCACTCCGGAGGCTGAGGCAGAAGGATCACTGTGAGTTTGAGACCAGCCTGGGCTACATAGTGAGTTCCAGGTCAGTCTCAAAACTACATATTGAGACCCTGTCTCAAAAGAACTAAAAGAAGATCATTCTCATGAGGAACTTCCTCTAGCGTGAAGTTTGATGGAAGGAAGAGAATTGCTTATGTAAGGCGGCATTGCATTATGTGCTCTTAAACCGGAACATCTGTTAGAAAAATATTATTTTGGCTATCTAGTTGAGATCTTGAAGTTGATATGGATTCTAATTTTTGAGTGTGACACATTAATAATAACCAGTTAGGGAGCCCAGAGAATTAGACCTCCAAGTATTTAGGTGGAATCTGTTGAAATAACAGTTAGCACCGTCCAGTCTATTCTTTCTCTCCCAACTGCTCTTTTAAATACAAACAGTATATACTGGCAGGAGGATTTTCTCTCACTTTTCTCTCTGGGGAGCTCACCAGGACCTTCAAAACAGGATTTATAGCTCATTTTAACCTGGGTCTCAGACGTGACCTCCCTGGTGTTCGAACGCTAGATAAAACTGACTCAGCTCTCCTCAGTGCGGGGGACCAGCAAGAGTCCAGAGGCTTTTCCGGTTTCTGTGCAGTGAAGGTGGGGCTCACTTCTCATAGCCTCTTCTGCAGGGTCTGTTCCGTTTTCCATTCTGAGCAGGGTGATCTATAGCCAGGTTCTGTCCCTCCATTGGTTTCCACACCAACCTCCATGTAGACTTTACTTAGAGGTAGGGGCTTATGGGAGGGAGATCACGTCACCCACAACACATTAAACAACATTTAAGGCCCAACTTTAAATATGGATCTTCCTGTTTTAAGTGCCACCCCCACTCTTTGGCTGTTCTATCCATGCAGAACCCAGTCTCATATTTTTCCCTAGGCCCCTGTTTTTTCCTTTCCCATCACAGTGGTTTTCTCCTGTTTTACTATCTTCTCCAAATGAAACGATTTGTTCTCTTATGTTTTTAAATATAAGATTGAAATATTGGTCCTCAAATCCTGGCCCTCCGCTGATATATATGTGTATACAGTCTCAGGTACTGTCTTCTACCTCAAAAAGTTGGGAACTATTTTCCTTCCTTAAGTGTCCTCCTTTAGGAATTTAGGTGGCAGATGTTCCTTTAATCTTCTCTTCACCTTATTACAAATGTTTGCTGGGTGACCGGTAGACCTGAAGCAAACAAGGTGGTCTTGTTTTGTTTTGTTTTTTCACCCTGATGAAGCTTAGCTACCAACCCGCTTCTCTCTCCCCTCGCTCATTCTCCACTGTGAACTGGAAAAGGAAAGGAAGAGACCAGAGACGATGTTAAAAGAGGCACTCAGGGGAAATTGGTGTTTGTGGCTTGGGAAAGAAAGAGGAAAGCTGCAGAAAGGACACAGGAGATAGGCTGCTCCTCCTTGTGTCTGTTCTTCCCTCTCACCCTTCCCTTAAGCAGCGTGTGTGGTCCTGAGACCTGAAGTCCGCTGTCTTCTTTAGGTATGAATAGGTTCTGACCAGCTCCTTACTTTCATAAAATGTTTGATATTTTGTTGATCATCCTTTTTTGTATTTATGGGGTTATAATTTGTGTACCACAAACTCCTCCTTTTAAAGCATACAATCAAGTGGCTCTTAGCTTATTCATAGAGTTGTGCCACGCTTGCCACAAATTTTAGAGCATGTTCACGCACCACAGCATTAGTCTTCATTTAAAAAGACAACAGTAAATATTATATGCCTCGCTTACTAAATTTTTGGATACTTCCTTAAATTTCATGCCTAAGGAAAGTGTGCCCCAATGTTGGCCTTCACTGCCTCTCCTAGAAGATGAAATCTGGGTTTTTCCTCCTGCCTTTAGTGATTCTACTAGACAAATGGTACTTAGCCTAGCAGGTAAAGGTAACAAAACAAAACAAAATCAGTTTGACAAGGAAATGGCAACCCTATTACTTATTGCCGACCCTGGACCATGTATTTAGTATATGGATGTTACTTAATTTTTATGACTTACACAGTAGTCAGTCTTGAACTGTTCGGCAGACTGAGAAGCTGCAAATTAGAAGTTAAGCCATTCTCCTGAGGTCACACAATAAGTAATGGGACCAACCATTATACAGAGATCTATTGGGTTCTAAGTTATGTGTTCATTTCCACTGTTTTATTTTTGAACTGTAAGAAAAATAAACTTGGGATCAAAGAAATCAGAAAGGAAATGACACATAAATTTAAAAGGTTCAGAAAATTCTTATCTCTGAGTCTTCCAGCTAGATCTAAAGGCCAATGTAAGGAAGAAAAGAGAATTGGAGTGACAAAAAGGGGGAGGCTGCAGGCGGCCCTCTTTCTGGTCCCCTCTGTCTCTCTTGGACAGAGGTTGTGTTTCTCTCGGTGAATTTTCCCTATTCCTAAAAAAAAGGGTGAGAGAAATTCTGTTTACTTGTTAATTTTATTGCCTGATTTCTATCTGTATTTTAAATTTTATTTATTTTTATTGGTACTTTTTTGTAGTACGTAATGTTTACTTCATTCTGTGATTTTAGTACATGTATGTAATGCATCTTAATTTCTCTTTTCATCTACTTTCCTTCCCCTTCCTCGATCTCTGATCCCGTTCACATTTGAGATTTACCTCACTACTTCCTATTATCTGTCTTTCATTTTGCTCTTTATTTATAGTTTTGGTTTCTCATATAAGAGACAACGGGATATTTAAGCTTCTGTGTTTGGTTTGTTTCACTTAACATTATGGTTTCAAGGTACATCCATTTTCCTAGAGATGATTCGGTTTCTTTTGGGGCAGAGTAGTGCTCCACTGTGCACAAATACCACATTTTCTTTATGCATTGACTTGTTGATGGACATATAGGCCATTTCCAATATTTAGCTTCTATGAGTTGTAAACATGTTTAGCTATAAACATGAGTATTGGTGTATCACTAGTATGATGTCTTTAACTCTTTCCAGAATACACCTAGAAGGGGAATAGCTGGGTCCGGTTGAATCTCTAGTTTCAATTTTTGAGGAATCTCCACAGTAGTTTCTACAGTGGTTGTACTAGTCTACATTCCCCTCAACAAAGAAGCATTCCTTCACCCCACAGCCTCAATGGCCTCTGCTTTTGCTTTCTTGATGATGGCCATTCTCTCTGGGATAAGAGGAAATTCACTGTTGTTTTAATCTGTATTTCTCGAGTAGCCACTGATGTTGAAAATTTCTTCATGAACTTGTTGGCCATTTGCAATTCTCCTACTCATTTCACGTGCCCATCTTTATTGGGTCTTACTTTAGGGAGTGTGAGTCTTTGGAGTTCTTTATATACTGTAAGTATTTTTCCTCTGTCTGAGAATAGCTCACAAAATTTTTCCCATTCTCTACATTTTCTTCTCACCCTGTTGATTACATTCTTTGCTGTGCAGAAGCTTTTTAATTTAAATAGTTCCCATTTGCTGAGTCTTGGTATATTTCCTGTGCAACTGGGGTTCTGTTCAGAAAAACTTTGCTTACACCTATGACTTCAAGAGTTTTATTCACTTTCTATTCCAGCAGGTTAAGTATTTATATTTTAATATTTAGTTCTTTGATCCATTTTGATTTTAGTTTAATACATGGTAAGAGATATGGGTTTAGATTTAGTCTTCCTTTTGTGGCTAGCCAGTTTTCCCAGCTCCCTTTATTAAAGAGGCTATCTTTCCCCCAGTGTATGTTTTTGGCCCCTTTGTAAAAGACAAAATATAGCTGAATGTATCTGGGATTATCTCTCCATCCTCTGTTCTGTTCCGCTGATCCACATGATGGTTTTTGTGTCAGTACCATGCTGTTTTTATCATTATAGCTTTGTAATATAACTTCAAATCCAGAATTGTGATTTTTCCTGCTTTGCTCTTATTACTCAGGATTGTTTTTGGTATTTTAGATCTCTTTTGGGTCCATATGATTTTTAAGATAGTTTTCTCTAGTTCTGTGAGGAATGCTATAGGTATTTTCATTGGTCCTGCATTAAATCTTTTTAAGAGTTTTGAAAGTATGGCCATTTTGACTATATTGGTTCTACTTTTCCAGGAACAGGGATATCTTGCTTTTTTTTTTTGGTACTGGGGTTTGAACTCAGGACTTGTGTTTTCAAGGAATGTGTTTCATTGAGCTAAATCACCGGCCCCTATCTTGCCATTTTTGATGTTCTCTTTGATCTCCTTTTTTAGAGCACTGTAACTTTCACTGTGGATGGCTTTTACTTTTTTGGCTAGATTAAATTAATTTTTCTGGATGTTATTTTGAATGTTTTTTTTTTTCTAATTTCTTTCTTACTGAGTTCATTATTTGTGTATAAGAACACTGTTGTTTTTGTGTATTGATTTTATATCCAGCTACATTGCTGAATTTGGTTATTAATAATAGGAATCTTGAGATGGCATTTTAGGGTCTTCTTTTTTAATTGATTTTATTGGTATGTTTAATGTATACAATATAATGACATTCCTTGTTGGAAATTTGTACCTTTACATAAGCAATCTTGGTTCTTACTTTTTTCCCCAATCGCTGCCCTCCCCCCCAATCTACAAAGACTTTGTTTCCATTATTTTTAATTTTCTCATATTAATTCCATTCCCTTCTTTCCTTTCCCTCCTGTCTCCCCTTCCTCTTTGTCCCTTTTCTTCCTATTTCACATTATTTATTATATCTTTTGGTCCTTATTTATTTTTGGAGTCTTCTAAGTAGAGGATTATGTTGTCTGCAAATGATAATTTAATGTCTTTTTCTAAGCATATCCCTCTTGTTTCTTTTTCTTGCTATTTGTTTTTGTTAATGTTTCAAGTACTATGTTGAACAAGATTGAAGATGATCATGGACGTACTTATCTTGTTATTGATTTTAGGGGAAGCTTTCAGTTTTTCCCCATTTAATGTGATGTTGGCAGTAGGTTTGTCATGAGTGGCTTTTATCAGTCTAAAATAAAGCCCTTCTATTCCTATTTTCTTCAGTGTTTTTGTCATTGAAGGATGTTGGATTTGCCAAGGCTTTTTCTGTATCAGTTGAGATTACCATTTGATTTTGTCCTTGCTTCTGTTTATGCGATGTATTACATCTATTGATTTGTGTGGGTGTTGAACCATCCTTGCATTCCTGGAATGAAGCCTACTTGTTCATGATGTGTGATCTTTTTAATGATTTGTTGCATTCTGTTTGCCAGTATGGTGTTTTTGCATATACATTCTTTAAACCTATAGTTGGTCTATAGTTGTCTTTTTTGGGAGGTTCCTTATGCTTTTCCATCAGGGTAATGCTAGCTTACAGGAAAGACTTTGAGAGTACTTCTTCCCTTTCATTTGTTTGTTTTTCTTTTAGGTTTTTGAGACAGGGTCTCACTATGTAGTTGAGACTGACCTGGAACTCACTATGTAGCCCAAGCTGGTCTTGAATTCACAGTGATCCTCCTGCCTCAGCCTCCTGAGTGCTGGGATTACAGGTGTGCACCACCATGCCCGGCTACTTCTTCCCTTTCAATTTCATTAAAGAGCTTGAGGATTATTGGTGATACATCTTCCTTAAAGTTTTTATAGAATTCAACATTGAATCTGAATTGATCCAGATCTGTGCTTTTCTTAGATGATAGGTATTTTTTTATTGCTTCAATTGCATTGCCTGTTATTGGGCTATTTAGGGTTTTAAATCTTTTTGTTCATCTTTGGTAATTTGTATATATCTAGGAATCTATCCATTTCTTCTAAAATCTCCACTTTATTGTCATAGAGGTTTGTGAAGTAGTTAATTTTTTTATTCTAGCAATATCTATTGTAATTTACCATTGTTATTTGTAATTCCATTGATTTGAGTCTTTTCTCTCCTTTTTCTTCGTTATGCTAGTCAAGGATTTGCCTATTTTATTTCTTCTTTCCAAGAACCAACTCTGATTTATTTATCCTTTGTTTGGTTTTAATTTCATTGATTTCTGCTCCAATCTTTATAACTTCCTTCCTTTTAAAAAATACTTTATTATTATTATTGTGGTTGTCATTTGTTTGTTTGAGACAGGGTTTCACTAGGTAGTTGAGACTGACCTGGAACTCACTATGTAGCCCAAGCTGGTCTTGTACTCTCAGCGATCCTCCTGCCTCAGTTTCCTGAGTGCTGGGATTACAGGTGTGCACCACCATGCCTGGCTTATAATTTCCTTCTTTATACTAGCATTGGGTTGAACTGTTCTTGTTTCTCTAGAACCTTGAGGTCCCTTTTTAGGTTATTTATTTGGGATTGCTCTGTTTTTGTGATATGGGATTTCACAACTATAAACTTCTATCTAAAGACTGCTTTATTGTGTCCCATAATCTCTGATATTGCGTATTGACATCATCTAGTTCTAGAAACTATTTTATCTTTTCTTTGCTTTCTCCTGTAGCCCATTGTTTAATAGTGTACTGTTTAATTTCAACAAATTTGCATAATTTCGGTGTTATCTTTTGCCATTGATTTCTATTTCATTGTGCTATGATCTGATAATATGCATAGGATGATTTCAATTCTTTCGCATTTATATACGCTTGGTTTATTGATCAGTATATGGCTTCTCTTGGAGAAAGTTCCATGTTATGCTGAGAAGAATGTGTATTCTGTTGATATTGGGTGGAACACTGTAAATATCTACTAAATCTATTTGTTCAAAGGTTTTGTTCAACTCTGATTTTTTTGTGGATTTTTTTATGTAGTTGATCTTTTTATACCAGTGTTCTCTTGAGTTGTGTTGATGTTTATCTTATCTTTTATGTCCAGCAGTACTTGTCTTCTTATGAAGTTGGGTGTCTTGCTCTTTGATACATATGTGTTAATAATTATTTCTCTTCCCATTGGAAGAGAATACCAATCCACAGTGACCTTTTTACTTCAGTCCACTTTGTCTGAATATAGGATAGGGACAATGACTTTTGGGGGAGTTCCTGCTATGTGGGATATTGTTTTCTACTCTTTGATTTTCAGTCTATGGGTTTCTTTTATGTTAAATATGTTTCTTGCATAAATTATATCATTGGAATTTGTTTCTTGACCCATTCTGATAATCTGTGTCTTTTGATTAAGAAATTGAGACCATACATATTGAGTGTTATTACTGAAAAATACTTATTCTTGTTTTTACATTATTTTCTTGTTGCTGATTCCCTATTTTTCCCTTCTGCTTAACTGGTCACACCCTACTTGCTGTATTCATTCTATTAGACCTTTTGTCACTGTTAGCTTCATTGTCTCCTTCTAGGATTTCCTTGAGAATGTTTTGAAGTTCTGGTGTGGTGGTCATGAATTTCTTTAAGTGCTCTTTTTCATTGAAATATATTATTTATTTATTTATTTATTTATTTATTTATTTATTTATTTTTTGGTACCAGGGATCAAACTTGGGACCTTGCACTTGTGAGGCAGGCAAGAGAACCATTGAGCTAAATCTCCAGCCCATTTCTCCATTAATTTTGAAAGGTAGTTTTGCAGGATGTCATCCTGGATTGGATATTGCTTTCTCTTAGGGCTTGAAACTCTTTTCTCCAGGCTCTCCTGACCTTTAAGGTTTCAGTTGAAGTATGCTATAATTCTAATGGTTTTAATCTTTATAAGTGATTTGTTACTTGTCTCTAACCACTTTTAAGTTTCTGTCCTTATATTGGATTTCTGGAATTTTGACTATGATGTGTCTTAGTCTATTTGGTGTTCTGTATGCTTCAATTGTCTGTCTATTAAATTATTTTTCCTTATTTCAAAAGTTTTCTGTTATTATTTTGGTAAAGAGTTTTTTTTTTTTTGCCCCATTTGTGCTGTCTTTAGATTTTTCACTAATTCCAAATAATCTTAGATTAGTCTTTGCATCATCTAGAAGTTGTTGGATCCATTTTTCATGTTTTCTTATTGTCATTAAGGTTTTTTTCATTAACTGCTCACTGATAACAGCCCTGTCTTCTGGTTCTGACCCTCCATCCTCATGTTGGTCATTTCTGCTGTCCATATATTCAATAGAATTTTTAATCTCTTGAATTTCTATTTGAAATCTTTTTATGGATTCTAATTCTTTTTTCATGCTGGTTATTTCTGCCTTTCATCATTTTTCCTAGCTCTACTCACTTTTTTTTTTTGTACCGGGGATTGAACTCCGGTCCTTGCGCTTGCAAGGCAGGCCACCGAACCCCTGAGCTAAATCCCCAGCCCTCTACTCACTTTTTTTTTTTGTACCGGGGATTGAACTCCGGTCCTTGCGCTTGCAAGGCAGGCCACCGAACCCCTGAGCTAAATCCCCAGCCCTCTACTCACTTTTTATTAGTGTCATCTGAAGACTTACTGATCATTTTATTTAGTTGGCCCATTATCTGTTTACTTATATCTTCTGTGAGCTTTCTAAGCACCTTATTGATCTGTTTTGTTATTTTATCTATCTTTTCAAATAATTTGGCTGTGTAGCTTTTGATTCCTCCTCTTCAATGCCTCATGCATCAGGTTTGGGAGAGTTGGAAGTTTTGGAGGTCTTTTGTTGCCTTTTCTTCTCATGTTTGTTTGTTTGTTTGCTTGCTTTTTATGTTGAGGTGTGTGGATTGAATACAGTGACAAGCATTGTTGCTGGTTTGGAGAGCTCTTTAGTTAATCTACTTTTCAGTGGTGGCCTCTGGGCATAGCTAAGTGTTGCCCTTTGCCTCCGTCCCAGTGTCCAACCACCACTGTTTACTGGGAGGAAAATTTGCAGCATATTTGGTCCAGTAACCATTTCTCCAGGTATGAGCTGCAGTATTGTTAATGATTCCAAGATATTGGCATCCCAAGAAAACCAGTTAGTACCTATAGTATTAAAATTAGCAGCAATAATACAGTCAGAGACAATATTCAAACGTAATAGCTTATAACTGACTAGCTATCTAGAGGTTCATAAAATTTGATACTTACACCAGTAGTAAGAGAGAGGGTAGGGAATCAGAGAATGAAGACAGTAAACTTTGAAAAATTAATCACTGGGATATGAGAAGTCATAAAGAAAGGAAGATAGAGGGTCCTATTGGGGAGTAAGAGAAAATAATATTAGAAAACAGTCATAGAAAAGGAAGAACAAGCCAAGAAGAAAGAAGAAAAACAAAGAGAAAAATATAGGAAATGAAAGATAAGACAGAGAAATGCTGGGCACAGTGGGCACATGCCTGTAATCCTAGCACTCCGGGGGCTGAGATGGAAGGATTGTTGTGAGGTCAAGGCCAGTTGGGCTATGTAATGAGTTCCAGGCCAGCCTGAACTACATAGCAAGACCCTGTCTCAAAAAACAAAACAGCAGCAACAACAACACAAAAAAGCAGAGGAAAAAATATTGAAAATGGGAAAGAGAAAAAGAGAAAAGAAACTAAAAAAAAAAGACAAAAAGGAATTTAAAAATCCTTACCCCCCCCCAAAAAAAAACTGGTGAAGGAAAGAGAAAAGTAATTGGATGGAAAAAAATTTTTAAATGGAGTCAAAGAAAAAATTCCTCTGTGTTTTTGAGTAAGTAATTTCATGTCAGTTGGTTATAATGCACCTCTGCTGCCCTGTGCCAAGAGGAACCAAAATGTAGAGCCATTTTGGAGTTGGTAAATCATCACACCATGCAGCAATATGGGTCTGTTTGCTTGGACACTGTACAGGGGGCACTGTATGGGCAGGGTGGTGAGAAGTCCTCTCCTAATCTATTTCTGCTTAAACATTCAGCTTTGTAATTTAGGAAGACCAGAGACTCTTCCTAAGACTCACCTGACACATAAAAATGTTTTCTCTACATCATCTGATGTTTTTATCCATTTCAAATATGTATTTCAAGGTGTCTTGAAAAAGGTCATGATTGCTTATCTTTCAGCTTTTTTGCAAACACAAGTAGTATATTTATGATTTCTCCTATGTTCTATATTAATATATAATTGTTATTTGTCTAATTAACCTCATAAAGAATTCCTATGTAGTTCAGATGCTATCACATCATCAGTTGAACAAAGCTAACAAAAAGTGACAATAACAAAAAGGTTATTGTCTTAAGTGGCTAGCTCAGAGAACCACAAGTTGGCAAAATTCATGGTAATCTTGATGCTCTTCTACCCTGATCAGGATATTTATAGTTCTTGAGTCTTGGGCTCTGCTTTACTAATATAAGAGGGAGCTGAACCAGATCAGTTTCTCAATTACAGGAAGAAAGAATGACATCCAAGTTATTTAAGGAGAATTTCAAGAAATTCCCTGGAAACTGACCTACCCTTTCATCCCCTCTCTCAGGTCCTCTAATATTTACTATCATTCCCCATTTTCCTGAATGAGAACCACTCACTAGAGCATTCCTGAAGATCCTTCCAGATCCAACATTCAATGGGTCATGCACTTCCAGGGCAGAGATGAATGAAATATTAATACTGTACATAAACAGGGAGGCTTGTGTGTCATGTGGCTCAAGTCAGCAATGCTGAGAGGACAATGGCACAAAGCTCTAGGGATGGGAACACATTTTCCTCTGGGCTCTTCTACCTAGAGAAGAACTGAGGAAGCACAGTGTTGTAATCACACTGTTCATTTGTCTTCTAGACATGACTAATCCAAAGGGAGGAGGCTAAAATCCTCTTTTATTAATAATTAGTACAACCTCTTGGTCCCTGAAGACAATGGAAACAGGATAAGCAGGTAAGACAGAAAGAAATGCACAATGGTGACTTGCTCTTCCTTCTTGTAAGGTCTCATGGTCACCACAGGGCTCCTACCACACTCATATTTACCAAACAAATGCATTTGTCATAACCCACCAATAAAAGAATTCCTTCCACCACACTTATACTCGGCCCTAACACACTTGTAAATTAGTGCACACACACATGTCCTCTCACACCTCCCAATATAAATATATAATCTCTCCACATGCAAATAATTTTCAAAAATGTGTCCTATCTGTAAATATATGTCCCAAAGCTGCCTCCTCCCCTTCCTCCCTTCCTTGTTGGCCCCTCTTTCTCATACACACACATCTATAATTTGCTTACTCTGTACACAACTCTAGATACCTCTAGACACCTCTAGACACCTCTAGACATGTTACCTCCAAACTTCACCCTCCCAAATACCCTGTGCCATATAATTACACTTTGTCCCAACCACATTATTCATACCTTACACTTAGTTGCCACCAAGGTTTTATTTCACATATTTTTATGTACAAAAACAAGCATGCTCACACTCTGCACATGCACACATATATTTATCGTCTATTACACAGATTCCCATACCATACCTACCTCTATCATAATAAATGCTCACCGCACACACACACTTAGCCCCATCGTCCTATGCACACCCCACACTTAGCTTCCGCTAACCGTTTTTTTGTTTTTCTTTTGTAAATCTACATATTTTATTTTATAAAAATATAAAACAAATTTCACAACCAAATAAGAGAATAACAATAATTACTACACTGTGTACAGTCATCTTCAAAGTAGTTACTCAGCACAAGCTGTACACCAAAAAGAGTCTTAGAAAAATGAAACCTAACAACACAGACTTTCTTTCCAATAAACGATTGGGATAAATGAAATAAACTTGTATATATATTGAAATATTTTAAAACAACAAAATATGTAACTTGGGGAAGTATATGAACTTCTCCCTACTTCCTATTTCTCTCTTCTGTTTTGCTCTTTATTTCCATACATACATATACTACACCTGTACATATGTTCTTACCCCTGCACAGTCTCATGCATGTGCACACACTGACACACTGCCCCTACTCAGACTTTGCAGCTGACAATATGTCATGCTGAGCCACCACAGGTTCCCCATGCTAGCCCCAAGGATGCCACACCTTTTGCTCCCACCCCCTTATACCTCTACTCCCACCCACTCCCCACCCCACATGCACCTCATGCCACGCTACAATAGGCACAATAACGCCACCACAGATATATTGCCCTCTCCCTCATGCATTGCAGCGTTAAAAGAATTGTAAGCTATATAAAATTCCAGTGTTATGGAAAGGAATGGCCATGTTTACTACACCTGTAATTTTCTTTTATATTGAAAGACTACCTTGGAGGTTCCATTAGTAACTGTGCTTTGCATAACACTTATAACATTTCCCCGATAAGCCCATAGTCAGTTACCACACATGTTCAATTGTTACACCATATTCCTTTTGAAAAAGGCTGAGGAAAGCCTCACTGCATACAAATACATAAATCAAAGATAAACTGAAAAGTTAAGGGCTCTTTGCATTGATGGGATGCACTTTCATGACTTCATACTCTACAAAGTCTGAGACCAAAGGTAGTTGGCGTGTGACAAATATGTTCATGCAATGAATGTTATATAGTCTTGGCCCCAGAAGAGCAGGATTCAGTGACATGTGCAATGTTTAAACTGAAAAAAAAAGTCTGTTTGTGCATGCGTTTGTGCGTGTGTGTGTGTCTGTGTGTGTGTGTGTGCACAGTGTATTGGCTTTCCTGAATTTTAATTTCACTAGACTAACAATTCATTCTCACTGTCTCTAGTCCAAGAATTCAGTCTGTGGCAGCAGCTCCATACCAGGTAGAAATTCATCCTCCTCCTGAATCGCCAGGAACAGGAAGCTCTTGTCTCAGCAGGCAAACAGACAGACTTCTGAGGACTGAAAGCGACTTTCCTAAGTGTTAATGTAATTGGCTCCAGTCCCTTCTTCTGGAATAAAATAGAAATCTCAGCTCCAATGGTCTCAGCAAACAGCCTGTAGGGACTTTATTCTTCAACTTGTCCAATCATTCAATAAATATTCATTAAACTCCATTGGGTGCTATTCACCATAATCTGTACTATGAATATAATGATGAAAAAGTCAGACAGTAGTAGCTGTGTTGTAAAAATGCAGTAACTGTGACTTCTCTACATGTTCTTGGAAGGAAAATTATGAAAGGCCAACTTGAGTAAATGGGAAGAACTGGTAATGTGAATTGGGGAAGGTACATGATTGTTCAATAAACACAGGATCTTAATAAACTCAAAATCTGTTAGTCATTTCTGTTTTCTTGTAAAGGGGACTAGGGAGGAGGCAGAAAGTGCTGAAGCACAGGATTTGACATTAGATAAGGCCAAAAGACTGCTCTAGTCTCCGAGGAAACAGAAGAGGTGCAGGTAGATGCCAAGAAGGCCACATGACAGGGATCTTCTGGATGTGTGGGGTCCAGTGATGCTAGCTTTCCAAGATAAAACTTTAAAATGTTTAATTACATTTGAATTAAAGCTAGATAAACACTTTTGAGTATAAGTATGAGTCATAGAGTACATGGAATATATACTACAAATTTATCTGTTGTTTATTTAAAATGTCTGTGTGTCCCGAGTTTTAATTAGCTAAACGTAACAAACTTACATGGGGCCAATAATAGGTAAGAAAGCTGGCATTCTCCAATTTATGTGACTGCCTTTTCAGTTGCCTAGGAAATAGATATAAATAGTCATACCAAAGAAGCCAGAACCCCCAGAGACCTCCAGTGTGCAAGAAAGAGCTAAAAGGTCAGACAGAAGCAGGAAACTGGCCAGAGGCAATGACCTAGGGCCAATTCCCAGCTTAGAGCCTATGCTATAGATATTAAGGTTTAATTTTAGTGCCATACCGTAACCACCTTAGATCATGTGTGTGTTTCAGTTTAGCATTTCAGTCACCTCAAAAGGAGGTGGAAGGTAGTTCACGCACGATCTCCATTTCTACAAGTTTTCTTTAAATTAGACACGATGGAACGTATATCTGCTTGATATTAAAAAAAATTTTTTTTGGTACCAGGGATTGAACTCTGGATCTTGTATTCCACGACTGAGCTAAATTCCCAGCCCTGCTTGATATAAATTTCATCTTGTTGATTTCATACAACATTCCATCCTATCGAAATCATTTTAAAAATTGATTCTGTCAATTTTTGGTTGGAAATTTGTTAAGACAAATTTTGTTATGTTATCAATACATCTTTGTACCTATTTTCTACTGATAACAAATATTAATTTTTAAGTAAATTTTATCATAACTATACTTAAATAAATGGATAATAAATCATTAATATCATTTAGTATCTGGTACATATTACAAATTCGACAACTGCCCCAAAGATATTTGTTTTTCTCAAATCACACAAATCACAAACATTCCACACATCACTGCACTGTTTTATTATACCAAAGTATATATTGTATTGTAGAAAATATGCATTGTGTAGATGTGTGGGGGGTATGTTTTGCACATATGTGTGCACTATTAAATGAGAAACATGGGCATGAATGTGGCAGGATTTTGCACATTTGGCAAATCGATAGTTTCTCTGCCAACCCTATGATTTCTCTAAATTACATGCTTGATTTAATTCATAGTCATTTGTTTGGGAAGAATATTACATATGTATTGGTGTAAAATTCTATCATTATGCTTATAAAAATATAATAAAAATAAATATGAGATATAATAAAATAGAAACAGAAAAATCTGATCTTAAAAATGTGAACTCTTTTAGTTGCTTGGATTTCATCAACAAGCATATGATATTTATCAAATTAATAAAACCAAGGAGTTTATAAATCATAAAATTTTGAGGACAGTTTCTCAACCATAATATGTAACTTTGTTTTATTTGTAAATACATTATTTCAAAAATATTATACAAAAATAAAATGAGAAAGAACATATAGTGTTTGAAGATCATATCAAACTAATAATGTATTTGGATTATCAGTCTGTGTTGCATAAGTTTTTGTTTATTTCATATCCTTTTTTGCTGTCATGTATAGGTATATTTGAAATTTTTATTTAGTATCTTCATTTCTTGTTGTCATGTATGTTTGCAATCTTTAATAAAAAAACTGATTCTGTCATCTTAGCTATCCTTTCTGGCCTTGAGTAATCTATATATTTGGTAATTCTGCTATCTATGTCTTCATACACTTTCCTGTTAAAAATGCTAAACAGGGCAGAGGCAGGGACAGACTAGATCCTCCACAGGACACTTGCAGCTGAATAACACAGAGACGATAATCGTCTCATGCTTGGCATTTCTCTGCTAATTCTAGGAATATATGAGAAATCATACAAGGGAGTTATAACTTTCCTTTTGAAGTGAACAATCTAGACAACTATTTGAAATTGTTTTTAAGGAATGAATTTGTTAGGAATCTAAGTACTGCCAGTAGAAATTTTTTAATGCCTGAGATACTGGCAGTCATAAAACATAAATTTAGAAGGCAAATATAGGGGTGACAAAAAATGGACAAGAGGAAGGAAGAAGATCAAAAGGAAGGAGAGAGATAGAGATCAAAAGAGATAGATGGAGAGACATTCAGTGACATCAGTTCTAAAAGACATGTGACCTTATTTTAAGATTGATCACTCCCTAACCTTGAATGCAAGATGAAGCTTACAGTAATTCTTTAGAGAGCCTCTCTTGTTAATATAATAACTGGGGTTATGGACCACATCAGATAAAAATTGGAATCCTCTGAAGATGTGGTTTGAGGTTTGGAGCCTATTTCATAGAACTGGTCGTGATCTCTTACTGTCTGAAAAAAGTGGAATTAATTTCCTTTGGATGTGAATGAAATACTGCCAAGAAAATCAGCTGAGAATAATTGAGAAATCATTCCTTTGACTATTCCTATTAATAGCCGTTGCTCTCATAAAATAGCAAGAGTAACTATTACTAGGAAATTTGAGTGGATGAAATTTTTCCTTTGAGTTTTTTCTCTCTGAATTTGATATTAATGCATTTTATTCTTTTTGGCTTTTTAAAGAGTTTATGGCAGAAGGGCACTAGAGGTAAGAGCTAATTCCATTCTACTGAAAGGTCATCATCAGAATAAGTGACCAGAATTCTCCTGTGACTACATTCACACAGTATTCTCCAGCTGTGCCACCCACTTGCAAACTTTCCTGATGCTTTCTGTCTCCTGTGACAGTGATTATGACATCTTCTGTTTGTATACCCATTCCCCCCTGTTCTTGGCTAACAATGAGTTTAAGCACCACCTCCCTAGAAATATCTCCTGATAGCTCAGCTGAGGTAAGGAACATAAATTATCTCAATCCTGCACAAGACAAAGTTAAAGGCAGAAATTAATTCTTATTCATTACTACCTCCTAACAGCACAGGGCCTGGCATGTGCAGGAGGGTGTGTGCTCAGAAAAGGTTTATATAAAGCAAAAGAAGAAGAGAGGAAAGAGGAAGAAGAAAGTGATAGGAACAGATTATAACACAGTATCCTCTTTCAGTTTTATAATTCCAGTCTACCTTTTTATTTATAGATTTTTATCTATCTGAAGTTGTGTCTGACCCATGATTCAAAGAGAAGACAGATCATTGGCAGAACTGCACTGCAGATTCAAGTACACTGAAAAATGTCATCCTGTTACTTCAAGGGAATCTCCAAGTTTTTGATGAATGTTTCAGTGTACCTTGTGATATTGATAGCCCAGGTGTTATAAAAAAGAGTGTGTTGACTATGGTAGTTCAAACAATGTAAGATAACTTCAAAAATATGGAATGCAGCTATTGAGATGAACACAGCACTTATACATCAGAGAAATAAGGTTTGACTTTAGCAGGGGAATTTGGAATATGATAAACTTCTCCAAAGTACTTTCAACCAACAGCCAAGGATGGGCTACCCAAGAATCCATCAGCATTTCTCAGCCTCTTTGTGTCCCTACTATAAATGTAGCATGGACTGTATTAGGAGGTGGCACTCAAATGGGGAGGTTGACACATCTGTAGAAGAAATCACCTTGACTCTAGAGAAACAGTAAAGTCATTCTCTACCAAGAGTTTAGGGAGACTTTCTTTTAATACATATGGCTATGCATGGTCCCTAAGTGTTCTTCAATTATATAAAAATACAGAAATCCCTAAAAAGGACCCAGGTTGACTGTTCTTCCCCCTTAAGTCATAAAACTAGATTTTTCCCCTAGATTCCATATGTGGGGATTGGGATGAAATTCAGAGTTACAACATTTGGTTTTCAACATTGCAAAAAAAAAAAAGATTATAT
>NW_022900948.1:28350695-28369429 GCF_012274545.1 Fukomys damarensis | reverse complement strand
TATATATATATACCTTTGAAATAATTTATTTTCCCTAAATTTCAAAACACTTTCAAGAAAAACTCAAGGAAATCATGGTTAGTTACTAGCTACCTACCTTGATATAATACAGTAAGAAAGTTGGAATGAAAACAATGCTGAAATTCCACCTCACCCCAGAAAGAATGGCTGATTTATTAAGAAATCACCCAATAACAAATGTTGACAGGGTTGTGGGGAGAAAGGAACCCTTCTCCATTGTTGGTGGGAGTGTAGACTGGTGCAACCACTGTGGAAATCAATATGGAGCTATCTCAGTAAACTATGCTTAGAGGTCCTATTTGACCCAGCTATTCCCCTGCTGGGGGAATTCCCGAAAGAATTAAAAGAATCATACCACAGAGATATATGTGCACCAATGTTTATAGTGGCACAGTTTGTAATAGCTAAAACTTGGAAACAGCCCAAATGCCCATCAACTGGAGACTGGATAAAGAAGATTTTTTTAAAAAATAAAACTGAGTACTCCTCAGCCATAAAGAATGAAAAATTAGAGACATTTATAGCTAAATGGATGCACATTGAGACTATACTCTTTAGTAAAATAAATAGGACACACGTGTAAATACCAAATATTTTCTCTGGTGTGAGAAGCTGAAAGTGTAAATAAGGATAAAAATGTATACTAGATAATAATGTGAAATAGGAAGAAAAGGTCCAAAGGGAAAGGGGAAGTGGAAAAGGTAGAGGTGGGGCAAAGAAAGAAGGGAAAGGAATAAATATGAGAAAAGGAAAAAATGAAAACAAAGTCTTTGTAAATAGGGAGGGGTAGAAGGGAGGGCAGGGGAATGGGGAAAAATTAAGAACCAAGATATCTTATGCAAAGGTACAAATTCCCAATGATGAATGTCATGGTATTGTACACCTAAAATTTACCAATACAATTAATGAATAGAAAAAAAAGTTGGAACTCTGAATAAGCTGCACGTCCAGGATCAATTTCCCTCTCAAAGATACATGTACGCATCCTCAAACCTCCCTGTTGATATTTCCACTGGAATGGTCCATCACACCTTGCTTTTATAAAAGTAAAGGCCTATTGCCTAATTTGCATTCCTTAAAGTAATTTCTCTTTCTGACTTCTTTAATTTTTGTGCCAGTGGTCCGTACTGACGGAATGCTCCAAGAAGATATTACCCAGGCATTGGAAAAACTAATGAGTAGGGATTTACTGGGCCAAAAGCTTCTGCAATGTAAGTAGACAAAGAGACATTAGTGATAGCAGTGATTTAGTTAATGGAATTAGACCTAGGAGGAAGTATCCAGGAATAAAATTTAGAGTACAAGTGACTTTAGCTGTAGACTAGAGGAAAGAGGAAAGGACTTGAACAGATCAAGGTAATTTTGTATATTGTAGATGAGAGATCAAGACTTAAGGTAATTACTCCCTAATAATCTTATTTCTTCTATAAAGTATTAAATGAAGCCGGGCATGGTGGCGCACAACTGTAAGCCCAGCACTTGGGAGGCTGAGGCAGGAGGATTTCTGTGAGTTCTGAGACCAGCCTGGGCTACATACTGAGTTCCAAGTCAGTCTCAACTCCATAGAGAGACCCTGTCTCAAAAAACCAACAAAACAAAACACCCCCCAGATAACAACAAAAAATAAAGTATTAAATGAAGTCAATTTAAAAGAAAAGATAAGATGCGGCCTTGTGTGGTGATGCATGTCTAATCCCAGCTTCTTGGGAGACTGAGGGAGGAGGACTGCAAGTTCAAGACCAGACTGAGCAACTTAGTAAGAACCTATTTCAAAACTTTAAAAAGATGAGAGTGTAGCTCAGTGTTCCCTGGGTTCAATTCCCAGTACTGAAATTAGAAGAAGTTAGAAGAGGAGGAGGAGGAGGAGGAGAAGGAGGAGGAGGAGAAAGAGGAGGAGGAGGACTGGGACCTAGGAAGGAGTATGAAGAGAATAGAGAAATTTGAAATAACTGCCATGGGGCAGTAGGAGAGAGTGACCAGGGATGTGCCTTATGGAAGGACTCGGGTAGTTTTCCAAGTGGGTTAGATGAAAGTTTAAGACAACAAAAGAACACAGTGGTTGATATTAGGATCTAGGAATTTAGTTGGAGTGAGGAAGAAATAAATAGACTGGAAGAAAATCGAAAACGAAACGGCTGAAAGATTTTGTTAGGAACAAACATCAGGTCTAGAAGGAATAAATACTGAGAAATAGAAGGTTGAAGCCAGAGGATAATCTACCACAGTTCAGCCCCTAGAGGTGGAATAGTTTCAGGCAATTGACAAGATCCAAGATTTGTCTGAGGATGGGGGTAAATCTAAAGTTCCAGAAAAGACACAGAGTTGAGAAGGTCAAGGATTTGTTAGATCCCCCAAGTGGACACTGATTGATCATGGTTACTGGAGGGCTGGAGGTGAATCAGAGGCTGGCGGAGGAGTGGGAGGGCCCAGTAAGGGGTAGTCAGCGACAAGGAAGGGAACTGTGGTGTAACCCAGTAGTCTAGGGCATAGGAGCAAGTAGGCTTCAGAAGGCACTAGCATGTAAGAACCTTACTTCCAGGCCAAGTGGTAGATAGGATACAGAAAGTGCAATTAGAGAAGTGGTACTCTCGGATAAATACGTTTTTAGAAACCTGTGCCGGCTGTGTCAGGAAGGAAGGAGGCTGAAGATGAAGAGGATGTTAATTTTCATGGCATGATGCTTCGGGAGTGGGAGTGAAGGGAAATAAAGAAGTTTTCCTTAAAAGTGGAAGTAAAGTATGTCCCCAACCCATCCAGTTTTCATTTATCCTTCATTCTCCGAACCTCTAAAGACTACTATCTGCAAATATAGAAACTAAAGGGCATCCCTCAGAATTCCGATGGCTTGAGTCATTATAGAATGCTGCCTGCCAAGCACCCTTCTAAGTTCTGATGAGGTCACACAACTGTAACTTCACACTGTGAAGACCACAACTTTCCAAAGCTGGTCTTGCAAATCACAGAGGACCAGGAGTGGGCAGTGACTGCCGAGAAGCCTCAGTAACCCTGACTCCTGACTCCTGCTTTTTTCTTTGGGCTGGGTAGAGCAAATCGAAAGCAGAGGAACCTTTGCAAACAGATTCTCTGTTTTCTTAATCTTGTCAAAGGCTCAGGACTTAGACAAAACACAAATATACTCTTAGGGCTTGCTTAAAACATCAGGGTCTTTTATATGGCATATCTCTAGTAATTTCTCTTTCTTATTTCCCCATAGCAGTTATTTCAAACTTTTCTCTTCAACCTTCTTATTTCTGTGGGTCCCACCCTACCTCTTCTTATAAAATGGATCCCTTTACTATGGTACAGAGAAAATAAAAAGTGTTAAGGAGTAGCGACTTTAAGTTTCTGTCCTTCATCTCCGGTATATAAAATTATCTCAATCTGTTCAAATCATTTCCTCTCTGATCTAAAGCCATTCTAAAGCTGAAGCCACTTGTACTCTGAATTTTATGATTGGATAGGGTCACAACATGGGCCTGGTTTTTGCTTTTTCTGCACATAAACCTCTAGGTCAAATACCATAAATTGGGGCCGGGGATTTAGCGCAGTGGTTCTACTGCCTGCCTCACAAGCGCAAGGACCTGAGTTCAATCCCTGGTACCAAAATATAATAAAATACCCTAAGTTTTAGCAGAGCTGATTGGTCTCTGAGAGAAGTTGCATATTTTCTTCATAGCAGAAGATAGAGGTAAAGGCCATGGTCTAGAAGCTCTAGGGCATGGTTGGCTCAGGGTCATCAAATCAACAAAGCAAAGATGGCTGATGATGAGGGATTCTCAGGCTTTCTCCTGGCAGGAGAAGGGACCTGGGCTGTCTTAGAAAGCAGGATATGAATAAGCAGAATACTGTCTCTCACATTAACAATGGAATCTTCTATCTGCTATCTAAGACTTCCTTCCAATTACAATGGAAGATAATATTTCTATGACCAGTAGCTTGGTATATCTCTGAAATGGGTTGTGTAAGTCCTAGGTTACTGGTTTTTTCCATCTCACCTGCTCTACTGTCATTAATTGGGCCACTCGAAGCTTTGTTCTAAGGCATGACAACTGATCATATGAAGAGGAGATAGCACCATTATTAATAATATTAGATATTTATGAAAAATATATATATATACATATATAGAGGAGAGAGAGAAAGAGCGAGCGAGAGACAGAGAGATTCATTCAATTTTCACAACAGACTTATTACCAGTTCAGTACCATTTTTGAGATGAGGAAATTGAGAAGTCATAAAGCTAGTAAGTGGCAGAGCCACTTGAATTTGGAGGCCTGAACCAATACATTGTACTAGCTTGTTCTATAAAGATATAGGAACAGCATGTGGTTGCCCAAGATTGTACATTGCACTGAAGAGAACTCTCCACAGATGGCACAACATAGTTGGGATATTGGAGACAAAGAAATTATCAGAGAACACTGTGCTTTAGACTTAAGGGGATTTCTCAGTGCCATTGCAGTGGACTCGTTGGATGTTATTCTGTGCCACTGCACATACAGGTAGGACTATCATGTTTAAAGTGACTGGAGGTGCTTGCCACTTCAGAGAAAAGAAAATATATATGCTTGTCATTCTAATGAGATCTTTTTATAGATGAAACTCATAAAGGGATCAGATTATTTAGGTCACAGCCAGCCAAGTGCATACCTGTCTCATGCATGGTCTGTGTCATTAGCCAGCCAGTCCAACGTGCAAAATTGTAGTAGTTTTTACAGATATGTGCACACACTGGGACACTGTGGGGTGGGGGAGCCTGTAGGAATATAGTTGCCAGAAAGAACAAACAAACAAACAAAAAAAGGAATAGGTAAAGGAGGGAATAGGAAGAGAGAAAAGGACAAAGGACACTAACCTGTATTAACCAGGCCCTGCACTTCAGGCTTTTTCTACAGAATCACATTTAATCCTCAGAGAGACTGTACGGCATAAGCACTATTAGGACATGGAAAATCAGTCACATAACTACTAAGGAGTGGAACTGAGGCTCCAAAGTTCCTGGTTTGTGCTGTAGCATCCTGCATACTCATGCACAGGTGGGAGGGAGGGAGGGCACTTTCCCAAGGGCTTAATGAACAAAAGGAGAAGCTGTATGTGACCTACAGGAATGCTCGGTATGCCAAGGCCTATGACACCAGGGAGGGGAGAGTAGGGTTCTATGCCCTCTTGGCTCAGTCACAATCTTCCAAACACACCTTTCCTCTCCTCCTGGATGGACGATGTGTGGGGTTGCAAAACAAGGCTTGGTGTCAAGTTGATCTACTTCCAACCCCTGGAAGCCAAGTACATGACAGGCCAAATCCTCTTATCATACAGATGAAGAAAATGAACCCCAGAAACATATAAAGAGTTTTTGAAGAGCAGGTGGAGAATCAAGATTGAAGCCAGGACCCTGGAAATTGATTTCCAGAAAGGCTTTTCAGGAGATAAAACTGGCTTTGAGCAATCAACAATCCTAGGCCTCAGCTCCTTAAATTCCTAGTGTACAAATCCTGCTGCATTTTTCTAGAGATTCTCTAGAAATTTCTCATATGCAGGTGCTAGTGAGGATGAACGGCATATATTTACATTTGGGAGGTATATTTAGTTGGGAGATAAAAGTGGATTGAACTAATGTGAAGAATGACTGGGAGGAAACCAGAAGACCCATTATGCAATCTGAATCTTAAGTTAGAAACATTTGTGAATCTTCAAATGCATATCCAGAAAAACCCTGCTAGCCTCTGTCCCAAAGCAGGAGATCTGGTACTGACGGTGATGTCCACCCTCTAACTTGCCTTGTAAAGCCTGTGTTTCTCTATGGTGTGTCCCCGCTCTGGCTCCTAAACTTTGCATCAGACAACTACTATCTGAGAACATAGACCTGCTTCTTAGAACACATTGTATCTTTTGAGGAGTGAGGAAAAGGTGTCTTGTCCTCTGGGCTCCCAACCTCATGGTGCAAAGAGCATGACCCAACTTGTGTAACTATACTAGGAAGTGGCCCTTATCATTTCTCAAAGAGCACAGATGAAAAAGGGAACCTTTCCAAATCTGCCATTTTCACTATTGGTGATTCTATCACCAAGTTAGGAATAGGGGATGGAGTTCCTCCAACAGGTGTAATTCTGGCGGGAATTCTGCTCAGCTTTAATTGTCCTTCATTCCACTTGTTGTTATGGTAGAGTCTGACAGAAATGCACCGTACCTCCTGATGTTGGCATCTTTCACACTGTCCTGATCAAAAGTTAGCATAGGGTCTTTGCCATCTTACCGTACTAGTATCCGACACACACCTAAAAAGCCTAAAAAGGGTGTCTGGTGAGTGAAGGGAGAATGAAGGAAAGAAGGGAGAAAGGAAGAAAGAGGGAGGGAGGAGCGGGGATGGAGACTCCTCCGGTGTGACAAAGGTCGTGTTGTAAAATAGAGTTCCACGATCGGCTTGGGGCTGGGCTGCATTCAGATAGCTGATGCATGATTCACTGGGCTCAGTGGCATTTTAGGTAGCAACCCTCGAAACTAAAACCCCTGACTGCAGGTCTGCAATTGCCAAGCAATGCTTCGGTGGATGTGTTTGGCACTGGAGAGAAAAGAACACATCCTTTAATAATGCGTCTGCTCCGTATGATGCTTGGCTTGGCTAGAGAATATTTATAACTCTCTGAAATGCAGGTTCAGCGCAAATGTGTGGATCATTCTCAACCACAGCACCAATTATTGAGCAGAGAGAATTAAAGTCAGGGCTACCAGATATGATGCTGAGATGCCTAGAAAACCCATTTGGGGAGACCAAATGATACGCTGTGAGTGCAAAAAGACTCTGTGTACAAGTGGAAGTCATGTCAAAGATAGTGCCAAGCCAGTTGGCAGTGGCATTTTTAACATACCAGTCTGGGAAAATCAAGGTGTTGGCACTTCCCAAAACTCATTGCTTTGGCTTGTGGAGTGATGAAATAATCTCTTGCTCATCTTATTATTGATACTATCATAATAATTATCGACAACAATGATACCAACCTCAGAAATTATTTATTGGATGTCTTCCCTATAAAAATTTTAATAAGATCTTTGGATTTAGGCTCTTACGCTTCTTAAAATGCATTATAGAGAAAGACTTTTAAGATTAATCATATATCAATTTAAGATTTAGAGACTAAATCAAGTAGCTTTTCATGGAGTTTGGGATAAAAAAGAAAATCATTCCCAGATTTGAAAAGTAGCAAAGTTTATACACAGATAAGCAGGTCTCCCTCTTACCTCTGTCACAGACCTTTCCAATTTCCTTCCTAAATACATTTACTCTTTTTCTTTTCTTTTCTTTTCTTCCTTTTTTTTTTTTTTTTTTTTTTTTTTTTTTTTTTTTTTTTGGTACTGGGGATTGAACTCAGGTTCTTGTGCTTGCTAAGCAGATGCTGGAAACACTGAATCCCTAGCCAATACATTTACTCTTTATGGGAAATTTTATCTGCAGATTCAAGAGGGGTTCTAGTTGAACAAGGAAACCCTCACCAACATCATTGCAGGTCATGCACATGCTTTCTGACCAGGCTTCCTTATATTTAAGCATAAGTCCTAAGGATTTTTGACCGCTGCCTCCCTAGTGGAGAAGCAGAAATTCAGATAGGAAGGATCTAAATATCACTGGCCTCAATGTTAGTTGGTGTGTGGTGGTCACTGACAATAGTAGAACCAGCATTCCAGTGTCAAAGTTGATGCCAAAAAGGGTCACAGAAATCTTACAGAGACGTAGTTCCTATGAAGCCACACACATAGAGTATGGACCCAGGTTATACTCCCAACAACTCTTTCAGATTGATGGGTTCTTCCTGATAGGAAGAATAGCTAAGGCTTAAAGAGTGTTATTTTGTGGCACAGCTGCTATATGTTTCAATTTAATTTTAGTATTGTTGAAGTGTCTTAATGGATATGCTAATAAAATAGTCACACTTAGGATGAAAACACTACTCCCCTACTTCTTACCCAGCTCAGTCCTCCAGACAACCTATACATTTAAAACTTCTATTCATTATTTTCATCATGTTATGCATATATTCTTACACTCTCTTTTCTTTCTTTTTTTTTTTTTTTTTTTTTTTTTTTTTTTTTTTTTTGGTACCGGGGATTGAACTCGGGTCCTTGTGCTTGCAAGGCAGGCCACCAAACCACTGAGCTAAATCCCCGGCCCCCACTCTTTTTTCTTGATTGATCAGTGTGAGACAACATTATCTACTGACTCCCATTTATATTAATTCCTGTACACATTAGACCCTTTCCACCATGCGTATTTACTTTTATTTTTACTTTGTCAAGGTGTAAACATATGTTCTCTGCTTGCAACTTTAACCAAAATGTTGCTGTGTTTTCCTTAACATGATTCTAAAAGTTGCAGACTAATCAACAGCATTTTCATTAGTATAACTATACAAATATTGTCCAATATAGGGCCAGGTAGTTTATTCAATTATATTTCTCCCCTGTAGGAAGAACACGTTCAAGTGGGAAGGGGAACAAGCACAGGGGAGAGGGAAGGGAGGGAAGGGAAAAGGGACTAAAAAAACCCCCAAAGAATGGAAGGAAAACAATGAAACAAAGCTGCTGTAAATAGGAAGGGGAAGAAGGGTTGAAAGGAGGGATAGGAAATAGGAAAAAAGAAGAATGAAGATATATTATGTACAGGTACAAATTCCCCATGACCAAGGTGAGTACTATGTATGGCAAATGTATATAATAAAAAAGTTTTAATTATATTTCAGTTGCCTTTAGGCTTTATGAAAGAAAATTTTGCTAACATCATGGTCAAATGGCATCCATTTTCTTATACTATCTTCAGTTAAAATTATGCCACACTTCAGTAAGTTTTTGTTAAATCATATTTGTCTTATGTTGTTACCCAGCTTTTATAGAGTTTAAATTTAAATGACCTGTCTATTTCTATTCCTTCACTTCTAACCTTTCTTGGTAGTTTTATTTAGATGGGTCTCCAAGACATATCAAGCTATGTGTCTTAAAAATTCCATTTCATAAATTTTTCTTCATTCCAGTGATTCTAGCAAATGTATATATTTTAGATTTTTTAAAAAATGTTTTTATTTTTTCTTAACTTTAGGGGTGTGATTTTTTTTTAGTTCTTTATGTATTCTAGATACTAGTCCTCTGACAATAGCTGACAATTTTTTTTCCATTCTGTAGGTTTTCTTTCCATTCTGTTAATCACTTGCTTTACTGTTTGGAAGCTTTAAATTTGATAATTTATTATTTGATAATTTATTATAATTATTTAATTTGATAATTTATTTATTCTTGGTACTATTTCCTGTGCAACTAGGATTCTGTTCAGAAAACCTTGCCTACACCTATGACTTTTAACAGTTTTATCCAATTTTCTTCCAGCAGTTTAAGCATTTGTATTTCAATATTTAGTTCTTTGGTCCATTTTGATTTTATTTTAATACATGGTGAAAGTTATGGGTTTAGATTCATCTTCCTTAGGAAGCTAGCCAGTTTTCCCAGCACCATTTATTAAAGAGGCTATCTCTCCTCTAGTTTAAGTGTTTTGGCCCCTTTGTCAAAGACCAGATAGCTGAATGTACCTGGAATTGTCTCTCCATCCTCTGTCCTGTTCCATTTATCCACATGTGTGTTTTTGTGTTCTTATCATGCTGCTTTTATCATTATAACTTTGTAATACAATTTCAAATCCAGAATTGTGATTTCTCCAGCTTTGTTCTTTTTACCGAGGATTGCATTTGCTATTCTAGATCTCTTTTGGTTCCATATGAACCTTAGAATTGTTTTTTTCTATTTCTGTGAGGAATGCAGTTGATATTTTCATTGGGATTGCATTAAATCTGAATATCAGTTTTGGAAGTATGGCCACTTTGACTGTATTTGTTCTTTTTATCCAGGAAGAGGGTTTTTTAGTTTAGGAAATGGTGAAAGGTATGGGTCTTTTTTAAATCTTTGGCATGTGGAAAGCCAGTTTTTCCAGCACCACTTATTAAAGAGACCATTTTTCTTTCAGTGAAGGTGTTTGACTCTTTTGTCAAAGATAAAGTAGCTGGTCTGGGGATTTAGCTTAGTGGTTCTGCTGCCGGCCTTGTAAACACAAGGTCCTGAGTTTGATCCCCAGTATCAATCAATCAATAAATAGAAAAGGTAGCTGAGCGTGTTTGGAGTTGTTTCTGCATTTATAATCTGTTCCATTAATCCTTGGGTCTGTTTTGGTTTGGGTTTGGGTTTTGGTTTGGATTTTTGCCAGTATCATGCTGTTTTTATTGCTGTAGCTTTGTAGTATAATTTAAAGTCAGGGACTGTGATACCCTCTGCCTTGCCTTGGCTTCCTAGAATTGCTTTTGCTATTCTAGGTCTCTTCTGGTTCCAAGTGAATTTTAAGATTATTTTCTCTAATTATGTGAGGTATGCTATTGGTATTTTGATTAAGATTGCACTAAATCTGTATAACAATTTTTGGAATATGGTCATTTTCTCTATATTGCTTCTTGCTACCCAAGAATGAAGGCTATCCTTCCATCTTCTGATATCCACTTGGATCTCCTTTTTCAGAGTACTGTAGTTTTCAGTGTAAAGGTCTTTTACTTCCTAGGTATTGATTGATTGATTCCTAGACACATTATTTTTCTGGATGCTATTGTGAAAGTTGCTGTTTCCTTAATTTCTCCCTCAGTGAGTTTGCTATTTGTATATAGGAATGCTATTGATTTTTGAGTGCTAACTTTGTATCCAGCTATGCTACTGAATTTGTTTATTAAATCAACTATGTGATTTCTTTTAGAGAATGTCCTGTGTGTAGCTGAGAAGAATGTGTATTCTGATGTCGTGGGGTGGAACATTCTGTAAACATATACTATGTCCATTTGTTCAAAAGTTTGGTTCAGTTCTGATATTTCTTTGTTGATTTTTTTGTCTAGGTGATCTGTCTATTTGTGACACTGGGGTATTGAAATTCCCCATTACAATTGTCTTAGTGCTTATTTGATTTTTCATATCTGTTAAACTTATTTTATATAGTTGGGTGCACTGTTATTTGGTACATATTTATTTATGATTGTTATCTCTTCTTCTTGGATCATTCCCTTTACAAGGTTGTAGTGACTTTGTCTCTCCTAATCAGTCTTGGCTTGAAGTCCACTTTGTCTACAAATAGAATAGCTATCCCTGCTTTTTTCTGGGTTCCTGTTGCATGGAGTATTGTTTTCCATTCTTTGACTTTCAATCTATGGATTTTAAAAAATTAAATGTGTTTCTCGTATGCAATGTATTGTTGGATCTTGCTTCTTGATTCATTCTGCTAGTCTGTTTCTTTTTGGTTTTGTTCTTGTTGTTTTTTTGTCTGTTTGTTTTTGTACCAGGGATAGAACTTGGGATCTTGCACTTATGAGGCAGAAGGCAGAACCACTGAGCTAAATCCCCAACCCACTCTGTTTCTTTTGAGTAGTTAATTGAGTCCATTTACATTGATGGTTATAACTGATATGTTTTGACTTATCTTTGTCATGGTATTTTCCTTTTGTTGGCTTCCTTTTTTTTTTCCGTCCTCTGTCCATTACTTGCCATGTTGGGTTGATTCATTCTGTTGAGGTTCATAGAGTTTTAGTCCTTGTTAGCTCTTTCTAGAATGTCCTTCAGAACATTTTGTGGTGCTGGTTTGGTGGTCATGAATTTCTTTAGGTGTTTTTTTGTCATAGAAGTGTCTCATTCTCCATCAATTTTGAAAGATAGCTTTACAGAGTGTATCAATCTGGGTTGGAGGTTGTATTCTTTTAGAGCTTGAAATATTTCACTCCAAGCTTTCCTTGACTTAAGGGTTTGTATTGAGAACTCTGCTGTGATTCTGATGGGCTTTCTTTTATAGGTGATTTGTTTCTTTTCTCTAACAGCTTTTAATAGTCTGTTCTTGTATTGAATTTCTGGAATCTTAACTGTTATATGTCTTGGTGTAGATTTTTTAAATCATGGCTAATTGGAGTTCTATATACCTCATGAGGGGGGTCAGTAGATGAAGGATTATTTTCATGAGTGAGGTCCCCAGGATAAAGAAAGCATGGAGAGCTGAGATCAGTAAAAGCAGTAAGAACAAACATCTTTATTCTTCGCCCTTATATAGGTCATTATCAAGCATTACAGCCTCATGTCCTAGCACGACCACATAGCACATGTGTAGTTGCCTATGCTCAGTCATGTGTACATAACTGTGTCCCACTGTGAATATGTACTGGATGGGAGGGTTGTGTCTTTACAGGGTTCTCAGGTGCCCCTGGGTTTTGGGTCAATCAGCAGTGATTCCCCACAGTTTGTCAAGCTCTTTTTCCATGGTTGGAAAGTTTTCTGCCATTGCCTCTGTGAACAAGTTTTTTTTTTTAATGTCATTGTGCTATCTCCTGCTTATTCATTGGCTCTGATCAATCTTATATCATTCTTCTTTGCATCATCAAGGAGTTGGATTGATTTTTCATAGACCCTTGCTATCTTTAAAAAAAATCTTTCTTTTCATGATCCCTAACCACCATCCTGCCTTTTGTATCTGATATTCTGTCCTCACATTGGATCTTTCTACTGTGTATACTTTCAGTGGAATTTTTAAATCTCCTGGATATCTGTTGAATCTCTTTCTTTCTTTCTTTCTTCCTTTGTACCAGGAATTGGACTCAGGTCCTTGTGCTTGTGAGGCAGGTGGCAGAACCACTGAGCTAAATCCCTGGTCCAGGATTCTATTTATTTCCTATGTGGGCATTCATGGCTTCCATTATTTTCCTAAACTCACCTATTAAAAAAAATCTGTGTCTGCTCTAGAGTCACTAACCATATCTTTCATTATGTTCACTGTCTCTGTAGGTATCTTAGAGATGATTTCTGATTTGAATTTTTCTAGAGCCTTACTCATTTGTCTTCCCTTCTCCTTACCCTTCCTTGCCTATCAATTTTAAAACTATTTCTGGTTAGCTTTCTGGGTCTGTAATTCAGGTATAAGTCTCACAGTAGTAGATCATCAGTGATATTAAGGATAGGGCAGGTCTAGTTACATTCACTGGGTGTCTTATCTCATTTCCTGGTTATAAGACTAGGATTGTGACTTTGGCCTCTTTAAGCCTATAGCTCATTAGAAGTTATGGTTGCAGGTGGCAATTAGAAATATCACCTTTTTATTATCATTTCACAGTGGTCCAGGGTGTCCTACTACTATGTAGGTCTTTGATCTGGGAGCCTTGCTCCAGTCTCCTGTCACATTCTTGATTTTTAATCCCTTTCACCCTATAAAAGCAAACTTCCAGCTGTGAAAACTTTTTGTTTATCCATTTATCTGCTGGTGGACCTTTTGGTTGCTTCTGTCTTTGGCCATTGTGACCGATGCTACCATGAGCTTAGGTGTACAACCACCTATACTTTCAATTCTTTTAGGTATAATCTTTAGGGTTAGAAAAGTGTCATGGCTGACACTTGTATACCAAAAAAAAAAAAAAAACAGGTTAACAAGAGAAAGGCATACTGAATTCATTTGATCACAGTTCTTTTTTTATGACGCAGGAGCCTTCAGATATAAGAGTCCAAATACCCAGGGAAACATAAATTTTTGTGCTTAGGTTCAATAAAAATCAGGTAAAAATATGAATGGACAAAAGAGGTAGAAGCTTATGTTAATGGACTGAGTGAGGAAATCCAACAAGATTCTTCTTGGCCTCTCTGTAGCGTACCTTTCTGTGGTTATGAGATAGTACTACTTTTGAAATGATCTTATTTTCTACTATTAGACAAGGTAGAAGAGAATATTTATGGTCAGCTCCAAGGAAGAAAAATAGGGAAGATTAGCACAATATTTTTAGGCTTTATGTATTGCTTTGGAGAAAAGAAGCTCTAGTTTCTATGAATTGTCTTATGGAAGACAAATTCTAGTCTCTGTGGATTGCCCTGGAAATGCGGAAAGGGAAACAGATGAATTCAGAAACTTTATTTCTGAGACCTTAGGGGTATCATTTTCCAAGCCCCAATAAAAACCTAGAAGTGAAATTGATGATTCATATAACAATCTTATTCTTATTTTTTAATAAACCATCATGCTATAGTATGGAGAATTTGAAGATCCTACCACTTTATGCAGTTGTGTGCCAGACTCTGAGAAATTGCCCTTAGGTCTTGCTAAAGATAATACCACCACAAGTATGCCATCTCCTCTGGAAACATTATTGGGAGCTTGGTGATGGTGCTCCTGCTCTGATAAACCCTCTAAACCCCAGAAGAATGGATGATTAGTTTCTTCCATATCCCTCTTGTGACTTAGCTTAAAGAACTTAAAGGATAGAAACTGTACCCTTGAGGCCAAGTTTCTTTGTGTACTTTTCAATTGAATTCTGAATTCAATTCAATTCTTTCTCTTGCCAAGTGGTAGAAACTTTACTTCCTTTTGGCTAGATAAATTGCTTCCACATCATCCTATATTCTTCCAGAGTCAGATAATTATGGTTTAAATTTTGTATTTGGAACTTGACTCTTGCTCTTTAAAGCCAAGCTTCTGATCTTAAAAATACTTTTTCAGACTGCCCAACTATTGCACTTTAAACATCTCTTCTTTTAAAACTACTGTCTGCTATGAATTTCAAGAGCCTACTTTAGGATTGAAAGGCATGATTTTTGACTTTTTGATTCTTGGTTGTGTAGGAAGTAACCTTGGAGATTATTGCTGTCACATCACTGATCTGGAGAGGATAGTTTGTTCAAGAAAGCACAAGAGTCTAAAGGAAAACTATCCTCATTGTGCCAGTATGTATAGCTGTTAGCTTGGCTGTAACACTAATCAGGGATGCAAGGTATGTTACTTGGTATATGTGACCAGTCGGTGAGAGAAAATAAACTTTGAAACTTTGAAATAGTTTCAAAACCATAATATACTATGAGGACATCAGAGAGCTCAGAGAGCTGAGAACTCAAAATAACAAGATCTTCATGCAAAATGGGAGAGGGGGTCATAAGCAAATGTCTGGAATCCAGGCAAATACCAGCACTGAGCATTAGTGTTGGTGCTGGCTTTCATGTGATCTGAGTGTGCCGGTTACAATGAAAGAGCCAGGAACTGGGTAATACACATACCATGGACATAAAACACTTCACATTTCAAAGTGTTCTTAGCACTCTTTTGTATAGCATCTCAGCCTGCAAGTTTCTCCAAAATCACTCAGCAGGACTATGTATTGTGAAGTAACCATCCTTTAAACCTATTAGCAGAATAACTAACACTTAGAAAGCAAAAACATAAAAATACTTTTATTTCAGGTCTTAGGAATTGCAGTTCGGGAGACAGGGTCTCTGGTAGTTCTGAGTCAGTGTTCCAAAAAAGTCAGGAAAAGTGGGAATTTGTATGGACCATTGAATACTGAGAAAGAACAAGGATTAAATAACTGATAGAAAATCTAAAAAGTATATAAACAGAATATAAATGTCCAAAAAAAATCCAAACTATGATAACCTCTCCCGATGTGCATACATCTTGAACACCTGGAAACAATGTAATTATCTGGTTGTTCCACTCAATCCAGATGCCTGAGATTGAAAGGTGGAGGTTAACAAGGGTCACATTCCTAGGCAGCAGCTAGAACTGTGTGTAAATTCTGCTTCCCTGATAGTCTCATCACTCCTTTTTGAGAAATTCTTTCAATGTTGCTTTTAATCATGGTTATCATTTTATTTTCACATTCCCCCCTTTCTATCACAATCCACCCCCCCCGATACTGGGCTCTGAGCCCAAGGCCTTGCACAAGCTAGGGATGTGCTACACTGCAGAGGTATGTCTCCAGCCCTTGTTCATGATCTTTTTGATGAGAAGCATCAATGATCAAATCTTTGGATGGTATGTTGAATTTTAGAGGTCTGGTCTCTTAAAGCTCATTCCCAGGAAGACATGTTCTACAGAGAAAATAAAGTGATGACCACAGATGGAGATCTTAAGACCACATTAGAGCAAGAGGAAGGTAGTCAGAGAACAGAGTTAGGCAGTTAACTCGATATTTTTTGTTGCAGGGTTCCCAGTAAAAATAACTGATTGCCTGTTGTCATTGTGTGCTATCATTCTTTTGGCATGAGACATGGTTAAACAATGAGCTACAGTGGTGCTTCAGTTCACAAACTTACTCTGTTCCCCGATTCTGGAAAAGATGGTCATGTTCATGTTCGTGTGTGGGAAAGATGGCTGCAGTGGTGTTTGTCACCCGATGCAAAGTTCTCAGACAAAAACTAAAATTTTGCCAAATGCTTCTGTTTTCAAACCAAACTATTCACGAACAAACCTGTTTGCTAACTGTGTATACTGTCATGATCTTATAGAAAATATAGATAATAAAAAGAATAGCAAGTATTAACAGTAGCATTATTAGTCAGAGTTTAACTAGTTATCATCTGATCCAAACCAACCTTTTTAATAAGTCTCTTGACTAGGTGTAGGATCACTTGAGGCATTTGTTTGTTTCTTTGTACTATTAACTAGGTGAATGATATTTGATGATTGATCAGTTATAGATGCACAACATTCTGTCTGAGCAATAGCACAAAGGCCCCTTTGGGAGGCAGTGATAATAATATCCAGATCCAGGGCCATGTGGGTTTGTAAAACCATTTTTTCCCCCTAAATCAAGGACATTTTGGTATTTATCAAAGCATTGAATGCTGGGCTAGATGTCCTTTAAGACTTGTTGGATTGATTTAGTTAATGCTTCTACATGGGCAATCGTGTTTTTCATTCTAAAGAAGGAGTGAACACAGAAAATAAATGATCACACCATCAAAACACTAATCTAACCCTTGTATCTTTTAAAGCCAAAGCTAGTAAGGGCCATACCAAGGGTGGGTCAAATATGCCTCTATGTCCAGCCAAACTCAGAGTATAATATTTTATCCAACTTGGGAGAAGCCCAGGTTTACAGGACCATCAAATTCCATTAGGTGTTGCCCAATCAATCCCTTGGTCATTTTCCCCTTAGTTTTGAACCAGAGATTTTTAAAGTTATTCTGGAGGTACAGGGTCTGGAAGGGGAGGCAACACCAGAGGTGGCAAGTATTACTTCATTAATTCACTTTAGTATGATTGCATTGTTCCCGACATAAGGAAAACTTAGGATTTAAGTGTCTAGGAGTAAGCCACATAAATCCAGCCTTTATTTGTGGAATGGTTTCATCTAAAAGGTAGACAAAATAATTCTGGGGTTTTTGTTCAGCCATTTTCATTCTAGTAGGTTTAAGGACAGACAAGGTTGCTCCTATATCAATCAGGGCCCATCGCCCCCACCCTTCCCTGGAGGATTGGACCCAGGGCGTGCCAAGCTACATCCCCACTTTTAAAATTTTTAACCTTGAGACAGAGTCCAAGTTACCAATGCTTGCTTCAAACTTGCTATCCTCCTGCCTCAGCCTCTTAAGTAGCTGGGATCCTAGTCCTCTGTCACCATGCCTGGCTTCATTCCCAATTATTAAACCTATCCTATCTCTATATAGAGTTTTTCATAAGCATTGGGAAAATTCCCTCTAATTTCTCAGAGCAATCTACTGAAGGTCCATACTGAAAGACGTGAGGTGTCTTAGTTACTTTCTTTGTCGCTTAGACAAAACACCAGACGTCCACAACCTAAAGGAAAGGTTTAGTTTGGCTCGTGTTTACAGTCCAAGGATGGTGGTTCCAAGGCAGGATGGAACAGCACAGCGGCCTGTAGACGAGAAGCTGCTCAGGACCTGAGAGAGGAGGAATCAGGAAGAGAATGAAGGTAGGAGGGTGTGGGGAGATACACGGGGCCAGGCCACACCCCCACTGGCCCGCCTCTTCTGACCGGTTCCAAGCTCCTAACAGCAAGTCAGCTGTAAACTCATCAGTGGACTAAGTAAGTCACTGATGATTATCCCGCCCCTACATTTCACTAACTTCCCCAGTGCCCACTGAAGGGTGCATGAGTCTTTACGAAGACATCCAGATATAAATCTTAATAGTGAGACTGATAAAGCGCTTCTGTCAGTGCTGAGGTATCCACCATAAAATTCCCTCTTAAAATGACAAGGTTTTTGTTGTTGTGACAATGGACACATTTTGATTTTTCTCTATTTTATTTTTCTTTGCTTTTCCATTTTTTATTTTAAGAATCCATAATTTTAGTAGCTTTTTCTTTAGATATCTGAGCATGCATTTGAGACAATTGTTCAGTTAGAGCAGTTAATTCATGAGACTTCTTTTAGTCCAAATCAAGGAAAATTATTTAACTAAAGAGCTTAAATTATCTTGAAGATGGGTTAAGAAGCTCAAATTGATTAATAGGCTAGTTAGTAGTTTCATGCCAGAGTTTTGAAAGAAAGTTATCTCAAAACAGGGAATAATAATCATTAATGGATTTATCTGGGTTTTGTTGTTGTTTTTTGTTGTTGTTGTTGTTGAGACAAGTTCTCACTATGGGGTTCAGGCTGGCCTTGAACTCACTGTGTAGCCCAGGCTGGCCTCAAACTGTTGGCGATCCTTCTGCCTCAGCCTCCCAAGTGCTGGGATTACAGGCGTGTGCCACAACACCCAGCGGGATTCATCTGTTTTCTGGAAGCACAATTTAATAGTGTACTAGTCAAAGCATTTGGAAATAGCATAGGGATTTATTTATGGAAATGGGGGGGGCTATTGCAGGGCAACAGGTGGCACACGCCTGTAATCCCAGCACTCGGGAGGCTGAGGCTGGAGGATCGCTGAGAGCTGGAGACCAGCC
>NW_022900948.1:28339426-28350516 GCF_012274545.1 Fukomys damarensis | reverse complement strand
AAAAAAAAAAAAAAAAAAAAAAAAAAAATGGAACTAGGGGGCTGTTGTGAGTCTTCACCTGACCTCTCATATCCACTTTAGAAAAATTCATTTCAATTAAGTTTTGTAATTCATTCACAGCCATGATATCACCCAAAATTATGTGGATTAGTTGATATAAATATGAAAAATGAAAATGAGGCTGATGAATTTTGATTAAGAAGTCAAAATTTTGGATAAATTTAATAAAATTTTCCTTAACATTGAGAAATTTTTAGCAAGAGCATGCAATTTAGCCTTTGTCCAAGGGATATATGTAACAGTTATAGTATTTTATCTTCATTAGACCTAGTTTTAAAAGGGCAGGGAGTTAAAATTGTCTGGGATTCATAATGAGGTTTTGACGGCTTTTATTTTAGTATTGTAAAAAAGGAAAACTCAGAGAAAGATAGCACAGAGAAGAAAAAGTAGGCAGGAGCAAATTGAAGAACAAGAGGAAGTAGAAGACAATAAAGAAAAAGCATTCTCAAAGCTTCAGAGGATTTTTATAATTTGGATTCTTCGAGACACTGAATTTTTCTCATTAAGGAAAGCAATAGTGGAATTATTATTACTGGTAGTAGCCTCCCAGTAATAATTAAGTATCCCTTTCAATTATGTTTAGCTTTGTAACATTTATTGTAATAAAGGATACCAAGAAACCAGTTTTGGGATACACACACAAAAAAACCCTTATATAGGCCAATATAATTTTTAATTATTATGATTTACTTAGTCCATCATGACTTTTAACGAAAAAAGAAGTCAGAGCTCCAGGTGATGGGTGGCCACCAGAGAAAGAACATCCCATAATTACATGTAGGTATTCACAGTGAAAATTTTTGTTTCCAAAATGTATGTATTCATCTAAATGAGAGATGTCACTTCTAAGCAGCCAAGAGTGTAAGAGTGCTGAAGTCAAGGTTTCGAACCTCCACCGAAGAGACAGATATGGAAACTGGGAGGACTTAGGACCCCAAACCACGGAGACGATAGAATATAGAACGGCCCCCTGTAGGCATCCTTTACTTCGTGTTCACAGCAGTACATGGGGTGGAGATCTCTTTGGATCCCACAGTGCGCAGCTTAAAATATCAATCAATCCAGAATCACAAATTGAAAAGTAAAAATTGTAGGAACCAGCCTCCGACCTTAAACCTGACCACGGGTTGATGAACATGAAGAGCGAAGTGACAAAGAATCAAGTTAAAATGTGAACGGCCAGGGGGCTCTTTGCCTCTAGTGGACAAAGGTCTCGAGTGACTGGTGCACTTAGGCTTTATTCACTCACACGCAGGAGGAAGGAATTAGAGTTATGCAGGATTCACCTGTTTTCCAGCCTCCATGGTACTTGTCTAGGTAAACAATGGAATCTCAGCTGTTTTCACTTTTCCCTGCAGCATGTCAACTGGCTTGCATGCTGCTTTTCTTTTTAGTGCTCACTGAGGGGGCCAATTAGCCTCAATCTTTCTATCTGGTCTCCCACATTTCCCCGTTTTTATTTTACAATAATAGCAGCTGAGTATCCATCACTGTTGTTTATCCCTAGGGGAAGTATTCTACGAGGTGCAAGTATTCTAGCTTTTGTTTTGAGGTCTGGTTTTTAACAACTATACCTCCAGCCCCTAGTGGTACCAGCTCTTTTTAAGGGCCTAGCCCTATCTGACTGCGTATACTAAGACTAAACTGTCTTCCCCTCTGCAGAGGTACCCCTTAACTGCCAAGAGGGGGTAACGGGCTCAGGTCACTCTACTTTCTGTCGAAGTGGGGTGTCGTTGTGATCCGCAGTCAGTCATCTTGGGTAGGTGCTAATGATGAACAAGTCTTTCTGCCTCCCGAGGAGTTTTCTTCAGTTGTCATCTGAGGGAAGGCTTGCACGGTTGAGGAGAGCAGAGTCGAGTTCCTCCGTGGATGTGTCATGAGGAGGACTTCGCCGTGGTCATGTGCTCTTAGAGGGAACCCACGCGGTCTGTCCATTTCCTGTAATGACACAAGCTAGCAGAGTAACAGTCCCACCCATGTTCCTGTCCCTCTGGGCTGCCGTAACACTTGTCTTTCTCCTTTTCCAACTCTTTTGTGCTTTTGACCAGTGTAATTCAAAGTTAGTGGCAGGAATGGAATTCTCACGAACTTAAAGATTGCTTTCTCACTATTCCCTTAAATCCTTAAATCAATAACTATCATAGGCCAGTCCTGAGAAACAACAGCAAGAGAGAGAAGCTCAGACTTCAGAACACCGACAGGGCAAACACCTGCATCAATAGCCCTCCAATCCTGAAGCAAACTGCAAACCTTTTTATCTGCAGCCACTTGGATTTACAGGGTCTCTTTTTTCTCTCTTTTTTTCTGTCTATTCTCATATTGCTATATTTTAATTTTAACTGGCTGCCAACAGACAGTAACCTTAAAGTAATGCTAACAAACCTAGTAGAGACAAGAGCAAGTTAACCCAATAATTACAATTCAAGAATTTGCAATGCACAAAAAAATGTTTTAAGCACACCAATTAAACCTCAACTCAAATGGGAAACAAAAGTACATTTATAGCCTCCCTATTCGGGACGCATTTAGCCCCTGGCTGGGGCTGTCTTGACCTTGAGGCTCTCAAAGCTAAAAAAAAAAAGGAGACCTTGGGGCTGGCCTAGGTTTCATTTTGAGTCATTCCTTTTAGCCTGGCCTCTGTTGCTTATGGGTTTTGGGGAAAGAGCCGTATTCCATTTCCCCTCAGTGGGGTACTGACTTTATGATTTTAGAGTGACACAGATTAGCCGAAGGATTTTTCTCGTCATATCTAGGGCAAAGGGCCCATGTTTGTCCTTCTAGGAGAGGAACAGTTGGCTGAGTACATTGATTATGAACATTATTCACCATAATTAAAAATTGTGCTTTTGAGTAAGGCTGATACTGACGGATTAAACTAAGATGTCCAAAGGGCTCCACATTGAGGGCAGCCTGTCTAATCCTTTTTTTTTTTTTTTTTTTTTTCTGCTTTTTTGAGACAGGGTCTCACTATGTAGTTGAGACTGACCTAGAACTCACCATGTAGCCCAGGCTGGGCTCGAACTCACTGAGATCCACTTGCCTCAGCCTCCTGAGTGCTGGGATTACAGGCATGCGTCACCATGCCTGGCTAGCCTGTCTAATTCTTGATACGGAGACACTGCTTTTGTTTCACTCTTATTTATTTTCTCCCCTCTAGGGTGTGCTACATGTGGGATGTTCTCTTGCAGTTAAAGAACAAAGAATCCCATGGAACCAGCTCCAAGTGGAGAAAGTTTCAGGAGATGTACTGGAGTCAGGGGCCCACTCCAAACCTTCTCCCACTCATCCCAACTTTCTACACTAACCACGCCAGTTTGAGAAAACCAAGGGGTACCTTTGATAATATACTGACTTAAGTGTCATATTGGCACAATTATAATTTCTAATCAAGGGACATAGTACTGTGCTGTGATTGATGAATTCTGCCCCATAACCCAGGCTAAGAAAAAGGGTTCCATTATCTTTACCCTACATGGAACTTCCCATCACTTACCCTTCCCTGGTCAGGCCCAAGTTCCCTGAATGGGGGTGAAGTGTGTGTGTGGGGGGGTGAGGATGAAGCACAAAGGACGCCAAAAGTTTTCCGTGCGCACTTACTCTCCCGACTCTACATCAAACATACTGGTCCGAGGAAACCAAGGGTTATGTTTGATGACACTGTACAGCATATGAGAAATCAACTGGGTACTAACTTGAGCATCAGACTGGCGCAACAGAATTTCCAAAAAAAAGGATGTAATGCTGTACCTCAATTGATAAACTCTGCCCCATTGCGCCGGCTGACTACCGCACATATTCATGTTCCTTTTTCCTTTCCTTTTGTCATTTTCTTTTGCATTTCTTCGCTGCAGAAGTCCCTGCTACACTTTTCCCCCAGGCAGCCTTCCTGGATCAAATCCCTCTTTAGGCACCACCGGTAGAAACCAACCTACAAGCTGGGACCAGAACAAGGGGTGATGAGGATGAAAAGTCAAAAGCCCCCTAGTCCTCCACATTTAACTTGACTCTGCATCTCTTTGCTTTTCATCTTCCTCACCGTTTGACCAGGTAAGAGCTCATAGACTGGTTCCTCCAAAAAAACGATTTTATTTGGGGAGTTAGTAAGTGCAGTTCAGGACACCTGGGTTCATAGGGTATATGGTTCTGAATCTGTCCTGAGGAGGGCAGGAAAAGTGGGAATTTATATGAGATACAGAATATTAAGAAGGGACAGGGGATACATGACTGATACAAGATAAAGACAAGAATGTGTAAATAGAAATAAGTAGAGCTGTCTGTGTATGAAAATGTCAGAGCAAAACCCATCAATCTGTACAGTTAATATGCATGAATAAATATACTAAGAAAAAGAGTAGAAATATTCATAAAACAAAAAATCTGCTAATGTCTTGACAGTCATCTTAAACTCTTGGGAATAACACAATTGTCCATTCTTGTGGTCCTTCCAGATGGCCACGATCCAGGGTGGAGGTGATCGAAGGCCATATTTCTAGGCAGCTTTCCACAGTGACCTCCTGACTCCATTTTAATAAGTACTTTCAGTGTTTCTTTTCATTACTGAAAGTTGGCAAGTTTATTGAACAAAGCATCGTGAATTAAGATTCAGAATTCACTGATTCTGGTCTTTATCCTTGCTTTTTACTCGCTGTGGCTTTGGCTGTCACGTAATCTCTTTCTGTGCTCACATTCCTTCCTTCACTTACAAAATCAGGTTAACTACAAGGACAGCCTCACTCTGCAAATCGTTTCCTGGTTGTTCACTGTTTTAATGCCTTTTATTACTAAGATTTATCACCTTGAGTCACCTGCATTCTTTATCGGTGGTGAATGGAGCTGCAAATATTGTATATTTGATGTTTTTGACAAAAGGAAACTATGTAAAGAACACTCTTTTGATGAACACCAGTTTACAGGAAATATACATTTCTGATAATAGCGTAGATATTTAGATACCAGTCTGTAAATACCCTTCTGGGAAAATAAAACCTTAAACCTCAGGACCCTGAAAGGAAAGGCAGATTAACTCGTGGTGCATATGCTATTCTTCCTGTCTCCTTTGGTTCTGGTGAACTCTATCAGGCTTCTTGCTCCCAAACTTTTTAGTGTTTATAGAAGAGAGGTCATAGAAAAAGGAACTATTTTTCAAGCCAGAAGAGTCATGTAATCTTCTTAAAGCTCATGAGCACTCATGGGAATGTCCCTAACCATGTAATGTCAGAATGACTACTCGATGGCCCTCGGTCTTCACCAAACACCAGTTAGTGTCATCTGAAGCTGATGAGGTATCCCACATGTGAAAAAATGACCATTGTGCTGGTAGCTTTGGTGTTTATGCACAGCTGCTTTTATTTGTTTCTATATCAACTCTAAGAATATTTTACATATGAAGAAACAACATTAGAGACGTTTAAGAATCCTCTTCCTCATGACCATATAGCTGTAAAGTGACAGAACCAAGAGTCAGACTTACCTGTATGAATCCCTGCCCATTTTCCTGAGATAGTATATAAAAAATACTCAAAATAGTCAGTCCTTGATTCATAGCAAGGTCCAGATAAGTGTTGACTTTTTTTTTTTTTTGGTACTGGGGATTGAAATAAAGGCCTTTTCACTGAATTATGTTACCAAACCTTTTTTAGTTTGAGACAAGGTCTTGCTAAATCACTGAGCTACACAGGCTGGGCTCACACTTGCTATCCTTCTGCTTCCCAGAGTGCTAGGGTTACAGGCATATGCCAACACTCCCGGCTAGTGTTGGTTATTTTTCACATCAAAGTTATATTACGATATCTCTCAAAAGAGTGCATCTTTCTTTTGACAGTGACTCTCATATGACTGGAATCAATGTGGAGATAACACTTGAAGACAACTTTTATTTTGACTTTGTGCCTTTCTGTTGCTGATATCTTCTTGAAGACACTGGAGGGCACTGGGCCAGCCGTTGCAGGCTTATCTCTTTTCTTAGCCTTGTGAAGTGATGATGATGTCTTGTGACTGGATGGTCTGTGCATCTCATACATTCAGCATTTATGAATAAATTTATGAATAAAGCATGGTTGTTCTTCATTCGCTCAGGGGAGATGTGAGAAACCATGTGAGTGCCCCTTACATCTTCAAAAGAAATACAATGACTTATGAGCTACTCTGCATAAAATCCTGTTCCCTTTCTAACTAACCTCCTAATATTGTTGGATTTTCTAAAAGAAAATAGAAAACGCACATATATCTTTTACATAAATGCAGTATCTCCAACATCTATACTGTTAATACTGTGGAGTTCCTGCCAAACTATATTTGCTTTCCAGCCAAGTATAGATAACAGCTGAAGTTCAAACACATGTGAAAGTTCTTTTAGTGCTTTATTTTTATGTTAAATTCAGCTCACATTCTCGTGGATAAAAATAAGTGGCTGAGGATGTTGGAGGAAACCTCAGGAAATCATAAGTGAAAAAGAAGATACATATAAAGAAACTTTCTAGCATTCCTCCTTCTACCACTTGGGAAACCCTGAATATGTTCACACAAAAATTATGTGATTTATAATTAGGGAGAATATGCTTCCTGATTGAACTAAGATAGTTCCAGTTTGTTCCTGTTGCTCTAGTAAGAGTGCTAATTTCCTTGTTTCCTTGTCAAAAAAGTGTGGCTTTGGACAAGAGGATACACTTTCACCTTATTTATAATCTAATTCTCAAAATTCTGGATTCATATAAATATAGTATTTTTTGTAACTTACACTTTAGCAAGTCAAATTTTTCGTTACATCTGAACTTCTTCATAGGTGGCTGCAGCAATATTCTTGACATCTGGTCTATTGTGCTATATATAAGTACACTGTTTCCTTATCATTTATTTTGGTCTGGATGAGCTATCCATTGTTAAAAGTGAGAAACAGAATTCCCACTATTGTATTGTTATCTCTGCTTCAGTTCTATAACGTTCACTGTATAAATGTAGGTACTTCAAGGTTAGCTCCATATATATTTATAACGTTACATCTTTGTGATAAACTGGTCCATTTGTCATCATATAGTGACTCTACCTTTTCTGACAGATTTTGACTGAAAATGTATTTTGTCTAATATATATATGGCCACCCTGCTCTCTTTGGGTTATCATTTAGATAAAGTATCTTTTCATTCCTTTAGATTCCACCATGTATGTCATGGTTCTTGTGAGCCAAACATTATTGGATCTTTTTATAAAAGCCATTGATCCCTTCTGTGTTTTTTGATAGAATGATTTAATCCATTTGTACTTGAGGTACTTATAGATGGATAAGGACTTACTTTTGCCATTTTGTTAATTTTTTTTTGAGTGCTTTATAGTTCTTTTTTCCTCTCTTCTTTGGTAATTTGGTGATTTTTTTTTTTTTTAGTGGTATTCTTTGATGTATTTCTTTTTATTTTTTTAATATCTACTAGAATTTTTTTTCCTGTGGTACCAGAGAATTAAAACATTTTATTGTTCTCACACATCTCATTGAGTTTCCTTAGAATAATTATTTTGATTCATTTTTTCAGGCAGTTCATAGATTTCTATTTTTAAAGTGTCAGTTATTGAGTTTTATCAGTTCCCATTGGTGGTATCATGTTTGCCTGATTTTTAGTGATCTGTGTAGCTATGTGATGGTGTCTGTGAGTCTGAATTAGTAAGACCTCTTTCAGTCTTCACAGACAGGTGTAGGCAGGTAAAGACCTTCTCTTGTGTGGGTCCTCAGTATGATGATGCCTCTGGGATCATAGTCAAGCAGGGTAGGAGCTGGGTCTTGTGGCTGCTTCTGGGTCCACAGTGGGACCTGTGGCTGGTAGGCCTATGACTACGGGCCTGAGTCAGTGTGGATTGATCCTATGTGGTACCTTGGTAGACAGGACTGCTTCAGGATCTTGGTCAGTAGGGCTGCCACTTGGACGAAGTCTTTTCCAGGGTCCACAAGCAGGACCACAGAAAGTGAGTCTATAACCAGGTATGTAGATGATGTGGCTTCTGCTGGGTTTCCGGAAGGGCTTCCAGGTCATGGGCCCCAGACTATGTTGAACAGAGCTAGAATCAACCGGAGAATGTCTTTCAGGCTACACTGCTCCAACTGAGGTCTGCAGACCTGCAACCAAGAGACCAGGACTCCGTGGGTCCCTGGCAGACAAGACTACTCCCAGAGTGCAGCTGAGAAGAGCTGGATCCAGGTCATGGGCCACTACAGGGTTCACAGACGAGACCAAGGTCAGCAGAGTGGTTGCCTGAAGCACGGAGGGGTGTGACTGCTTCTAGGTCCCTTAGTGGATGGTGACAGAGGCAGGATCAAGGCAAATGCATATAGGGACAAGACTATTCCCATGTCTGTAACCAGGACCATGGTCAGCAAGCCTGTGGGGCCTATATTCTGAAGACAGTCTATTTGGTCTCCACTGAGGGTTTACAAGCTTCTATTTGAATAGTACTCTCACAAAGGCACTGTTGTCCATGGATGACAGTCAAATTATTTTGTGGGAATAGAGTCAAATATTCCACCATCCTTCTGATGGCACTCCCTACTAGAGAACCAACTTTGTCTTTCATTTTCTCCACTGTTTTTCCTTTTTGTCTCATCAATTTCATTATTTCTTCTGGTGCTTTCTTTGGATTTAGTTGTACTTCTTTCCAGTATCTTAAAGTAGAAAGTTACTGGTTTGAGATTTTTTTTTCAACCGTAGGCATTTCCAGCTATAGATTTCCCTGAACACACTAGCTTAGCTGTATCTCCTAAGTTCATTTGGTTTTGTAGGCTCTTTTACAGATGTTTCTGTTGCCTGATTTTGGTCCTGTGTATGAGTCCTGTTTCTTTATATGTCTCATGGATTTTATGGTTGAAAACTGAACACTTGAGGTTATATATTACAGCAGTTCTAAGTATTGATTTGTCTCCATTCTCTAGGGCTTGTTTTTATTGTTGTGTGCTACTCCTTAAGTTTAGGATCTCACTAAAATATTGTAGTGCAGTGTATTTTTTCCACATTGTGAAGTCTCTGGTGTTGCTCTTTGGAGGGTGTAACCCTAACCATTATGCACAGTAACCCTGGGTTGATGGTGGATTTAGCAGGGCTATCTTTGATTATCTCTTTCCCTGATTTCTGTTAAGCCTTCTACCTCTGTTACTTTGATATGTAGCTGTTAATTTCCTCTAATTGTTGACATATTATAATTCTATTGTGTTTCACAATGCCCTGAGACACAAGCTGTTCCACAGTCTAATTTAGGTTATTTTAGTTGTTTTTACAGGAGAGTCTTTAGAGTTTTTAGTCATCCCACGAAGGCTCTTAGTTATCTCTTTTCCTGGTTCTCACTGATAAATTAACTGGCCTAGCAGCTTGGCTTGTTCTCACAGAGCTAACAGTCTCTATTTTAATTGCTTGCCACAAGAATTTCTGTTGTTTTTAAAAACTTGAATGTCTCACTCTGTTTCGCAACAAAGTTCCCTTAAAAAGAGCTTAGTAGCTCTGTGTTCTTTGTTCTCCTCCTAGGCGAAATCTCTGAACTAGATATGGGGATGGAAAAACTGGGCTGACTAGAGTGACAGCCCTGTTATATGGATCAGGGTACAGGGTGGAGATGGAAGTCTGGACGTTAGCACCTCCCTAAATGTTTTGTTTTGTTGAGACAGGGTCTCGCTATGTAGTTCAGGCCAGCCTTGAACTCACCACGTAACCCAGGCTGGCCTCGAACTCACAGTGATCCTCCTGCCTCTGCATCTGGAGTGCTGGGATTACAGGCATGTTCAGCTACCTAAATGCAACTTCTACCCTAAGAGCAAGATTGGGCAAGAGCAATCAGAGCCCAGTATTCTTGGCCTGCCATCCTCAGAGGAGAGTCTCTGCATTATGAATGGGAGATAAGTGGAGAGAGAAAATCCTCCTATATCCTAGGATTGCCAAGAATTCATCCTCTGCAATTTAAAACTGAAGGGAGAATTGCTGGGTTCCTTCTCCTTATGGTGAGATATTGCATCTCTTGACTGGGAGCTGAGCCAGGCTAGAGAAAGCTTCATTTTCCTGGCTACGTCCACCCAGAGTGTAGATTTTTTTTACACTCCTAGAGGCAGTAGGGAGGGAGGAGTTATGGATCAAGTATTTCAGGCTCCTTTTCATCAACATTTAATTGATTTTTGGAATACGTATTTTTTTTTCCTTGCACTTAACACAATTTCCAGAGACTTTAAAATGATGGTTTTAAAAATAATGTTGAGCAGGGCCAGGGATTTACGTCAGCAGCACAGCACCTGTCTGCCTGGCAAGCATGAAGTCCTGAGTTTGATCCCTGGTACCCCCTCCCAAATAAAAATAGTATTCATTTTATTATTTATTTATTTGGTACTGGGGATCAAATTTGGACCTTGTGCTTGAGAGGCCAGCAGTGGCACAACTGAGCTAAATCCCCGGCCCACTTATTTTATTTCAAATAGTTGGAATAAGGGGTTGAAAAACTTTCAGTGGCTAAAAAGTGGGACATCTGATCTCTTGCAGTTATTCAATTCTGCAGTTATAGCCTGAAGGCAGCCACGGACAATACATAAATAAACGAGCATGAGTGTGTTCCAGTACAAAAATAGATAGCTAGATTGGTTAATGGGCCACAGATTGCCAATCCTTGCTTTAGATCAATAGGACAAAATATGGATATAAATGTTGATTATAATTATCACTTTTGCTAAAAGAAAACACAATGAGCCAGGCATGGTGGTGAGTGCCTGTAAACCCAGCTACTCCAGTGGCTGAGGCAAGAAGACCACAAGTCCAAGGTCACCCTGAGTAACTTGGTGAGACCCTGTGTTGAAATAGAGAATACATTGTCTGCCTTGCAAGCACAAGGACCTGAGTTCGAGCCCTGGTACCAAAAAATTAAAAAATTAAAAAATAAAATAAATAAATACCCCAGTACCAAAAGTAAAAGTGAAAAATAAATTTAAAAAGCTGGGATGTAACTTGGCATTCCTTGGGTTCAATCCCCAATACTTCAAAAGAAATGAGTAAATATTATATAATAATTAATAGTAAATA
>NW_022900948.1:28326344-28339324 GCF_012274545.1 Fukomys damarensis | reverse complement strand
ATATTAAATATAATAGTAATATATTAAATATAATAGTAAATATATTATAATAATTTTCTACTACATAAGTATTTATTTTGTTGTTCATCCAAACATTACTGGTCCATCAATAGAACACAGATGTATTCATTAATAAAGAAATGTAATCATCTTTAATATGTTGTTGCTTGTCAGCTAAATTGAATCCATAATTTTACCTGTTTCTCACTGTCATTATGAAGATGTATTGATAAAGGTGGAAGGATAAGACAGTGTATTTAATTTATCTTAAATTGTTTATTTAGTTATTTTTTGGTTTTTGGAGACAGTCTTGCTATGTAATTCAGGCTAATCTTGAACTCACTACGTAGCCAAGGCAGGCCTCAAACTCACAGCAATCCTCCTGCCTCAGCCTCCCAAGAGTTGGGATTACAGGCATAAACCACCACACCCATCTGTTACCTTAATTTATAACCTTTAAATATTTATATATTTCATATGTGGACATCAGTTTGTATATTCAATCATGTTTGCAGCAGGCTTGCATTTGATGAGAATATCAAATAGGAAATCATACATTACATTATATTTTATTACATTATAACAATTTGATTGAACAAATCTTTTTAATCAGGAAGCATAGAAGCCTAAAAAAAAGAGAGCATTTTTAAGGAAGTGAAAGAATAAATGCCAACCAGAATTCTAGCAAGAATATCTTTCAGGAACAAAGGCAAATCAAAGACTTTTCAGATGAAGGTAATTGAAAAAACTGCTATGAGTAGACGTCCTCTATAAGAAAACACTCAAAGAAGTCCTTCATGATAAAAATGATGAAAAAGAGAAAACACACTGTGATAAAGAACTTGTACAATTCAATAATAAATTGCTTAACTTTTTAAAGGAGGTCAAACATTCAAACAGATATTTTACAAAAGAAGAGATAAATTTCCAGTAAGCAAAATGAAAAATAATCATATCAATAGTCATGAGGGAAATGCAAATTAAAAGCATAATAAGATACCAGTATACACCTGCAACACTGGCTAAAATGAAAAAGATTGACAATACCAACTGCAGATGTGGAACAAATGGAACTGCTGGTAAGAATGTAAATCTTTACAAACTGTTTTTTAAAAACACTCATGCTCAAACTATAAGTCCTAGACAATGTACTCCTAAGTATATCCCTAAGAAAAATGAAAATATAGCCACACAAAAACTTATAGACAAGGGGCTCAGTGGTGCTACCACCTGGCTCAAAGCACAAGGTCCCAAGTTCGATCCCTGGTACCTGCCCTTCCCCGCAAAAAAGAATCAAGACCTGTAGACAAGTGTTCAGAGCAACTTTATCTGGAATAGCCAGAGATTGGAAATACTCAAACTTCCATCAAAGGTGAAAACAGTATGATCTACATTGAGCTGCTAGTCAGCAATTGTACAAAGCCACTGAGATACGTAAAACAACATGGGTAAATCATAAAATCAATATGCTGTGTGAAAGGAGACAGGCAGGGCTGGAGACACAGCTCAGTTGGAGAGCACTTTCCTGTCATACGTGAGTCCCTGCATTGATCCCCGGCACTGCAAAAGAACAGGCAGAAAAGATTTTACTTTTATGAGTGTATTTATGTACAATTCTAGAACATCCAAATTAATCTATAGTGATAGAAATTAAGCTGATGGTTGGCTGAACAAGCAGATGGGTGGAGGAAGCAATGGTTTACAAATGCCCGGGAGGAACATCTTGACAGGTAGGAAAACGTTCCCTGTCTTGACTACAGAGATATCTTCGCAGCTGTTATAATATCTAAACTGATCAATTATGAACTTTAATATATATAGCTTATTATACTCAAATTATACTTCCTCATCAAATTAAAAGATCTACCTCTGCATTCAGCAAAATTCAGTATTCCTTTACGATTAAAAACTGGTGTAACTTAAATATAGAAGAATTATATCCGTACATACTAACGGCTATCTATAGCAGAGCTGCACACAATATTGTACTGAAGGGGAAATAATGGAAAGCCTTTTGTCTGAGACCTAGAATAAGACAAAGATTTCCACTCTCACCACTCTTGTCCAAAGAGTACTGGGAATTTTAGCCAAAACAGTTATGCAAGAAAGAAAAATAAAAGGGATAGGAATGGTAAGGGAAGAAGACAAGTTATACTTGTTTGTGGATGACATGATTTTATGTATAAACTCTAGGTAGATTCTAAGTATGGACTTTATGATTCTATGTAAAAATTTCACCAAAAGACTATCAGAACTAAAAACAAATTTAGTAAAGTTGTACGATACAAAATCACCATACAAAAATCAGTAGCATTTTATATGCTACTGATGAACTTACTAAGACACAATGAAAGCGATTTCATTCAGAAGAGGTACAAAACAAAAAACAAAACCTAGGAATAAGATTATCCAAAGAACAAAACTATGAAACACAATCAAAGAAATTTAAGACAGACAAGGAAAGACCTCCCATGTTAATTTATCCAAAGAATTAATATTGTTAAAATAGCCGAACTATTTGACATGATTTGTAGATTTAATACAATCTCTACCAATATACCAATGGCATTTTACATAGAACTAGAAAAAAACTCCTAAATTTATATGAAGCACAAAAAGATTCTAACAGCCTAAGAAATCTTGACTAAAAAGAATGAAGGTGGAAGCATCACAATATCCAATTCCAAAACATGTTTCAGAGTAGTACCCAAAACTATAAAACGGTAGTGGCATGAAAACAGACACATAGACCAGGGGAACAGAGTAGCGATCCCAGAAATAAACCTACACATTTATCTATAGCCAACTGATTCTCAACAAAGGTACCAAATGTGTATTAGAGAAAACACAGCTACTTCAATAAATGGTACTGGGAAAACTGAATAACTGAATATGAAGAAGATTGAAATTTGGTCCCTTCTACGGCCATACCACCCTGAACGCGCCCGATCTTGTCTGAAATTTGATCCCTTTCATCCTATACAAAAATCAACTCAAAATGGACCAGAGACCTAAATGTAAGACCCCCCCAAAAAAATTTTTTTGAAGAAAGACTTCATGACATATAGACAATGATTTTTTTGGATATGACCACAAAAAGATAACAAGTGCTAAAATAAACAAATTGGATTAGATTAGACTAAGAATCTTCTGCATAGCAAAGGAAATCATCAACAAGCCAGGCATGATGGTGCACACCTTTAATCCCAGCACTCAGGAGGCTGAGGCAGAAGGATTGCTGCAAGTTTGAAGCCAGCCTGAATCACAATGTGAGACCGTGTCTCAAAAAAAAAAAAAGAAAGCCAAGTGTGGTGGTGGTGCACTCTTGTAATTCCAGCCCTTCAGAGGCTGAGGCAGGAGGGTCGCTGTGAGTTCGAGACCAGCCTGGGCTACATAGTGAGTTCCAGGTCAGTCTCAACTACATAGTGAGACCTTATCTCAAAAAAAAAAAAAAAAAAAAGCATCAATAAAGTAAAAAGACAATCTATAGAATGGCAGAAAATAATTTGCAAACTATTCATCTGACAAAGGATTAGTATCCAGAATACATAAGGGAGTCCAGAAGCTTAATTAAAATGGGCAAATTTTCTGACAGACATTTCTCAAAAGAAGAAATATCAATGGACAACACATAATATTTTTAAATGCTAGGGCCAGGAATTTAACTCAGTGACACCTCACCTGCATCATAAGCACAAGGCTCTGAGTTTGATTCCTGGTACTCACCCCCCCAAAAAAACCTAAGTATCATTAGCTATCAGGAGAATGTAAATCAATGAAAGCCACTTTGCTCTATCATCTTATCCCAATCAGAATGTTCATTATCAAAAAAGACAATAAAAAATGCTTGTGAGCACTGGGGATATAGCTTGATGGTTCTGTGCCTGCTTGGAAAGTGCAAGGTCTTGAGTTCAATCCCCAGTACCCAGAAAATAAATGAATAAATGAACAAACAAATAAATAAATAAATGCCTGTAGGACATGAAGAAAAGGAAACATACATTTTAGTGGGAGTGTAAATTAATGTCACTATGGAAAATAATACAAAGATTCTTTAAAAACTAAAAGTAGATCTGTCATATGATCCAGCAAGCCTACCTTTCCAAAAGAAATGAAATCATCATACCAAAGAGACGTTTGCACTCCCTTGTTTATTTCAGTACCATATACAATAGCTAAGATATGGAATCCACCTCTGTAGTTACTGACAGATGAATGGATAAAGAAAATGTGGCCTATATGCAATTAAGGATAACATCTTGTCATTTGCTTCAAAATTTATGAAGCTGGGAGACATTCTGTTAGTGAAATAAGGCAGACACAGAAAGACAAATACCACATGACTCTCCAAATATACAATAGTGATACTGGGGGAATAGAAGGGTAACTGAGGGACAGGGCATAGGGACATTAGACAAGTGTTACCGAAACATAGAAGAAATAAGTTCTAATGTTCCATAGCACAACAGGTTGCTGAAAGTTCGCGAGAGCCTGTTGTGTATTTAATGAAGAATTAGAATAGAGGAGCTCAAAGTCTCCAGACATAAAGAAACGATAAGAGGGAAATGCTAAGTGCACTGATTTGACCAGTGAACGCTGCATACGTGTGTTGAAATATCACACTGTACTCTATTAACATGTACAATGATTATATGTTAAAATTTTTAAATAAAATAAAAATAAAGTATTCTTAAAAGAACTAGTACATTCAAAAATTTTAACTACTATTAATCTTCTCTCAGAGAGCCTAGAAATAGCTATGCCCTGTCCATTTCTTCGCCTAAATGCACTTATCAGTTAAGTACTCCTCCCACAGGTGAAGGAGAAGCGCAGAGAGGGCCCAAAAGTATTAGGCCAGAATTATTATTCTAGCTGAAGTCCACATGGAAACATGAAACCAGGGTAACAAAAGGTTCTCCTCAGAATGGCTACTTAACTCAGAATACAATATTTTCCTTTAGCACGAAGATACTTAAAATTTCAGAGAAAAATTTTGTGGCAACTACCTTTAGTATAAGTGTTCTCATTTAATTAACAGATTTATTCTTTAATTTGCATTTTGATTGTATGCTTCCCCCAATTTTTATTGAAATAAGTGCAAAAATTGAGTAACTAAAACAGGTAAGAAACTTCCTCATGAATTTATTTGCATTTTTAATGTTTTCTACCTTTTTTATTTTTATTGTTTATTATTATTATCATTTTGGTACTGGGGATCGAACTCAGGGCCTTGGGTTTGTAAGGCAGGCAACAGAACCACTGAGCCAAATCCCTGGCCCTACTTTTTTCTAATTAATGTACTAAAGACTGCTTTCAAAGTACTCACAAATGGCGTGGGTAGTAGAGTGGTTAGCATAGCTGCCTTCCAAAGTACTCACAAATGAACTCTGCTTTTTGTATATAGACTCACGAGCTAAGAAGGTATCAGGTTCTATTCAACCTAATAGCATGCTTTGTCAACACTGGACTTTATTCCATGCAATACAATGCATAAGTATTTTGCTAATATTATAGTTAACTTTTCTCACTTGGAATGATATTTTTGTTGTAGATGTTTTTAAATCAAAATGCTACTTCTCAGTTTATCGTCATTTAGGTCATGATTTCCAATGTCACTGATTTTTTTTTTCCCTTTTAAGGGTGATTTTGTTTTATTGTGTTAAGAAAAAACACACAACAAAATATTGCCATCTTAACCATTCAGTTAACTATTTTGAAGTGTACAGTTCAGATGTGTTAAGTATATTCACACTGCTATAAAACTAATCTCCAAAACTTTTCCATCATGCAAATCTGAAGCTCTGTGCAAAACAAAAAGCAAAAATCTTCTGTTTCCCTTTCTCTCAGTTCCTGGTAACCAACTATTCTACTTTGTTCCTATGAATTAACTACTTTGGATATCTCATTTAAGCAAAATCACATAATATTTATCTTTTTGTGACCGCCTATTTAGCATTGTTTCCTACAAGTTTCATCCATGTTGTAACATGTGGCAGGGTTTTCTTTCTTTTTAAGGTGCAGTGTGATTCGTATTGTGTTAGCTTCTGGTGAGCACCTACACCAGATCACCACATGCAACTTTATGTCTGTGACTGGTTATTGTTTTTCTCATGATAGTATTTTTCAAATTTTATTTTTTTTTTCTTTTGGAAATGTTAATGAGCCGGGGATTTAGCTCAGGGGTTCAGTGGCCTGCCTTGCAAGCGCAAGGACCCGAGTTCAATCCCCAGTACCAAAAAATAAACAAACAAACAAACAAAAACAAATGTTAATGAAAAAAATTAAAGAAAAAATAGAAGACATTCTCTTGAACATTAATACTAATATGTTGCAGCCTTTAAAAATAATTTTTAAGTCATTACCTATTGAATTCTCCAGTCTGGTTAAACTCAAAATTAAGTTCATTCAAAGTAATTCTGTTTGTAAGAGGAAGAAATATTGTGGTAACAATGCTCATTTCTGTACACTGCATGAGGCCTGAATCCATTGAGAATAATTTAACCAGGTCCTAACAATCATTTTTATCTTTAATTCTTATAGGTAGAAAATTACTCATATTTTACCGGTGCCTTACAGTCATTTTCAATTCTCACATTTAAATTAGTCACATTTAAAGTATAAGAAACAATACGTTTAATATTTACTTAAAAAGACTGTGGACAAGTTACAAGTGAAAGCATAGTTACTGTTAAGACCAAAGGCCACACTGTGGTTTGGGTAGGTCTAGATGTCCCCCCAAAGCCTCATGGGCTCACAGGCTTGATCGAGAGTGTGTGAAACTGGAGTTGATTCATGATGCAATGCTAAACTCAAGGGCACTAGGATTAAGGGTGTGAGTGCTGCCTGCCCTAAGTAGTCTGAATAACATAAAAGGGGCAGAAAAATACTGTCAAGTCCTCTTGTTAACCTTTGCCACCTTGTGTGCCATGTTGTTTGCCATCCCAGCATCAGAGCCAGCTGATTATGTTCTGAAACCTCTATGAACTGTAAGCCAAATAAACCCCTTCCCTTTTGACTTAGGGTTAGGGTACTTTTGTCTCTGCAAGAAGAGCAAAGTAACACAGACATTCAGTTACTCAACCACTACCTGAGAACTCACTATGATATACTGGACATCCAGAAAACAGATATAAGTTGAATCCATCTTAAAGGGCTCCAAGTTTTGTAGAAGAACCAATCAAGTTAATAGTATTTTCAAAACAGTGTGGTAAATATTATAATAGGAGTAAACAAAAATTACTGTGGAAGAACAGCAGGGTAGCAGCTTCTCAACCTCAGGAGGGGAAGGGTCAGAGAAGGAAACCCAGAGGTGACATCTTAGCACCTAATTTAACTAATTTAAGCCTTTAAAAGAGGAGTTTGCTAAATGCATGAAGAAAGTAAAAAATATTCTAGGAGATGATGAAAATAGCCTTACAAGTAGACTATATCAGGGGAAATAGATGAAAAATGTTTAAGGATTTGCTTCTTGTTTAGCCACAAATCACGAAGTTCACATCTTAATACATAGAATTATCTCCGCATTTCTAGAATGAAATCTATTTGGTCATTATATATTCAACTTTAAAATACTATTATGTTCAGTGTGCTAATATTTTATTGAGGATCTTTGCATTTATTTTCATTATTATGATTGGTCTATAGCTGTTATGTTCTATTCATATTAATTTGGTATCATGATTATGTTAGCCTTATAGAGCAAGTTACTACATTTTCCATCCTTTTTAATGTGTGTCTATAACATTATCCCTAACAATTCTCACAGAATCTATGTTTAAAAGCATCTCTACCTGGTGCCTTCAGAAAATCTCACATTTCTTCTATATTGTTGGTCAGTTCAAGTTTTCTGGAAATCCTATCGATTTTATACTTTATATTTCAGACTGTATTTCATAAAAATATTGATTTTTATTAGTAGGTTAAATTTTTGATATTTTTACAATTTTAAAGTTTCCCTTTAGATACTTATATTCTGTCAATTCTTTGCAGTTTTCATTAGTTTTGTAAGAGGCTTATTTGTCCTTTTAGTATTTTCAGTGGACCAAAAGTTGATTTTATTCATCTTACTTTACCTTTCAACAGTATCAGATACTAATTCTTTATTTTGTCATTCAGCTCTAAATAATACAAAATTCTTAATCACCAGTGGAAAATGGCAACAATTTTAAAAATGAGGAATCTACTAGAGGACATAATTTCAAAGTTCAATGTTTGCTGTATTAATCAGAATTAATACAATGACAACCAGTAAGAATAGGAAAAAAAGATTGTATTTATTAAAACAGTATGTAAAACACTTAAACTCTTGTGAAACATGAAATGTGTATTGAACCCACACATATACAATAGGTAGCATTTGTATGGTACTTTCTGTGTGCCAGAGATGTTTTAAACACTTTACATAAATTAACTCATTCAACCTTCACAATAGCTCTAAAAAGCATTATTGTTATCATTTATTATATTACAGTAGGTGAAAATGAAGTATATAAAGGTCAAAGAATAGGGTCACAAAGCTAGTAAATGACAAATCTGAGTTGGGAACCAATATACTTTGACTTTAGCACATGCACTCCAAAGTGTATGTATTTGCACATGCACACACACAGAAAACTGCAAAACTATAAGTAATAAGAGGAGACTTGAATAGAAATGTTCCCTGATTTTGCAAACTCTCTATATTAAACTGCATCAATTCTCCATGCTAATTTACAAATTTTATTTCAACTCAATCAGAATCTGAGCAAAACAAGGGTGGGGGTCTTGACAAAATGTTTCTTATTTTTATTTTTAGGAATTCTGGGTGTGGTGGTTCACTCCTGTAGTCCCAGCACTAGGAGGCTGAGGCAGGAGGATCTCTGTGAGTTTGAGACCAGCCTGGGCCACATAGTGAGTTCTAGGTCAGTCTCAACTATATAGTGAGACCCTGTGTCAACCCCCCCTCAAAAAAAAGTAGAAGGATCAAAATAAGCATTTTTGAGACTATTGTAGCATCGAATATAATGAAGCACTTTTTAGACAGAGCAAAGCTATTTATTTAAATGGGACAGAATGAAAACATACATAGATGAGAGAAAAACCACTGAACCAAATTCTGAAAGAACTGAGTGGGATTTAGACAATGAATCCAAGAGGAAGATACTCTGCCTGATCTCATCTGTATTATCTTATACAAAATTTATTTTATGGGTCATATAAGTAATTGGAGGAATACGGAGAGCATAAGTATTGAAAAATAAGTCTTAGAAAAAAGAGGAGGACATTTTTTCACAGAAAGAAGAAAGACAATGCCAAATGAGTCTACTGGACATTTTTAGAAGAAAAAGTAATAAACATGACTTCCCATTCAAGTAGAACATGAAGCCACCTGCAGGGAATAGGGTAGGTTTATATGACTAGAAGGGTATGGGAATACTTAGTTTAAATCAAGATTTCTTAACCTTGTTACTGTTGCTCTGGGATAGATAATTTTTTCATGAGGCAACAGGGGTAGGGGCTGTCCTATTCACGTTGACTGGTTAGTAGTATTTCTGACATCTGCCTACTAAGTCCCAGTTGCACTCCAGTTTGGATAAACAAAAATGTTTTCAGGGCTGGGGATTTAGCTCTGTGGTTGCACCGCCTGCCTCATAAGCACAGGGTCCTGAGTTTGATCCCTGGTACCAAAAAAAAAGTGTTTTCAGAAATGTCAAATGGGGACAAAACACCATCCAATTGAGAACTACTGGTCTGTACTTTAAAATTACCTTTAATTGAGACTCACTAGTCTAGATGATATCGCAATTTAAGGGGCCACTTATCAAAGATATATTGTCTTAGTTGAAACTACTTCTCATGCCTAGAATATGGCTGATACACAGTGATTTCTTGTTCCCTCTATGGTGAATAAATGGAAATAATGGTTAACAACTGGCCCAATCAAGAGCCCATCTAAAGTAGCAAGTATTTGTAATGAAATAAGCCTATTTTTGTGGTTTTGCTATTTTCTCTGAAAGTGATAGAAAGACTAAGTGGAGAAAAGGTGAAAGAAACCAGAAATGGAGCAACCTATGTAATGTAGGCGGCAAACAGTGTTAGATGTTACTGCTTCTTTCAGTCTGTCTGTCTCTCCCTTTGTTTTTTCTCCATTAAGAGACAAGTTGTACAGGCTAATTATGTAATAGGTGTTCTGCAATTATTTTAAAAATTAATTAGGTATAAGATTGGCCCTAAATTGCCTGGGAGTTAGCTCAGGGGTGCTGCCACCTGCCTGGCAAGCGCAAGGTCCCAAGTTCGATCACCGGTACCAATAAAAAAAAAAAAATAATAATAATAATAATAATAATGATGGGAATTGCTCTTTCCCAAATATTTTATGGGAAAACCTAACCTAAACTTTTCATAAAATTATTTTTTCTGCATATGGAATTGTTATTAAGGTAATACCCTTCTTCCCAAATTTAGCTCAATATTCCATCTCCTCCAGTTTTACAACATAAGACATAAAGAAATCAGGGGTACCTCAAACAACATTAAGAAAGAAATTTTGCCCCCTGCCTTGCAAGCACAAGTTCCGAGTATGAGCCAAGGTACCGCAAAAAAAAAAAAAAAAAAGAATGAAGAGAAATAATAGTTTTCCCACATATTATTAGGATAATGTTGGCTATTCTGGATATTTGAGACATTTCTTGTAACTTATTCTAGGTCAGATTTGCAAGTTTAGATCTATGGATGCTACTTCTTGTACAATCTGGTTCATTTTTTTCTGGGTACAGAGCTGTGCGAAGTTATTATAGCTTTTGTAGTTGAAAGAATCAGATTTCTTCCCAATGACGAATGTAACTGTATTGTATACCTAAAACGTACCAATAAAAAAATGAATTAGATTTCTTGTAGGTATGGTTAATCTGCTAAAATACAAATTGAGTTACCTGACCCATTATATGCATCTCTATGAGTCATTTGTCAAAATAATAAAACATTATTTCTTTTTTCATACTCATATACTCATGACATTAATTTTCTCAGGAAATTATTTATGTAGAGGTTTTACTTTCCCTAACATATTCAAAGTAGAATCCATTTGTTCTCCCTAACTAGCACATAATACATGCTTAAAAATAATTGATGAATAAATCAGTGGATGAATGACTACCTTTCACTGAGTAGAAGTCAGAAGACTTGAGTGCTGGACCTCTTTATGCAATTTTGGACAAATCACTTAACTCCACCGGACTATAAAATATGAAAGGTATTAGGGTGAATGCTACTTAAGGAAATTTTAAAATGTAGAGTTAGCCTTTTCATTTTCCTCAAAAAAAAAAAAATGATGACTGAGTTATTCTAGCAAATGGGTCCTTCTAGGTTATAGAGTCAAGTCCAAACATGGATACATTTTTTTTCTTTGTACCAGGGATTGAACTCAGGACCTCACACTTGCCAGGTAGGTGCTGTGCTGCTGAGCTAAATCCCCAGCCCACTTATGTGAATTTTTAACTTGGTTAGAATCTTAGCTTATGTGAATTTTTCAATGTATATAAAAGATCCATATTGTGTCTGGAACTGATTATGAGATATCTTAGGGTCAGAAAAATGTTGAGGGGTTGACTATGTGAGAGAAAGTGATAGTGTTTACAGAGATAAATGTTACAAAAACTAGGCTATAATTATATTTGTGTTCATATATTTGAAAAAGGATAAAATACACGAATAGAGAATGTTAGGTTTCTCTTCTATATTTGCACAAATTTCTTTCTTTTCTTTTTTTGGTACCGGTGATCGAACTCAGGACCTTGCGCTTACGAGGCAGGTGGCAGCTCCATTGCACATATTTCTTTACATGCTGCTGCAGCTATCACTGCATGGGATTTGAGGAGGTTCCTCTAAAGAGATGGTGAACCTCAACTTGGCCTGTGCAGGTCCTTTATGTATCTTTGCAGAAAAGAATTTCAGGATGTATCAGTAAGAGGCAGAGGCTAATTTATTAGGCAGCATTAGGAATACAAGAAAATTAGGAAGGGACTTCCATCTTGAGGAGCTGAAGACAGTACATCACTGATGGAAAAGAGCAGAATCGCCTACCAGCCAAGGGAAGGGAAAAGCTTTTATAGATTGCTGGGGTGGGCTAGGGACTGGCTGATCACTGTCTCAGTTCTGGTTTTGCTAGTGGCTCCAAAAACGTCCTGTTTATGATTTGAAGGGACAATCCTTCTCTACAAGAGGACTGCTCCTGCTTGGGGACAGTTTCAGTTTAACGGAGGCTGTGCTGAAATTGAAGGTGGCATCGCTCAAGCGCCGGGAGGTAGGCCGGGCCCCGATCCACCGCGGGAAGGAGAACCACCCCTGCTCCCAACCCAGCAGTCATCGCTCAAGCACCGGGAAGGTAGCCACGCGGGCGCCCCTGAACCCCCATAATCCCCCCACACACTCTCAGATCTCCTGTCTGTGCAAGTCTTTGGACCCACTCTGCAAAGACAGAGTTGGTCATCAAGGGCATTTTTCTGAGTTCCCAACTTTGAACATCTTTAAAGAAAGGGCACGGGAAACCTGTAATAGAACGTTGTGGAGTTCAACCATTCAGAAGGATGGGGAACTCAATCTGGGCCTTGCAGCCCAAGGTCAGTCAGCGTCATGGGGTTCAGCAATCAGCTAACTGAGATCAGGGGTCTTGCATCCTCGCTCTGTCTGAGCCATTAAATGGTAAATACACTATATTGAAAAGTTTGTTCACTGCAGACATGTTCTGGACTGCTTCTTGATTTCAATTTGATTCAAATGATTTAAGGGTGATAGACTAGTGACTACCACAGGTGGTCAGTGTCCAAGTTGTGCTTGATCTTAATGTGTTGCTGATTGTATCAGTTGGGGTAGAACATTGCCATTGATTTGATGAGCTGTTTTCTCTGATGTTATGAAGATGAGAATGTCTGTGGGTAGTTAGAGACCCAAAAGCTAGGGTGCAACTATATCAGGAAGATTTGGGTGATAATCCAGAGATTAAA
>NW_022900948.1:28323832-28324435 GCF_012274545.1 Fukomys damarensis | reverse complement strand
TTTTTTTTTTAATGGAATGTGCTGAATGTCTATAATTTTGTTCAGATGACTGCAGAACCTGGAAAAGCTGTTGCTGCTATAGATGCATAACATACTATTATTAGTCTTTACATATATCTATATATATATACACACACACACACACATATATATAAAATTGAATTTTGGGAAACTTTAACAGTGCTGCCAACTTTGGAAAAAGTCATCCCAATTTACTGTGTTGACTTGGCATTATACAGAAATGGACAAACATATTGGTCTAGAAATGTTAATTTTTTTATTTTTATTTTTCCATTTGTACAGGGGTAACACATTGTACTAAATATGTAAGGTCTATCTATGTGGGTTTGATTACAGAAACTAATAAAGTATTCTCTAAATAGTGAAAAAAAGAATAAGATAAGACTATAAGAGCGAGAAGCAATTTAAATATGTTCAGGGACCATTTTCATCTCCAGAATTAAGGATTATTTTGATGTTACATCATTGCCTTTTCTCTTTTACTTTCCTTTTTAGTTTTATTTTAGGATTCCCTATTTTTAATGTTCATACAGAGATTTCTTTAACTGAAATACCGAATAGTTTCTTTGGTGTGAAAAACTA
>NW_022900948.1:28314634-28323797 GCF_012274545.1 Fukomys damarensis | reverse complement strand
AGGTAATAAGGGAGAGGAAAAAAATATGAGAAACTGAAAAAATGGAAATAAAGTGTTTGTAAATGGGGAGGGGAGGAGGGGGTGAAGGGAGGGCAGGGACAAGGGGAAAAATGAGAATCAAGACCTATTATGTAAAGGTACAGAATCCCAATGATGAATGTAATTGTATTGTATACCTAGATTGTACCGATAACCTCAATAAAAAGAAAAAAAATGAAATTGAAGGTGATTGCAGGTTTAGGGCAATGACTGGAGATGTCTAGGCACTCATTTCAGGAGGGAAGAGGTGTCCTCAGTGTTGAATAGGAATGAGATAGATTATGTAAAGTTAGAGTTAGTCAACCTTGTATTACCAGTTTTTAGACAGACACTCCTTAAATGATTAACATGTCTATATGCAGAGCTGAGCAAGGATTTGACTTAAAGTTTTAAGGTAATAAAGGAGACAGATGCAAAATGAAGGGAAAGGTGTCAAGCTTTATCCTACTTTTAGTTACCCACTGGGTCCAAGTAAAGAATCACTGTTTTTGTTTTTATTTTAAGCAAAAGAAGCTATCTCAGAAGAACACAAATCAAGTTTTCAGTGAAAGATTAAAGGCTCAGGAGTTTGTCTGTCCTCTGTCCCTTTGTGATGATCCCCAACAATTTTACATTCTCACCTTGTTCATTGTTGGAGATTCTGTGGTGAGAGTACCCTATTTTTAATGATGTACCTGCTTTGAAGTCAATAAGCTTGTTTGGGAGAATCGGGAAGTAAGGGAAGAATACACACCATACTTTCATACTTTCAATGAATATCAGGTGCTGAGGTCCAGAAGTGCTCTTGCCCTTTGTTCGCATGGTAGTCTGTCTCACTACCACAGCTCTCTTTTAGCAGTAGTTATCTAGTTTAATTACATTGAATATGTTGTGCTAAAATGTTTATTCTTGATCTAGTGATACCAAGCAGTCCCTTAATGATCAAAAGATAATACAGGCTACACCTATAAATTAGCATCCATAAAACAATAAATTACTTATGCAACACATTTATGCAACACACTTTTCATTCCATACCTCCAGATTTTCTGCATGTCCTGGATGTTTTCTAAACAGGCCAATGAAGTCAAGAGATAGGTATTAATGGGAGGAAAGTGTCTTTTGTTTTGTTTTGTTTTGTTTTTTTAGAGCTGGTTCAACCAGAAAAAAAGGACACTCTTGTCACAAAACCCTTTTGGGGTGAGGGTCCTCAGGGGCCCAAAGAGTTTTTACAGGCAGGGAAAGGAAGAGCTTGTCAGAAAGGCTACACATTATATGGGGGTCTTTGTCATCTAGGATACCTGTCTCTCTTTTTTTTTTGGTCAGAGTATCATAATGGGCTTCCATCGCTAGCAACTAGTTGCTGTATTGTCTTAAATCAGACACATTTTAAAAAGCTCTGAGGGCCAGGGATTTAGACCAGTGGTGCTTAGCAAGCACAAGTTCCTGGGTTGTGAGCCAGTTACCACAGTACTCTATGATGATTAATGGCCCATGATGTCAAGAAGATTGCTGTCTGATGGGTGAGGCAGGGAACAAAACAATTACACAAAGCAAGAAAATTGACCACAGTAGTATACTGACAAAAACTGTAAGAGTGACAGACAATAACAACTAATTCTTGCCAAGAGTATTCAGTGGGAGGAGGAAAACTTCTATTGAATCTTCTAGAATAAATAAAGTTTCAACATGTGGTCAGATTACAAAATAAAATAGCAAAAACAGAGAACTTGGACTAAGAGAATCTGAGAAATAGTATGCAGAGAATGGCTAAGGATGGAGGGCACCACAGGAAATTGGATTCCAGTTTTTGTGTTTTTTTGTTTTTGTTTTTTTTTTTGAGACAGAGTCTCACTATGTAGTTGAGTCTGACCTGGAACTCACTATGTAGCCCAGGCTGGTCTTGAACTCACAGTGATCCTCCTGCCTCAGCCTCCCGAGGGCTGGGATTACAGGCGTGAGCCTCCACGCCCGGCTAGGATTCCAGTTTTTATGGTAAAGATTCCTGATTTCATGCTATGGGTTACAGACAGCTGAAACTCTGAGCAGGGGAATGACGTTCTCACTTATTAGTTTTAAAATATCATGCTGGCAACAATGTTTAGAATTGTATGAAAAGATGAAAAAGAGAAGCAACTTAAGACATGTATTTGTGAGCTTCTTTAAGGCAAGGACTTATTTTTCTTATTTTTCCATCCTCGGGGTCAAGTATTGCTCCTGGCACAAAATATGTTTTTAATAAACATTAACCATTATTACTATGGCTTCAATAGCACAGCATGTGAGTACAATACTGAATCCAGTACTATTAAAAGAGATTTCCTCCAGTGTGTAGAATTGGTCTGGACCACAGGAGCATTTCCCTTCCATTACGATTCCCCAGTTTAGTTTACGTTCACGTGTGTCTACACTTGCTTTATTTTCATTCAGCGTCAAAATAACAATGGTGCAGATAATGACAAAACATAGGGAAAAGTAACTGTTCTAAGATTCTCTTCATATATAAAATTTTAGAAATGATGTAGAAACTGAGAAGAAATGCAAATAATTTGAACATGGTAAAATTCCCACTACACAACTGAAGAAATTTAACGTTATCAATAGGGAGAAAATATTTGCAAACCATAAAGCTGACTAAAAGCAAATATCCCTTTTAGAGTATAAGGCTTGGTAAAGAGCTTGGGATCTGAAATCACATTAGCTGGGTTTGCAATTCTGTCTCATACTTTTGAGCCAATCTAGAGCCACATAGTTAAATTCTCAGTGCCCCAGTTTTCTCGTCTGTGAACTGGGGCTTGCAATAGCTATGAATTTAATTAGTATATAAGTTGCTGAAAAGTGTTTAGAATAATGATTAGTACATAATTAAATGTTAAATAAAGTTTAGCTTTTGAAAAATTCTTATCCTTACTGTGGCAGAGATTACTATACATTAACCAATATCTGTTCTGTCCTTATAGTAACAGAATCTTCAAACTGTAACTATGCAAATAACTGTCAAGGATAAATACTGCATCCTCAAGCCTTTTTTGCAGCCACAGATGAAGGTCTGGCCAGTGAGAAATGAGCAGAAGTTTCATGTGGTAGTTTATAAAAATCTTCCTTAAGAGATAACTGGACAACTACCAGATACTTAAAATTTTAAAGTATGACATTATTAAGAGTTTGTGAGGATACAAAACAATGGGAACTCTCCAACAATGATGTTGGGAATACAAATTCATACAATCACCTTGGAATACAGTTTGGCCTTTACTGAACAAATATAAAGATATGCATATTCAATGATCCAGAAATTTTCTTATATTTATACTCCAGAGATATATACATGTGTACCAGGATACATGTATAAGGACATTGATAGCAGCGTTATCTTTATTGCCAAAAATTATAATAATTCAAAGATTCATTATATTAGCTTTCTGTTACCAAAATTAAAAATATAGAAGTAAATCAATTTAAAACAAAGAAAGGTTTGTTTTGGACAGTTTTGGAGGTTTCAGTTCATGGCTGATTGGTGCACTTACTTTTGGGCCTGTAGCAAGGCAGCATATCACAGCAGGGAGAAAAATGGTGAAACAAAATTCATCCCCTCATGTCTGGGGCATATGAAGAAGAGGAAGAATCCTCAAATTACCCTGAAGGGCACGCTCCCACTAACCTAAGATTCTCTTCAGGCCCCATCTCTCAAATGTTCCATCACCACCCAATAGTGCCTGAGGCTGGGGACCAGTCCTTTAACACACAGGTCTTTGGGGAACATTTCAGATTCCAACTATAGTACTCATCAACAGACAAATGGATATATAAATTGAGGTATATTTATACAATAGAATAATATTCAACAATAAAATTGAGTTGGTAAATCTCTATCTACCTGTCACCATCTACTGAATAGAAGTGAGAACCAAAATAACATAAAGATTAAAAAACAGGCAAACTATGTCATTTGGAAATGCACACTTGGGTGGAACTCTTTAAAGAAAAGCAAGGCAATGATTACTATAAAGTCAGGATTATAGTAATCTCCAGAGCTGGAGAGAGACTTCCTCTAAGGAAAGTTGGGATTAGAAAAGGAAACATGGGCTTTGAATTTCTTGAAATATTTCTGGTTTTTTGTTTGTTTGTTTGCTTTGGTTTTTTGAGACAGGGTCTCACTATGTAGTTGAGACTGACCTGGAACTCACTATGTAGCCCAGGCTGGGCTCGAACTCACAGAGATCCTCCTGCCTCAGCCTTCCAAGTGCTGGAATTACAGGTGTGTGCCACCACTCCTGGCTGAAATGTTTCTTTATTGGAGTGGATGTTCTATGGGTGTTTCTCAAACAAAGGTTTTAAAACTATACATCACCTTGTGCACTTTTCTATATAAGCATTATATTTTACACTTTTAACTACAGATATATAAAGAAATATGAGTTATTTAGCCTCTCCTCTTTTTTCATTATTTCTTCCATACTGCTGCCTAAAATATAAATACAGTACTGCCACCAAAGACTATGAAAACAAGGATCACATTTGAAACTGTAAAATAATGAACTGGAAGGAAGATAGGTCCCTGAGGACTTTGTGGAGGAGACAAAGCTACTATATATCAGTCTTGTGCTTCTTACCTCAACTTCATTTACATGAAAAAGAAAAATTTTATATTGTTTTGGAATGACATTATTTATATAGCCAAAATCTGATTTTTTTGGGGGGGGGTAACCAGGGTCTGAACTCAGGACCTTGCACTTGTGAGGCAGTCGCAGCACCAATGAGCTAAGTCCCCGGCCCAGCCAAATCTGATTTTACCTAATATGCCTATATACAAGATTTTCAAAGATAATCAAGAAAAAATGTGTGATCTCATACACACACAAATATACATGTGTATTCACATGCATGTATATATAAATATATATGTATATATAGGCGATTCATGAAAGAAATCTAAACGACTCATGCACATCTAAAGTGTGTTTAATTTTAATAATAACCAGAGAATTGAAAATCAAAATGAGATAGTGTATTTTATGCATCAGACTGGCAAGTTTTTGAAGAGCAATATATCCAGGACTTGTGTATTCAGGAAAATGATTCTTCTTGACCTTGTTAATACAAATTGCTATACATTTTTGGAAAGTAAATGGGAAATAACCAGTAAATCTGAAATGCTCTTAAAACTTGAGCCGCATTTAAGAGCTATACCCAAGAATCTCATTGTGACATTATCTGTCAAGGTAAAATCCTGGAAACTAGCATTTCACACCTAGTACTTCAATAATCACCTGAAAGATACCTATGGGTTAGAAAAATAAATACGGCACCCTGGAAGGAGTTCAATGCCAGGAAGTTCATTGCCAAACTGTAATAATGAAGCCAAGAATTAAGAAATACAGAGAAAAGGACAGTTCTTCCTCATGAGATTTGTCTAATAACTTACATATTAGGGCATGGCTGTCAATCAAGGTATAAAATACACGTGTCTCTGTCCCAATTCAAACTTCCTGCTTCTCCTCAAAAGTTCTACCATGATCACCTAACCAGCCTCCTTCCTTTTGCGTTCCTCTTTCCCTGAATCCATTTGATTGCTAAATCCTCTCAGGTCGCCTCTGGAAAGCTTCTGCCTTTACCATCCCTCTGGTCCTATCACATTTGATTAGGACTAGATATAACATCGCAGCCATCAGTACCAAAAAGGCCTAGACTCTTTTGCCTGTTCTTTTCAATCCTTCACACTCAGCTCCTTCTGGCTTCCCATCTTCCCCACCATCACACGCTCCCTAGCGCTGCGAAGGGTTTTATGCAACTTTGAAGAACCTGGCAGAGACAGGCCCAGGAGCCCTGCTGTACCACTGCGGAATGACGGCCGGAACCTGAGGGGCGGTGCTTAGCCTCGGCCAATGGAAACGCTGTGTTTAGGGTCAGCGTGAGGTCATGCGGCCAGAAGGTGGAGACTTTTCCCCTCGACGAGGCTGTGGGAGGTTTTACCTCAGGTAAAAGCCTGAAAGAGGCTGGTGAGAGCTGGGAGGGAAGGCATTCTTAAACTGAGGGTAAGAAAGATCAGGAAGGGGCTAAAGTACGGCAGCTTGGACATTTCTGGAAAACGTATTTGTGAAGTCTGACTGATGCGGTCGTGTGAGGACGACCCCGAACCAGAGTCCATTTAACCTAGGCGAGAGTAGAGGGTGTGAAGGGCCCAGAGAAGCCCAGTAGGATTTTATCCCACCAACAGAAGTTGATGCTTTAAACAGCATAAGAAAAATCAGTGAACCTTGCCTCCTTTGCGATTTTACATGGCTAAAATGTGCTTCTTCTTCTTTTTTTTTTTTTTTTTAACGCAAGGTGGTGAGAAAGGGGAGGAAAGCTTCCCATACCTTAGAATGGTGAGAGGAGATGAGAAACCAGCCCCAAGAGTCGCACTCACCCCTGTGTGGTCTCAAGAAATATTGGGAAAGCTCAGTTTTCCAGCCTTGTGCCTAAGAACCTGTCCAAATGTATGAATTTCCATTTTGGCCAGATAGAGACCCAGCAAGAGGTGGCATAAAAGGAAATAAAAGCGAGTCAAGGCGGGGCAATGGGAAATCACTACAATTCATAAATTTATCGTATAAAAAATACTTTCCCTCTAAGCATGATTTTGCTTGTTTCCCCCATATCTCTGATTTTAGAAATATGGCCAATTTATCTTTTTTCCCATGCACCCACTAAGATGGGCTCAGATAAATCTCTGTAATTGAACGAAATATACTTTAAAAATGAATTCTAAGAATGTATGTAACGTATGTTATCTTAAGTACTACATATTTAGCTTGAATTTCAATGATTGACTTCATTACAAAAGTGACTTTTTTAAGGTTATGAGTGACAGTGATGAATCTGAAGCTTAGGTTTCATACGAAAGGAAAATATAAGATAAATGCTGACTGTAAACTGAATAGGTAACCTAATAGAGTTATGTTTGTTAATTTTTTGAAATGACTTCTCCAGTGAGACGCAATAAAATTTTTGAGAAAGTGTAACAAGAAATGAAAATTCTAGTATAAACTTATGCTTCAAAGATTAGCGATATACTATGGGGAAGAAGGCAGAGAGATGCAATGACGAAATATTTTCAGAAAAGTAATTACCAGTAAAAAAAAAAAAAAAGCCATGTTGACATTGTTTAATTAAAAGAGTGGCGGGCCGGGGATTTAGCTGAGTGGCACCACAGCTGCCTCACATGCACAAGGTCCTGAGTTCAATCCCCGGTACAAAAAACAAAACAAAACTGACAACACTATATATTGACACCACATTTGATGGTACCGCAGAATCTGATAATATTAAAGTTTATCAAGATAACTTACAGGGATGAGTTTAATTGAAAAGCTAATTGTAATATCCAAAAATTCCTACGAATCACCAATCAAATAAAATAAATATGTTCAGAATTATTTCAGAAGTTTGCTCTTGGTTTTTAAAATCCTAAGATTGTTAACTGAAAATAGAAGTAGAGTTGTAGCCCTGTAATATAAATGGTACCCTCAGGTCTTTTGGTTCAGTACCTTCACCACATATAGGGAAAGAGATAAACTTCAGACAAGTAATAGTGCAACTAAGGCAAGATAATTTGTATTAAAAATACATATTCAGGCTGGGAATTTAGCTCAGCGGTTCTCCCACCTGCCTTGCGAGAGCAAGGACCTGAGTTCGATTTCCGGTACAAAAAAATATTTCATTGAGTAAAATCTTACTAAACAAACTGCTATTTGGAAACACGTGGCTTACATTTTAATTCCCGAAGGTATTTTAAATGATGACTATTTGATAAACTGGACTCTGCCCTAAAGTAATTTATAAGTTGTAATTTCTTGTGTTCTCATATAAATGAAAGTTGGCTTGGACTAATTCAGCATTCTAAATTTTACTTCTTGTCTCATTCAGTGCATTTGTTCATATACCAATAATGACTTTTTTTTTTTTGGTATCAGAGATGGATCTCAGGACCTTGTGTTTGCAAGGCAGGAGGAAGAACCACTGAGCTGAATCCTTGGCCCCAGAAATGACCTTTTGACTTAATTGTTTTACCACACACCACAGTTGCTTTATTCCAAATGAGCTAGCTATTAGGGAATTCTAACTTTCAGCTTTTTATTTTCTAAATAAGAGAATGGAAATAATTTTCCAAATCCAACCTGAGTGCTTCAGTAGTTCTGTCCTTTGTTAGGTGTTTTCAAGACCACTTGAGAAAATCACTCTGCCCTCTTTGGAACTCTAGCCTCTTTTCCCACAAAATTAGTACATTAAATATATTTCATACCACCAATTAACATTTATATTGATTCAACAATATGAAAAATTACAATTTTATAGCAATACCCATTATTTTCTTTTCCTTTTGCACTGGAATTGAACTCAGGACCTTGCTTTTGCAAGGAAAGCGGCAGAACCACCAAGCTAAATCCCTGGCCTGCCATTATTTTCAGTTACGTTTAAAATCACAGTGATAAATGTTATTTTATACTTAACTTTCATCATTCAGAACCTTTTTTTTTTCTTTTTATTGAGTTTATTGGTACAATCTAGGTATACAATACAGTTACATTCATCATTGGGATCTTGTACCTTTACATAATAGGTCTTGATTCTCATTTTTTCCCCTTGTCCCTGCCCTCCCTTCACCCCTCCTCATCTCCCCATTTACAAACACTTTATTTGCATTTTTTCATTTTCTCCTACTTTTTTCTTTCCCTTATTACCTTTCTCCTACCCTTCCCACTTTCCCTACCCTTTAGCCCTTTACTTCCTATTTCACATTATTAATTATCTCATTAGGATCCTGTGTACTATTATAGTTTTTCCACACCAGAGAAACTATTTGGTATTTCAGTTAAAGAAATCTCTGTATGAACATTAAAAATAGGGAATCCTAAAATACAACTAAAAAGGAAAGTAAAAGAGAAAAGGCAATGATGTAAGATTAAAATAATCCTTAATTCTGAAGATGAAAATGGTCCCTTAACATATTTAAATTGCTTCTTACTCTTGTAGTCTTATCTTATTCTTTTTTTCATTATTTAGAGAATACTTTTTAGTTTCTGTAATCAAACCCACATAGATATGACCTTACATATTTAGTACAATGTGTTACCCCTGTACAAATGGAAAAATAAAAATAAAA
>NW_022900948.1:28293112-28314551 GCF_012274545.1 Fukomys damarensis | reverse complement strand
ATGTATATATATTTATATTTATATAAAAAGACTAATAGCGGTATGTTATGCATCGATAGCAGCAACAGCTTATCCAGGTTATTCAGAACCTTTTTTAAAATAATGAATCAGCCAAAGTTTTGTGATTATGAGAGATTGAGAGATTTTATGCTATTTTACCAACATTTAATTCTTTTATTTCCAGATGTTGAAATTGAACTACTTTCAAAGAAATAAGATATGTTTTCAGCATTCAAATATTGTGCAAAAGACTATTTATATGAGGTACAGTATTACTGGCCTACTGTGTACTTACTAATTATTATGTTCTGCGAAGTATTATTTGCATATAGTATATGATAATTTGCAGTAATGCATAGGTTAATCCTCACTGTAATTACTTTCAGATTCATTTAAAATTACTTTCCACTTTTAATTTACCTCAAAAATTCCCCTTCTGGAAGGAAATTATTAAAATAATTAAATGAATCTGAAGTTATCAGAAGAAAAACAATGAAACTTGACAAGTTTAGAGTGTCTTTACCAACACTCTAAAACAATCTTTTTTGGAAGGAATTGGGGAAAAGTAGTCTTTATCTTTATTACAACAATAATAGCTGGTATTGGCTACTTATGTTGGGCAAGATGGACTATTATTCTGAGGTTTTACAATTTTACAGGTTAGGAAATTGCTATCCAGAGAAGTTAAATAGCTTGTACTAATATTGGAGGTGATAGACAAGATCGGGCACATTCCAGGTAGTATGGCCGGAGACTTGAAGTGATATTCTAACCCAAGTGTATTGTTAAGAAATGTACTGAAATAATTGTCATACAGGAGTTCACTGTCTTATGATCTTGGCAAATTAATTTTCATTTCTTTATAACATTGACCACATCTACAGGACAAAAAAAATTCTTCAGTAAAACTAAAACTGCTATATTTTATAGGTAATGGCTGGGTGTGGTGGTACACACCTGTAATCCCAGCACTCAAGAGGCTGAGGCAGGAGGATTGCTGTGAGTTTGAGGCCAGCCTGGGCTATCTAGTGACTTCAAGGCCAGCCTGGACTACATAGTGAGACTCTGTCTCAGAAAAACAAACAAAAAATATATAAATATTTTACAAGACATAAGAAAGCATCTTTAGGTTTTATTATTTCCTCACAACCAAGGGAGGCAAATGTATAGTTATAAGATATGCAACAGACTATATGTGGTTCAGTATTACTGGTAAGGAATAAGAAGTTATTATGATACATTTATTGACACTTGGTGAAAGTACAACATATATATTCATATATCCTGAAGCTTTTATTCTTGCTCATGGTATCTTAGTTTCTTGCTGGTGTACAATACTCCATGCTATAATAAAATATGATACCAGTGGCACATCTTTTTATTAATACATGTTTGTGATACATAGTAAATACATCATCGTGAGGCATTGGTAAAATACATATTCTATCTTAACCCTTTGTACTTCTCCTTCCTCTGTTCTCCTTCCCATCTCCCTTCATCCTCATGATCCTAGCAAGTTAATTTTCCATTTCGCATTCTTCTCATTCTTTTGAAGAACCAAGTCTTTGCTTCATTGATCCTTTGTAGGTTTTTAAAGTCTTAGTTTCCTTAATTTTCACTTTGATCTTTAAAATTTCTTTTCTTAGTGTCAGATTTGGACTATTTTTATCTTTCTAGGACCCTGAGATGCATTATTAGGTTATTTGGGATTGCTCTGTTCTTTCCTTGTAAATTTATAGCTGTAAACTTCTTTCTTCAAATTGCTGTCTTGTGTCCAGTAGTTCTTGGTATGTTGTATTTCCACTGTCATTTGATGCTAGAAACTTTTCAATCTTTTTCCCCTGATTTCCTCTGTGATCCATTGGCAAATCTTGTAAAGGTACATCACTGAGTAAAGTTTATGAAGACAGTATTGAAGAATCACACACAAATAAGAAGTAAGGCTATTATCAAATGAAGATTTTGCAAAATTAGATCAATTAACAAACAAGAGGAAGAGAATAATTTGAATATGAAAAGCAGTAAGAGATATTTTAACTCCTCAAATATTTTCTAAAAACATTTTCTTTATGATCAACGTAATGACTAAGATATACATTACATAGTTTTGTAAAAATTATGACAAAAAGCAGTTATAATTTAATTATAAATTTTTATTTGATGAAGTTATATTTTATAACTTTATTCTTTTTAGATAAAAGCCTAATCAAGCTTTTTTCTTACTTCCTATGAATCTTTGGCCCTTGTTTTATATAAATTATCTTAAATGATCTTTTCTCTATATTGTTTATTCTTAGATAATGATAATCTCTTATTTAACATGTTATAAACCTTCAGCAAACAAAAAACTCTTGGGAAAAAATTCAAGAAACTGCCCTTTGTCCAATATGAAAGAATTTTGATAGCTAGAGAAAAAAAGAAGAGCATTTTCAGAGAAACACTGTAGATGGTGCTGTTGATAAGGAAGTGACCGCTGAATGTGAAGAGATTGGGGAGTTCAGAAAGGACTTGTCTACTTAGGGGGAAGAAAAGAGTAATGGAAGTTAAAGTTGGAAAGTGAAAGCAGAGCTAAATTAGAACTTTCCTTAATTTACTCAACTGATTTCACATCACTTTAAAGGAACAGTTTTCTTCACCAGATATACATTTTTAAATTAGAGACATTTTCTGGTTTTAACAAGTAAAATAATGGAAAGGCATGGAAAACAAAAATTAAGACAGCTACATTATACTGGTTAGTGGGAAAAAAAGGTGTTAAGTGATAAATGTCTTAGTTACTTTTCTTTTTACTGAGACAAAATACTCGACACTCTCAAGTTAAAGAAGAGGTTTATTTCAGCTCACAGTTTGTAGAGGTTTCAGTCCATTTCAGTCCATTTTCAGTCCAAGGGAGGGTGGCATGGCAGAGGGGCATCCCAGAGGAGAAGCTGTCCATGGCAGGGCAGGTAGGAGGCAGCAAGCAGTTAGCCTCTCTTTCTCTTTAGTCCATTCGTGTTATAAGACTTTGGGGTGGTGCCACTTACACCCGAGGTAGGCCTTCCATTATCCACACCCAGGACTATGCTAAACCAATTTAATTATCACATACTCTTCATCCCAGTACCACGCACCCTAGATCCAGCCACTTAGTGCATGAGGCTTTGGGGGGACATGTACCTACAGACCATAACAATATACACATCATGTAATCCCATTATTTTTGTCCAACACACACATTTAAGCCTAATTAGAAAAAAAAATCTGTAGGATGATATATCAAACTATTACTAATAATTGCTAGGGAACTTGATTTTCTCAATTGTATGGTTCTGTGTTATTAGATATTTTATAACAAGTATATATTACTGTTATAGAAAAATTCTGTAAGTTTAAAAAATAGAGAATTTTTAATATTCTGGATATTGATGCACAATATATGTTAAAATTTTTATAATCTTACTTTTTTATACAGAATGTAGTTAGAAAAAAGTTTTACCAAGATGCCTTATTGCTTCAAATGCCTTCGTGTTTCTATCAAGATGAAAATTATGCAGGAGTCACTGATGATAAATATAGAAGGCCATGGACAAGAGGTATGTTTTGTTTTTATTTCTCAAAAATATGTGTTTGGGGTTTTTTTCCTCAAAAAGTGATTTTTTTTTATTCAAAAAAGAAAGAAAATGGACAAGATGCCCATCCCTTGACTTCCTTGCCTTCCCTGTACAACTGCCCCTCAGCTCCCCAAAATTGAACTCTGGTGGGACTGGACAGTAGAACAGCCCCTCTCAGATGAGGTCACCAACACTGAGGGGCATTTCTTCAATGGAGGTGTTGTAGAAAGTCTCGATGTCACAAAGAGTTCTCTTTTCTTCTTCTATCACTATGTGTGTTAATAGCCACCATGTTAATGGCCTTATGGTCAAAATGCCCACCATGACCAGTTGTTTATAATATTCAGTTTTCCCAGTTTGTGAGAAGATCAAAGTTGATGACTAAAGAAACCCGCCGTCCATGCCTTTGGCCAGCGAATCAGTGGTACAATAATCAATATTCTGCTAGAGCCAGACCAAAACTTCCTCGTGGTCACATCTCTCTTGTCCATCTCACAATTCCTTTTGGTCCCTATGTCCATGAGTGCCAGAGGCAGTGAAGTGTCTGGCATGCATCTTCTCAGGGGGCCAATAAACCTTCCTTTCGCTATTAATGAATATGACTGCCTGGATAATGGTCAGGGTTTCACACAAGTCAAAAAGTATGTCCAGTTTCCATTCCTTTCATTCCACATTAATGCAGAATTGCTGCATACCTTCCAGGGTCAAGTCTTCTTTCTCTCTTTTTTTTTTTAATACCAAGGATCAAACTTGAGACCTCATGCCTGCCAAGCAGGCACTATGCCACTGAGCTAAATCCACAGTCCCGAGCCTTTCTTCTTGACAGGAATTCGAATGGAGTCCCTCATGAATTTCTTGGTCACCTCTAGTACATCAGAAGGCATTGTAGCTGACAACGAAACCACCTAGATATTGTTGTTGAGCTTTTGGAGTATGTCATAAATCTACTCCTTGAATCCATGGCTCAACATTTTATCAACTTTGTGTAACACAAACATCGTGATGTATTTGGGAGACAAGTGTCCCCAGTTAAGCATATCAAACATCCGGCCAGGGATTCCCACAATGATATGGGGAGCTTCTATCTGCAGTTCTGTACCTCAGCATGCACAATGGTGCCCCCAATACAGGCATGACACAAGGCACCCATATAATCTCCTAATACCATGACCACCTTTTATATCTGAACCCAGACAGAAAAAGGCACTCATTCACTAATTCTGACACATCAGCCCCTGATTCTTTTTTGTTTGTTTGTTTGTGTGAGACAGGGTATCACTATGTGGTTTAGGCTGGCTTTGAAATCACTGTGTATCCCAGGATGGCCCAGAACTCACAGGATCCTTCTGCTTCAGCCTCTTATGTTCTGGGATTACAGGGGTGCCCTACCACACCTGGCCCGGCCCTGATTCTTAGTCTTAATGCCTCTAATTTCTGACAATCTTGAGATATGCACCACTATGAAGCCCATTTTGAGAGAGAACAAGGGGCAAATGGCAAGCAGTAATTCTCTCCTTAAACCCAGGTCTTAAGGACATGGCAGACAGTATTTTATTTGTCTATTTCCTGAGTATACATTGATTCATAATAAAGCCTGAATAATTTTTAAATTTCCCACTCTAATTATAAAGCAGCAGGACAAATATCCTATTCTCAAAATAAAGCATGTTCTGGACCGAAGAGTCCTAGAATGAAATTCTACTCTTAACGTCTTGCTTACATTATTTGCACCCAGAAGTTCCATCAGGATAATTATGACATCTGCTACAGAATGTTTAAAAATTTGTTCCTTGAGCCTCACTAAGTAATTTACAAGTCTAGTGTTTGATTCATTCCCCCTTCAAGATCCAAGAAGAGAACAAAGGCAAAGGTTAGGATTTTATGTTCCGTAGGCATGAAACAGCTTTGGCCACCAACCCGTGCATGGAGCTGTGATGGACAAAGGATTGTCATCTGCTCTGTCCCTGACTGATATAAGAACACCACCACCAATGAAATGTCTCTGTACCTGTTGCCAGGGGGTTTGTTTTGTTTTTATACTTTAGGGGATTGAATCCTGGGCCTTGCATTTGCTAGGCAAGCACTCTATTGCTAAGCTACACCCCCAGCCCACAAAAATATGTTTTAAAAATTATTTCAGAGTTAAGTTGTTAAGAAAATACAGTGCTTTATTAATTGAAGACTCATTGCAGTTATTCATAGCAAAACACTAAGAAATTTACAAGTTGATATTTTTATTACAGAATGTAAGTGACTGAAGAACTGGAAAGTTTGACCTAGATATGATATATAAAAGATGTATAGGTGATGAAGTCTTAAAATGTGCTAACATTATAAACATGTATTTTATCATAATAAGATTTTTCTCATCTGAGGACTGCTTAAAGTTGTAATGATATACTGAATATAAAATTAATTTTAAATAGTGGCGCACGCCTGTAATCCCAGCACTGGGGAGACTGAGGCAGGAGGATTGCTGTGAGTTCAAGACCAACATAGTGAGTTCCAGTTCAGCCTCAACTACATAGTGAGACCCTGTCTCAAAACACCAAAAAAAAATTTTTTTTAAATAGATTTGTGTGAAATTTCATTTCTTTTTGTTTCTGTCAAGACTTAGACTAGAAAAAGGGTAGCCTCCTTGGAATAGTTAAGTCATTTATTAACATTTACTTGATATATACCATGTATCAAATACTGTTATAGGTTGTAAGGACATAGTTACTAATAAGACAGAAATAGCCCCCACCCTAGTGGTTTCTCAGACAGGTAAGGATAGCAAAAAAAAAAATTGAATATAAACTATATTTTAAATATTAACTAATATCTGTTATTGACAACCATAGAGAACACAATAATATAATATGATACGAAATTTCAGGGATAGGAAGTCTTAACTCCTAATATGGTGAGGGTAGCTATTCTGTGAAGAAGTGGACATTTGAGTTGAGACCTGAGTTATGAGAAACAACAAGTGTGCAAGAGATACAGGGGAAATTCCTTTCAAGCAAATGCAAAATGCCTGACTCAGGAATGAATTTGATCTATTTAAGAACCAGAAAATTAGGATATTATAACTGGGAAAGGGGGATCTCAGAAGTAAGCCGTTTTTGAAATATATAAGGCTTTGTAGACCATAAATGTGGAATTTACTTGCTTATTTGTATTATGATTACAATAGACTGAATGTTTCTAACCTCTCTCCATTCATATGTTGAAATCTAATCTCCTATGTGATAGTCTGAGGTGGAACATTTGAGAAGTCATGAGGTCATGAGAGATTAGTGCCCTTATAAAAGACACCCACAAAATCTTCCTTGCTCTTTCCATTATTTGAGAACACTTTGAGAAGATGGTCACCTGTGAACCTGGAAAGGAATCCTCACTAGACACTTCATGTGCTAGTGCCTTGATCTTAGACTTCTTAGCCTCCAGAGCCATGAACAATAAATGTTATTTATTTATTTTGAGTCACTTACTCTGTGGTATTTTTATATAGTTGTTCAAAATGACCAAGACAGTTGTTGATATTGGAAGCCACTGGACAATTTTAAGAAAGGGAGTGACATAACCTGCATCATGGTGATTATGTATGCAAAATTTGGGAGCCAGGAATTGTGGTGCATGCCTATAATCCCAACACGCTGGGGGGCTGAGGCAAGAAGATTGCAAGTTTGAGCACAGCCTGGGCAATTTAGTGAGACCCTGTTTCAAAAAAAATTTTAAAGGGGGTGGGGCTATGAATGAATTTTACTTTAAGGCCCTGGGTTCAATGCCGGTACTGTAAAGAGAAAGGAATTAAAGGAGAAAGGGGAAAAAGAAAAAAAAATCCGGTTTTCTGAAGGATGGAAAGGATGGGGATGGGAGTCAAGAGTAGAGACAGGGAAATCAATCAGGAAGCCATTACAGTGGTCTAGAATCTAGACTACAAAGTGAATGTAGACACTTGATAAAAAGTGATACTAGTTTGCACTAAGGTTATGGTAATGGAGATGTGAGAAGTAGTTGAAATTGAGATTATTTTAGAAGTGAGTGGGCTTAAAAACATAAAGAATAACCCAGGTAACCAAGTAGATGATAGTGCCTTTTCCTAAAATAGGAAAAGGCTCTTGGAGAAGCCAGTTTTTGTCTTGAGTCAACAGCTCTACTTTGCCCCATTTATTAGGTATATAAATGAAGACATTAAAAAGAAGTGATTACATTAATCTTCAGCACACCTGTGCATAACAGTTCTCTGGGAGTCCTTGGACCAACCCAGTCTGCTCTTTCTTACTTGTAGTTCTTCAGAATAACTAAATTGTGCTGGGAAATGCAGCATCCTGTAATAAGGAAGGAACTACCTGCAACAGCCCAGTCATACCTGAAACAGGATGTACTTCTATGCTTTGATCCAGTAAGTTTTAACTTGGCTATCTAAAACCTAGGATAGGCTGGTTTCTGGAGTACCTCAGTTTCTGTGCAAGTGGAACACATGAAGATTCCAGGATTCTGTCCATCCCGGGGCAACTTTCCTGAGCCTTGTGGTGCACTGAATTCTAGGCCTCTGCTGTCATTTACTGTCTGTTTGAAAGTACAGTAATAAGTTCACTTCAGGTAACTTGTGTGGAGATGTTCTGTCTCACCATACTCAGACAAGTTGGTAACTATTGTAGTCCATCTGTTTCACAAGCTAGAGTTTCAAATTGGCGTTATCAATATATAGATTTCACAGAAACTCATGAAACTGGAAGAAGTCACCAATAGCATATAGCATTGTAGAGTATGCATAAAGCACAGAGAATAGGAAAGACTCCTGGATCACTCCAGCAGTTGAAATGTTATTTTAGAAGGAGGCATCAACTAAGAAGTAACATAGGAAAACCAAATGAGCATGGTGATGTAGAATTCTAAAGGAGAAAGTGCTTGAAGAAGGAAGTCAAGGGTTTTGGCTCCTACTGAAAGATCAAGTGAGATGAGAATAGTAAATTGAGCGTTAACTAAAGTAAGTCATTGGTAACCATGATAAGAGTGGCTTCCTTGAAATGGTTATTAATATGGTTAAAACATGATTGGAGTGTGACTGGAGTATACTGAAATATAATTGGAGAATATTCAGAAAAGTATGAATTGGGTAACTGGAGGAACTGGTTTTTTGGGGAGGGGTACCGGGGATCGAACTCAGGTCCTTGCACTTTTTAGGCAGGTGGCAGCACCACTGAGCTAAATCCCTGGTGTAGAGGCATTTTGTTAATAAAGGAAAATTTTTAAGTGAAACACTATCTGAAAGAATGAGGTAAAGAGAGTTATTTTTATTTTAAACATTAATTTTTTAAAACACAAGGGGAGACTAAAATGTTTTTTCTTTTTTTTTAAACTGGGCGTGGTGGCACACACCTGCGATCCCAGCACTTGGCAGGCTGGGGAAGGAGGATTGCCTGGAGTTCAAGGCGAGCCTGAGCTACATAGTGAGTTCAAGGGCAGCCTGAACTACACAGTAAGTCTCCACCTGACCTTTTTCTCTGCCTGTGGAAATAAGCTTGGTGAAAAGAGAATGTGATGATGCAGGAAATAAAAGGGATAATTTCAGAGTAAAGAGGGATAGAAGCAAGAGTACAATTAGAGAAGCTGGTATTTAATAGGCTCCAGAATGTTTCTTCTCTTGTATAGATAGGAGAATAGGGTTTGTAGGTACTTATGCCAGTAGGTTGGTAGAATTGGTGGTGGAAGATGAGGTAGTTCTTTATTTATATCAATTTTGTATGTGAAAGCAGTCATAGGGGTAGGAGAATGGACATTAAGAATTTGTGAAACAGCTGTTTTAAAGAGCAAGAAAGCCACTCTTATTAGGATATATACTATTCCATGTGTCTATATTGGATGGCCATTTGGAATTTATGATTATTATTTGAAATTAGTTCATGCGGCATGATGGGGTGATTTTTTTTTACAGTAATTTACAGCTGTTATAAAGTATATACACAGAAAATTGAGAGTAAGTGTTTTCCTGAATTAATATAAGGGGAAGAGAAGAGAATCAAGAGTTTTTGTAAGACTGTGATTATGGGACTGACCATGGAGCCTACACTGTATAAGAAAGGCTCTGATGATATGAAGAAGGGTGATAAATATGAAAACAGAAGGGTTGATGGATGATAGGTTTTATGTTGGAAATATAGAATAGTGTTTATCACATTGTTGCTTTAGAAGTGCAGGATAGAAAAGGATTTATCATTTTTTCTTTTACGTCTTTTTAAAAATAATAATGACAGCCAAAACTCATTGAGCATTTACAGCATGTCAGGCACTGCTCTAAATAATTTGTATGTGTCATCACATTTTATCTTTACCATAAGACTGTGGATTAACCATCATTATTCCTAATTTGTACATATGGTACAAAGAGGTTATAAGGTTTACCTGAGATCATAAAGTTAATAAGCAGCACTGCAAGGGTTACAATCTAAGCAGAGTGATTCCAGAACCTGTATTCTTAACTACCAAACTTCTATATTTTTTTCAATGAGGCACAGACTGAGATGTTAAGCAATAGATTCAAGGTTAAAAAACAAAAACAAGGTCTGGGGATTTGGCTCAGCGGTTCCACCGCCTGCCTCACAAGTGCAACGGCCCAAGTTTGATCCCCAGTACCAAAAAACAAACAAAACAAAAAAACAAAACAAAACAACAACAAAAAAGACAAAAAACTACTAAGCAGTAATACTGATAGTAGAACACTGATTCTACTGGTAACAGAGTCCTCGGTTGCAGATGCTGACACTAATATTTGACCTGGTTAATCTCCATAAAGGAACCAAGGATCTAATTTGGGAGACAAGATACAGATGCAAAAAAATTTAAATAAGGGGACTGGGGATTTAGCCTAGTGGTTCCGCTGCCTGCTGCACAAGGTCCCTAGTTTGATCCCTGGTACCCCCCAAAATTTTAAATATAGAACTATGTAAGGTTGAGTAGGAGAATGCGACAAACAGTGTTACGGACCATCAAGAAAGTGGGGAACTGGATGTTAATGAAAGCCTTATGAAATACATTATGAATAGCACTATCTAGGATGGTAGTGCTCTCTCTAAGCAAAAGAGAAGCTAGAAAAACAAAGATGGTATGTTTCAGGAAATGTTATTTTGGTTGTAGTTAAGTTTTGGGGGAGACAGATTATAAAAATAAGTATGATTAGGTATTTGGAATCAGGTATCACTTTGGGAAAATTAGAAGAGGTCATCAAAATATATGCTGAATAACTAAATTTTTAAAAATTTATTATACTGAAAGACATATTGGCATTAATCCCTCTCAAAATACTCTCTCTTACTTTAACCACACTTAGCTTTACATTTTTGCCACTTTCTGAAGCAGTTCTAGAAGACCTCTTTCATGGGTGTCTTTTTGTTTTGTTTTGTTTTGGTTTGGTTTGGTTTTTTTGAGACAGAGTCTCACTATGTAGTTGAGTCTGACCTGGAACTCAGTATGTAGCCCAGGCTGGTCTCAAACTCACAGCGATCCTCCTGCCTCAGCCTCTTGAGTGCTGGGATTACAGGCGTGTGCCACCACACCTGGCTCTTTTTTGTTTTTGATACAGAGTCTGCTGTGTACAGTTCGGGCTAGCCTCAAATTCACTATAAAGCCCAGGCTGGTCTCAAACTCACAGTGATCTTCCTGCCTCAGCCTCCTGAGTGCTGGGTTTACAGGAATAGGCCACCACACCCAGCCTTCCTGGGTGTCTTTACAAGGTATAATCAAAATATGGTGAATGGTGCTGCCTAGTGCCATCCAGTGAAAAGTCAGGCTTGTAAACATGTACAGGGGAAAACAAAAACAAAAACAGGAGGGGAACCTAGGAATGAGTGGAGGGAGGAGGGAATTAAGGAATTTAGATGTGTTATGTACATGTACCAACTTCCTACAAGGAATGTAAACATTATGTACTACACACAGTTACTAATGAACTAAAAATTTAAAAAGCAAATACTGCTTTAGAAAGTAGCACGGAAAATGGAGTGTTTGGAGAGGAAGTGTTTTAAGGGGAAATGGGTCTTTTACTACAATGAATATTTTAAAATTTAAACATTCACTGGATTTTTTTAATCACATCTCATACATTTGTGAAAAATAAAGTTAACAGTGAAAGTTAAAGTTAAAAGTGAAAGTTTGGCTTCCTTCTATTAAGTGTAAAAGAATATTTTCGAAGCTAATGCTTGTCATTCTCCTTTCTAGTCTCAGCGGTTTCACTTTGGGATACAACAGACACCTCAGTCTTGGATGAATTGAAAGCAAGTTTTTCTGTGGAGGATTTCCTTGAGAAGTATGTATCCTTACCTGCAAATTTCCCTTTACATCTAGAAGGAGATAAACAGTAAATTCCCTAGGCACCTGAAAAGGGAAAAAAAATCCCTTCCTTTATCTCCTTATATATTTTTTCATTTGACTGAACATAAAGCCCTAATTCGAATCACAAAGGAGAGATTAATTAGAGGTGATTTATATCCTCTCTTTATTTTTCCTTCATTTATCATATTTTAATTATTCTCTGTGCATTTGTGTTGAAGAAGACATTGCAAAATAGAACAAATACATTATCATGCTTTTAATCAATTAGTAAACTTTAGGAATTGTCTATAGAAAGTATTTTAAGATCAGTCTTTTTTCCTATAGTATAAATGCAGATATAAGATTGTGTTCTAGTGTACTTTGTGAAAATATTATTGCTAGTTTAGTCATGCATCAAATATTTGCATATTTATGTTTTGTATATAGGATACAAAAATCACATAACACGTAGACTTTACCCTCAAAGACACAAAAAAATAAGAAATAGTGTTTCACTAATAAATAATTACAAAATGATGTGCAGAGTACAGTGACAGTAATAGACATAACATGAGGAAGGACGTCTAATTTGTTCTATATTGTTAATGTAGAAATAGAGATTTGAGGTTAATGTAAATAATTTACTCTATTGCTTTTCTTCATGCAGACTGTTGTTCAGACCCAGGAAGGATTTCATTATTATTCATATTTTCTAGTTTTAGTAATTTTAAGTTTTCCTTAATTGAAATTAAATTATTGAAATCTGTCTAGACTCTGGAAACAATAAAGCCTAATATACAATTTCTGTCATCTAGGGATATATGTAAGTTGGGTTAGGAAGATAATAAATACACATAGGAAAATAACAATGTATGAATTATAAGCAAATGTAAGATGACCAGTATAAGGTCATTATAAGACAAAGCCAATAAGAACTGTCAGACAGGTGCTGTGAGCAGACCTAAGATCCCAGGTACAGAGGAGGTGGAGGTGGGAGGGCTGAGATTTTAAGACCAGCCTGGGAAACATAGCAAGATCTGTCTCAAAAGAAAAAAAAAAAAATCTTTGCGAGTAAACTCCTGAACAGTGACAAATGGTTTAGTGAAAAACATTCCGCATTATGAATTAAAAGATGGGGACTTCAATTCTTGACTTTAAAAGTCAATTGCTAATTGCTTGACTAGTCATTGTATCTCTGACTTTTTTGGATTGGTGCTTCTTAAACTTCACTGTATACAGTGGACCCTCAAATTACAACTGGCCTGACATGAACAACTTGCATTAATTAGGTTAATGGGGGATTTATCTGCCTCTTGTTATCTACAGCATGAACCCAGGTAAACATCCAGATCTCAGCTGTATTGACTTAGTTACAACCAGCCCTTGGAATGGATAGAGTTCATTAAGTCAAGGGTCCACTATATATGAATCACCTGAGGATCTAATTAAAAGACAGATTCTGATTCAGACAATCTGTTTTTGAGCCTGAGATTCTGCATTTCTAGTCTGCTCATAAGTATTACTAATGCTGCTGGTCCAAAAGCAAAATGATTTTTAAGATTTCTGTCCACCATATGAGTTTGATTGGTAGGAGAGATCAGCTTCACAAATAAGTAGGAACTGCACTTGGGTTGAGCATTGAAGGAGAAACTAACTTGAGATTAAATATTTTGGGCAGGAAAAAAATCCAAAGGGATAGAATAGGACTATGCAGTTAGAGTGTAATGCAGGTATTAATAAAGGTAGTTTGGCTCATACCAAAGATTCATCAATGAAAGAAATGAGAAGCCATAAAGGAATGGCCGCTTTATCCTATCTGACCGCCCATTCATTTTCCAATACCAAACTAGAGTCCATGGCAAATAAATTGAAATCCTAGCACCACTCAGAATCAAATACACAATTACCAGTCTCCTTAGACATCGTCACCTGACTTTCTTCCAAGTGAGTTATAAGTAGAAGAGTCTTGTGCAATTTCTGGAAAATGTTCTTAAAGGGAAGGAACATGTTTTCCACTTTTTCCCTTTCCTGATGCTGGAATACGGATGTCACAACTAGCTCCATTAGCCATCTTGGACTAATGCTGACAAGAACTAAATTTAAGGGTGGCGGAGTGAAGCAAGGGCCAAATGCAGAGAGATGAGGGGGAAGGAACTATGCAATAAGCTTCCTAACTTCCAAGACAGAGCACTTGGCCAAATTGAGCAAGAGGAAGAACATGTAACCGTATTTTCTGTTCTTCATGGCTTGCTGCATTCAGATGAATACAAGTGAATACAATAGATTTCACATATAATTATTTCCTGAACTCTTCATAGTAGCTATTTCAGGTGAGAACAATTATCCTCCTATATTTTTGATCTTGAATGTTCCCCCAAAAGCCTATGTGTTAAAGGTTTAGACCCTAGGGTGGTACTATTTGAAGATTGTGGAGCCTTTAAGAGGCCAGGCCTTGTAGGACACTTTTAGATCATTGAGGAAATGCCCTTGAAGGGGACAGTGGGACCCCAAATCCTTTGTATTTCTTTTTTTCTATGCTTGAGCCTTGAGGTGAACAGTTCCACCCCTGCATGTGCTGCTGGTGTGATACGCCCCTGCAGGTCTGAAGCAAGGGGCCAACAACTGCTCATCAGCTGAAACCTCTAAAACTGAGTGAAAATAAACCTTTTCTCAAGTTGGTCATCTCAGGCATTTGTTATGCTAATGGAAAGCTGATACATACAACAGTGTGTATGAGAAACTGAGAGATATTACATAACTTGCTCAAGGTTTCACAGCGAGTTAGTGGTTGGAGTTAAGACTGCAATCCTGGTCTAACTGACTTCAAACCCTGTACTATTGTGTTTTGTATGTTTTTAATTTAATATTTTCATTGACATATAACTTATATGTAATTTACCCATTTTAAATCCATTGGTTTTTAATATATTCACTAATTTCTGCAGCCATTACCACAAGCAATTTAAAAGTTTCTTCATCCACACAAAAAGAAATCTTATACCTATTAGCAGTCGCTCCTAACATCCCCTCAGAAAAACACTAGATTATTTCCTGTCTTTGTGAATTTGCCTGTTCTTGGTATTTCATATAAGTGGAATCCTAGAATATGTACTTTTTTTATTGGCTTCTTTAACCTACTTTCGAGGTTCATCATATACTGTATGCCAATATTTAATTTTTTAATGCTAAATAGTATTCCATTATATGAACATAGAAAATTTTATTTATTTATCAGCTGATAGATATTTAGGTTGTTTCCATTTTTGGCTATTATGAATAATGCTGCTATGAACATCTGTGTACAGGTTTTTGTGTAAACAGATACCCTTCCAGGATTGAAATTGCTGGATCATATAGCAACTCTGTCTTTAACTGTTTCAGTAGTTGCCAGACTGTTACCCAAAAAGCTATACCATTTTCATTCCCATAAGCAGTGTATAAAGGTTATAATTTATTCACATTCTTTAAATACTTATCATTTTATTTTTTTGGTAATAGCTGCCTGAGTCAATGCCTTAGTTTATTTTCTTATAGTTTTGATTTGTATTTCCCCAAATACATTTTGAGCATTTTTTCTTATGTTTATTGACTATTAGTATATCTTCTTTGGAGAAATGGCTATATAAATCCTTTGCCCATCCTTTTAACTGTCTTGTTCTCAGAATTTTAAGAATTCTTTGTGAGGTGTATTGGCACACATGTGTAAGCCCACTCAGGAGGCTGAGGCAGGAGGATTGCTGGGAGTTTCAGGCCAGCCTGGGCTACACAGTGAGTTCAAAGCCAGCCTGAACTACATAGCAAGACCTTGTCAATGAATGAATGAATGAATTCTTTATATATCCCAGATATCAGTCTTATCAGATACATGGCTTATAAATATTTTCTCTAGTGGATTATCTTTTTTATCTTTCTGATAATATCCTTTGACATAATTTTTTAACATTGATATAACCCAGCTATCTTATTTTTTCTTTTATCACTTGTGCTTTTGGTGTCATTTCTAAGATATTTTTACATGACCCAAAGTTACAAGGATTTACTCCTTTATTTTCTTCCAAAATGTTGCCTGTGATATTTTTTTTACACTGTAGAGTTAGATTAAACTGGTTCATAATATTTGCCCATGACTCTTTTAAAGACATAAATCAGATCATGAAATGCTTCTTATAACCCACCAACATCTCAGTGCACAAAGAATAAAATCTAAAAGTTTACCAAGGCTTACAAGGTCTAGAATGATTTGTTCCCTGCCTACTTATCTAAACTTTCTTTGTTCCAGTTACCCTGAACTTTGTTTTTCCTGAAGAAAAACAAAGAAAATATGACAAGGTTATTTTCTTTTTTTAAGCCTTTGTATGGTTCACTCCCTGCTGTTATTCAGATAGCTATGGAAGTATCAGCACTCACTAACTATATTCTCTTAAATATACCTCTTAAGCCATACGTGCAAGAGCCTGCCTGTAATTACAGCACTTTGGGAGGATGAGGTAGGAGGATCATATGTTCAAGCCCAGCATGGACAACTTAACACCTTAGTCCAACCCTGTCTTCAAATAAAAAATGAAAAAGGGCTGGGGATATAGCTCAGTCCAAAAGCCGTGGGTTCTGTCAACAGTATTGTAAAATAAACAAACAAACAAGCCTACCTCTTACCAACTCTCTGGCTCTTATATGATGTCCAAATATTTTGTTTCATTTCATTCATAACACTTTTTCCACTTTACATGATTTATTTACTTATTTGTCTATCCCCCGCTTAGCAGGTAAACTTTGTAAGGGCGTGAACTTTGTTTTATACACCAGTCCATTCTCAGCACCTAAAATAATATTAGCACATTGTAGACATTCAATAAATATTTTTCTTTTTTCTCTCTTTGAGTTTATTGGTACATTTTAGGTATATAGTACAGTTACATTCATCATTGGGATCTTGCACCTTTACATGACAGGTCTTGGGTCTCATTTTTTACCCATACTCCTGCCCTCCCTTCCCCCACTCCTCCCTTCCCTATTTACAAACACTTTATTTCCATTTTTTAATTTTCTCAGATATTTTTCCTTTCCCTTATTCCCCTTCCCCTACCCTTCCCACTTTCCCTACACCTTTTGCCCTTTCCTTCCTATTTCACATTGTCAGATATCTCATTAGGATCTTGTGTACCATTATAGTTTTTCACAGAGAAACTATTCAGTATTTATACATCATGTGTGACTTATTTATTTCACTTAGGAGTATATCCCCAATATGTATCCATTTTCCTATGAATGAATCTACTTTCTCATTCTTTATGGCTGAGTAGTTCCATTTTATAGAAAAACCATATCTTCTTTATCCAGTCTCCAACTAATGGGCAAATGGGCTGTTTCCAAGTTTTAGCTATTACAAACTGTGCCACTATAAACATAGGTGCGCATATATCACTGTGGTATGATTCTTTTAATTCTTTTGGAAAGATACCCAGCAGAGGGATGGCTGGGTCAAATGGAACCTCTAGTCCCAGCTCTGTGAAGTATCTCCATATTGATTTCCATAGTGGTTGCACCAGTCGGCACTCCCACCAACGATGGAGAAGGGTTCCTTTCTCCCCACAACCCCACCAAAAATAACCCTGTTTAAGTTATTAATGAATGGCTGTGGATGAAATCATCCATAAAGAATGATAGCAAAAGAAAGTGAAGACTATCTAGACTTTGAAATTTCAGAAACACCAGTATTTATAGGTTTAGCAAAGGAGGAGGCACCAATGAAAAGAGAATGAATAACATTAGAAAGGGAGATAAAAGGAGAGTCAAGAAACACTACTATTTCTGGATCATTTTTATCAAGAGAAAGAGAACTAACTAGGCATTCTCAAAACTATAGCACCAAGTATTATTACAAAATACTACCATTGTCAGCATTTTTAAAAAGACAGTAGATATTGTAAGCACTAAATTCTGAAATCTATAAAATTCACATATGAATCGGTGCTCTTAAAGAATAATATGAAATGGGAGAGTTGGAAAATTTCTTCTTGTACTTGTATTTCTTTAAGAATTAAGGAGCCAGGCGTGCTGTCACATGCCTGTAATCCCAGCACTTGGAAGGCTGAGGCAGGAGGATCTATGAGTTCAAGGCTGGCCGAGGCTACATAGTGAACTACATGGACCCTGTTTTAAAGATGCCCCAAAAAAAGAGTGAAGGAGAAATTGTAGAAATTTTTATTCCTATGAGTTTAAGATGCAGCATACTAATATTTTTCTCCACATATATTGGTGAGTTATATTAATTTTGCTTCTCTCATCTGTACAAGGGAATTATTAGGGGTAAACTATTTTAGAATATCAGCAAAAAGGTATAGTAGGATATATAGTTAAATTGCCAATAGTATTTATCTGTTGGAAGATCTCTTGTAATGTCAATATCTTAGTAGTATAGACAATGGCAGATAAACCTGTATCAATCAGGAAACACGTAAGTATGAGTAAGCTTAAGGAAGAAAAAAAAAGTTCCCAAACTGGGAACAAAAGGACATTGTTAACCAATCTAAGCTTGTCGAGATGAGGGGCACCAGGTGATTATCAACCTAGTAAGAGGTACAGCTTGAGGAGAAGGGCTGTCTGATAAGACATGAAACCTTTAATGGAAGAGTACAGTCATTTCCATACTGTGGCCCAGCAGAGAAGGATTTGTTTGGGAGGAATAATATTCCAATGAGTCTCCCTCCATTTTTGTTGGCTGAACCTAGCCGAAAGCCAGAAGCATAATAATTCATTTGGTTCATAGAGATCAGCATCCCAGTTTTGCAAAGCAGAACGTAAAAGTTTGGACAATGGTATTGTGGAGCAGACATTGAAAATACAACACAAGGGCAGTTTGGCAGTGTGTGACAAACACAAAAGCTGTAGACCTTTAACTTCATAATTTCTGTTTTGGGGAAATGTGTTTTGAGAAAATGATTAGATAACTATACAGAGATATTCCTTGTGTTGTTGCTCATAATAGGGAGTAATTAAAAACTATCCTAAATTTCCAAAATAGGCAACTGGTTGACTAAATTATGATTTACTGATTATGTCAGTCAGCTTTCCATTACTTCAACAAAACACCTGAGATAATCAATTTTTAAAGATATTTATAGGTTTATTTTGGATCACAGTTTTAAATATTTCAATTGGCTCCATTGCTTTAGGTTCTCTGGTAAGGCAGTGTGTCATGGAGAGCGCTTGGCAGATCAAAACTACTCATCTCCTGGACTGGAGTTGAAAGAGATGAAAAATAAGGAGCCAGGGTCCCACTGTTCCCTTCATAGGCGCCCCAGTGACCTAAAGCCTGCCCGCCAGATCCCACCTGGAAAGGTTCCACCACCACCCACGAGTGCCTCTCTGGAACCAAGTCTTTAACACATGGGCTTTTGGGAGACATGGAAGATACAATGGTAGCCCTAATAGAGTGGGATCCTGTTCCTCCATTCCAATGAAACAAATGTACATTGATATGTAAACATGCCCACGCTTCACGGTTCAGCAGAAAAGAGCAGATTACAGACTACCCTGTACACGAATCCACTTTAGTTTTAAATATATAAAAATTACTGAGGGCTGGGATTTAGCTCACTGGTGCTGCTGCCTGCCTCTCAAGCACAAGGTTCTGAACTTGATCCCAGGTACCAAAACAAAATTGAGAAATTTATGTAAGTTTTGTATTGACCTCAAATGGTAAGGTTATTGATGTGTTGGAATTTGATCATTTTTACCACAATATGCATGTACTATTTATTAATAAAAATGTTTTAAAATATGATGTAGTAAAATCAATAATTTTATAATGTTATAGAAAGACAGTTACAGGAATGGAGACTCAGGTTAATGATGAGTTTGAAGAAATTGTCCCCAGTTCAAATCCAAACTCCCCAAATAATGTAGAGGAAGGCTTGTATACTTACAAGGACTACAGTGAAGTCTTTACAGTTGACAGTTATTTGAAGGAATATCCAGCACTTCAGCCTCGGAGCCAAGGTACCTCATTTGTTATTTTAATTGTTACAAAATATTTCTTACTGACATATGTATTTTCAGTTCAGTGAGTTTTTAGTTTAATTGGATGCTTAATTTTATTAAGGTAACTATCTACATAATTATAAGTCTAAGTCTTGCCATGTTAGGAAAATAGTTCCTCTTTTATATTAATCCCCTTTTGTAAAGTGGAGTGTTTTGTTGCGGGGTTCTGGGGGTTGTTTGCTAAGCCTCAAAATAACTTACATAAGTGTGCTCAAAATGTATTGTAGTGACATTGGTATCTATGTACAAATCTCATAGCGATCTAGTGTGACATTAAAATACTAAATTATGAAGTTAGGGTTGTATATTGTTTTTCAGAACATACTAAAGATTTCCAATCTCATTTAATTTGAAATCTTAGTGTGTATCACATTTCCCAATTTAAGAACAAATAAATATATGTTCTCATTTCCAAGTATTTCATTAAAATAAATTCCTGAGTATGAAATTATTTGGCATTTCTTTTATGAACACGTCCACTAGCATAGTATTGAATTACTTTGTTAATGCCAGCTTTACCATTATTGGTATACTACTGCTGATGTTGTAGTAATACATTTAAACCAGTGGACCAAAAAATACATTTTAATTGCATTTTTAAAATTACTATTTCTATATCTGCATCCTTGTCTTTTGTGAAGTAATTCTTTCTCTTGTGTATATTTCTATTCTTATATATTATCTGTATATATAAAGAAATCAGTAATGCCAAATGAATCTGAACCTAACCAGTTCTGTTAGTTTCCTTTTTTAAAAAATGTTTCATTTTATTTAAATTTTCTTTCATTTCTTTTATACTGAGAAAATTTTTCCTTAATTAAATAACTACTTATTTTTATTTTAGGTTTTGTGTCATCTTATTGCACATTTTGGTATATGTTTAAATGTAGGAAAAATGTTTTTTCCAAATGTTTTGGCAGTTGTCCCAATATCATTTATGGAATAGATCCTTCCTTTCCTGCTGACTAGAAATGCTACTTACATCATATATGAAATTCTTACCCACATTAGAGTTTATTTCTGGGTTTTAAATTATGTCATATTGTTTTGCTTATTGTTGTGACTATATCAGATGGCATTCACTATTTAATATATAATTACAACATATATTTATTTCTCAATAAAGTATATCTGTTAGAAAATTATTAATTTAATGATTTTATCAGGCACCTTAGTGAACTCTTTTTTTTTTTCTTTTACCTATCTTGGGTTTTCTAGCTAGACAAATGTATCTTCTGCAAAGCATAAACTCATATTCTTTCCTACCAATAGGCTTTTTTCCCTTTTCTGCTTATTTTCATAGTTAACTAGCCAAAATTTGTTTCCTAATGATGATTTAACATTCCTCTACAATAGTTGGAAACAGTCTGTGAATCTGTGGTGCACATATAATAATTGTTATGAAGTAAGAACTCTACAGAGGGACCGGGGATTTAGCTCAGTGGTTTGGTGGCCTGCCTCGCAAGCACAAGGCCCTGAGTTCGATCCCCAGTACCAAAAAAAAAAAAAAA